>NC_053442.1:13500827-13817139 GCF_007990345.1 Gossypium hirsutum | reverse complement strand
CTTCGAGACCGTTTCAGAGTCGGCCGAGCATTACTTAGCTTATCTTACCATTCGGAGCATAAAAACTAGGTTTGAAAATTTATTTCATTATTCGCAGCAAATCTGTCAATCGCGCAGCAGTTACTAAATTAATTATAACTTGAGCTACAGAACTCGAAATTTAATTCCGTAAATTTTCCCTGAAACTAGACTCATATATTACTCACATAAAATTTTTAGAATTTTTGGTTCAGCAATTAGTACAGTTTATTAGTTAAAGTCTCCCCTGTTTCACCACCTGACTGCCCTGACCTCTAGTCACTAAAAATAAGTTTTCTCACTGTAGGATTTTCATATGAAGTTATTACTTGTTTCTACAGAAAATAGACTCATTAAGAAATCTAAGCATGTAAATTTCAACTCATAACCATTTTTGTACAATTTGTAATTATTTTCTAAACTCAGAACAGGGGACTCCAAAAACAGTTCTGACCCTATCTTACTAAAATTCACATATCTTAAATATAAATTTCCTTTTCTACACCGTTATTTTTCCATGAAAATAGACTCAACTGCTTTAATTCCATATATCATTAACCTCTAATTCATTTTATACTATCTTGGGTGATTTTTCAAATTCACGTCACTGTGCTGCCTGAATTCTGTTTCTTTGCAAAATTTTATCCTTTCATGATTTCCATGCATAATTTATCACCTAATCTTTCATAACAACAAACACCTTCATCCTTAATCATTTTAATAACCATACATCATCAAATACTTACACATCACTCATTAGCAAAATCATCATTACAAACATACAAAATAACTAAATCCCTATACATGCCATAACTCAAACGTGTTTCGATATAAAATACCGAGCAGTTGTAGTTGATAGTGTGGACGATCTCCGACTTCTTTAGGATCCTTGAAGTAGCTTTGCAATACTATAAGAGAAAGAGAAATAAAAGAAGTAAGCATAAAGCTTAGTAAGTTTACTAGCAAATAAATAACAATATTTAACTTAAATAATTAAACTCAATGTCTATATCTCTAGTTTACTCTTTAGTTAATCTCATACTAGTTCTCTTACTTGTTTACTTAGAATACTTGTGTGCATAACTTACTCAATCCTTGCTGCATCGTTGAACATCAATTGATAGTATAATAAGTTCTTAAGTCTTACAACTTACCTGAGCTTGCCATTTATGCTTTAAACTGAACTTTCATGAACATGATTCGTTTACAAGCCCGTTGAGCTACATTGGAATAATAAGGATACTCGGGTCTCTTCTGATAATAACATGCCAAAGCCATGTCCCAGACATGGTCTTACATGGGATGTTCTCGTGATGGTGCCCATGCCATGTCCCAGACATGGTCTTATAGGGGACCTCTCATCTCGGTGCCAACGCCATGTCCCAGACATGGTCTTACATGGGACCTCTCGTCTCGGTGCCCATGCCATGTCCCAGACATGGTCTTACAGGGGACCTCTCATGATCTTAAGGATGCCAATGCCATGTCCCAGACATGGTCTTACATGGGATCTCTTTACCCAAATGTCATGACATTCGTATCCAGTACCATCCTTATGTATCAACGGGACTTTTAAATTTTAATTCTCTATCATTTCATGCTTGGATCATCATCAAATAAATTCATAAAATAAATTCATAATTGCTGGAAATTAACAGAATTAATAATAAATATTGAAATATTGCATTTATTTACCGTAAACTTACCTCGGTACCAATTATAGCCAAATTCACCAACTTAGTCTTCAACTTTATTCTTCCCTTTGTCTAACCTCGAGTTTCGTACTTCTTGATCTAAAATAGTAAATTTAACTTATTTAATAATCACATTCATCAAAACAGCCCTCGACTCTAACTTTTTAAAATTACAATTTTGCCCCTAAACTTTTACATAATTACATTTTTGCCCCAAGGCTCGGAAATTAAACTTCATCTCTTATTCTTATGTTTTATAACATTCTGAACATTTTCCCTTCTATGGAACATCAAATTCCCACTCTAACATGTACTTATGAACATTAGGTATTTTTATCGATTATGTCGTTTTACTCGTTTTCACTTAAAATCGCTTAGCAAAAGTTATTTAACATAATTTCTAGCTTCATATTCTATCATAAAACATCAAAATAAACACTTTTCACCTATGGGTATTTTTCCAAATATAAACCCTAGGTTAAATTATTGCTAGAATAAGCTAAATTAAGCTACCGGGATCTCAAAAACGTAAAGAACATTAAAAACGGGGCTTGGGATCACTTACTATGGAGCTTGGAAGTTGAAAACCCTAACTATGGCTTCCCCCTTGCTGATTTCGTTCATATGAAGAAGATGATGATTTTTGCCATCTTTTTCCCTTTTAATTCATTTTAATTACTAGATTACCAAATTGCCCCTAACTTAAAAATTTTCTATTTCACTTATCTATGTTCATTTTTGTCTACCAAGTTACCAATGGTATAATTACCATATAAGGACCTCCAATTTAAAGTTTCATAACAATTGGACACCTCTAACATGTAGAACTCAACTTTTTCACTTTTTACAATTTAGTCCTTTTGACTAAATTGAGTGCCCAAACGTCGAAATTTTCGAACGAAATTTTCAAAAAATCATTTGTGAAATTGTAGACCATAAAAATATAAGAAAAATAAAATTTTTCTCATCGGATTTGTGGTTCCAAACCACTGTTCCGATAACCTCAAATTTGGGCCATTACAACTCTCCCCCCTTTTTAGGATTTTCGTCCTCGAAAATCTTACCAGTAAAGAGATTCGGGTATTGCTTCCTCATTGTCTCTTCCGGTTCCCATGTTCTTCCTCAATCCCGTGCTTTTGCCATAGCACTTTCACCAGATTTACCTTTTTGTTTCTAAGCTCCTTTGTTTCTCGTGCTAATACTTTAACCGGTTCTTCATTATAAGTCATATCCGGCTGAATTTCTACTTCTGTTGGAGTAATAACATGTGAAGGATCTGATCAATACCGTCGTAGCATAGATACATGAAATACATTATGAATTTTGTCGAGTTCCGGTGGTAAAGCCAATCGGTAAGCAACTGGTCCAATTCTTTCTATAATCTCATATGGTTCTATAAATCTTGGACTCAATTTACCCTTTCGACCGAACCGGAGAACTTTCTTCCAAGGAGACACTTTTAAGAATACTTTATCACCCACCTGAAATTCAATCTCCCTTCGTTTAAGATCGGCGTATGACTTTTGACGATCAGAAGCTGCTTTTAAACTATCCCGAATCAGTCTTACTTTTTCTTCTGTTTCCGAATCAAATCAACCCCGTGTATCTTCTTTTCACTGAGCTCTGTCCAATATAATGGTGTTCTACATTTTCTACTATACAAAGCTTCATACGGAGCCATTTTAATACTGGACTGATAACTGTTATTATAAGCAAATTCAATCAAAGGTAGATACCTTTCCCAATTACCTTGAAACTCTAATGCACAACATCGGAGCATATCTTCCAATACCTGAATTACACGCTCAGATTGGCCATCTGTCTGAGGATGAAATGCAGTACTGAAATACAACTGAGTACCCAAAGCTTCTTGCAATTTGTTCCAGAAACGAGACGTAAATCGGGGATTTCTGTCTGATATAATGGAGACAGGCACTCCATGTAGTCTAACAATCTCAGATATATACAATCCAGCCAATTTATCTAAAGAATAATCCATACATACTGGGATAAAGTGCCGGACTTTGTCAATCGGTCGACAATTACCCAAATGGCATCTTTCTTCCTCGGAGATAACGGTAACCCAGATACAAAATCCATAGTGATTCTTTCCCATTTCCATTCCGGTATAGTGATTGGCTGAAGCAACCCCGAAGGTACCTGATGTTCAGCCTTAACCTGCTGACATACTAAACATCTTGATACAAACTTAGAGATATCACGTTTCATACTCGGCCACCAATACATCTTTTTCAAGTCATTATACATTTTATTACCTCCCGGATGTACGGACATAATACCACTGTGTGCTTCGTGTAAAATCTTCTGTACAAGTTCTGAATTCTTCGGTACACATACTCTGCCTCTGAATAATAAACAACCATCAGTTCCAATCTGAAATTCTGAATCATTACCTGACTCACAATGCACCCGTTTAGCCTGTAATTTCTCATCATTCCTCTGAGCTTCACATATTTGTTGACGAAATGTCGATTTAGCTCTCAATTCAGCTATGATTGAACCATCATTAGACAGTGACAACCGGGTATTCATAGCTCGTAAAGCAAATAGAGATTTTCGGCTCAAAGCATCAGCTACCACGTTAGCCTTACCCGGATGGTAATCAATAACCAAATTATAATCCTTTATCAATTCAAGCCACATGCGTTGTCTCAAATTCAAATCTTTCTGTGTCATCAAATATTTCAAGCTTTTGTGATCAGTATAAATATGACACTTTTCACCATACAAATAATGCCGCCATATTTTCAATGCAAATACAATAGCAGCTAACTCGAGATCATGTACCGGGTAGTTTCTTTCATGTGGCTTAAGTTGTCTTGAAGCATAGGCTATTACTTTATCTTCTTGCATCAAGACACAACCCAAACCATTTAATGATGCATCACTATAAATAATAAATTCCTTACCCGATTCAGGCTGTACCAACACAGGTGCTTTCGTTAACAACTCCTTCAATCGGTCGAAACTTTGCTGGCATTTTTCTGTCCATTCAAATTTAACATCTTTCTGTAATAAACGGGTCATTGGAGAAGCTATCATAGAAAACCCTTGTACAAATCTCCGATAATAACCAGCTAAACCCAAGAAACTTCTAACTTCAGATACATTCTTCGGTGGACTCCAATTGACAATAGCTGAAATTTTACTCGGATCTACCCTGATGCCTTCTGCGGATACAATATGTCCGAGAAAACCTACCTCTCGAAGCCAAAATTCACATTTACTGAATTTAGCATAAAGTTTCTTTTCACGCAGAATTTGCAACACTATTTTCAAATGTTCTGCATGCTCAGTTTCATCTCGAGAATAAACTAAAATGTCATCAATAAAAACTACTACAAACCTATCTAGATACGGTCTGAATATCCGGTTCATCAAATCCATGAATACTGCAAGTGCATTAGTCAACCCAAACGGCATAACCAGAAACTCATAATGCCCATACCTGGTTCTGAAAGCTGTCTTTGGCACATCTGGCTCTTTTACCCGTAACTGATAATAACCCGATCGGAGATCAATCTTTGAAAATACTGTGGCACCTTTCAGTTGATGAAATAAGTCATCAATTCGAGGCAATGGGTACTTATTCTTTATAGTTACCTTATTAAGCTGCCGATAGTCAATACACAATCTCAAAGACCCGTCTTTCTTTTTCACAAATAGAACTGGAGCACCCCAAGGTGAATGACTCGGACGAACAAAACCTCTGTCAACAAGTTCCTGTAACTGTGCCTTTAAGTCTTTTAATTCTGTAGGAGCCATACGATACGGAGCTATGGAAATTGGGGCAGTTCCCGGAATCAGATCTATAGAAAATTCCACTTCTCTTTCTGGTGGCACCCCTGGTAACTCCTCTGGAAATACATCAGAAAATTCACATACAACTGGCACTGCCTGTATCTTTGACTCAGATACCTTAGTATCCAACACATACGCCAAATAAATATCATACCCTTTTCTAACACACCTCTGAGCTGTCATAACTGAAATCATATCGGATAATCCCTTTGTCTGATTAGATTTAACCCAAAGTAATTCTCCATTCTGGCATTTCAACACAACATATTTTTGTCTACAGTTTACTACTGCATCATGCTGAGTTAACCAATCCATGCCCAATATCACATCAAACTCATCAAAAGGCAATAACATCAAGTCAACCGGGAAACAAATACCTTTTACCATCAGTGGACAATTTTTACAAACTTTATCCACTATCACAAACTGGCCCAGGGGGTTCGAGACTTTAACCATAAATTCAGTAGGTTCAACAGACAAATTTTTAACAAATGCTAATTTTGTGCATATATATGAATGTGTAGAGCCAGGATCAATTAATGCAATAACAGTAGTATCATAGAGAGAAAATGTACCCGCAATTACATCAGGAGAGGACGCCTCTTCACGAGCTCGAATAGCATATGATCTTGTAGGCGCTCTAACATCTGATCTAACCGCTGAATCTTTGAATGCACCCCTATTACTTGCCCCCACTCTTGGGTTTCTCTGCGGTCTACCTCTGGTAGGAGCATTACCTGATCTCGTACTCGTTATTTCTTCTCTTTTAGTTGTTTGAGGACAATCCCGAATAAAGTGATCGGATGCTCCACATCTGAAACAAACATTTTCACCTGCTCTACACTATCCGGGGTGGCGTCTCCCACATTGAGGACATTCCGGTCTAGGAGGTTGAGTACTGCCAGTACTTGCAACTGTAGTGGTTTGAGCTCTAAAACCCTCGAATCTTCTACTTCTGCTTCGGCCAGAATATATATGTGGAAAATGTGATCCGCTAGAGAGCTCCCTAGGCCTCTTAGATGTAGACTGAAATGATTTACTCATTTGCCTCTTCTTTGTATCCTGCGCTCCAGCTTCAGCTTTGCTCTTCTCTTTTTCTTTTAACAAGTCTTCTACTTTACAAGCTCTTTCTACCAGAACAACAAACTCTCTGATTTCCAATACACCCACTGATAGTCGGATGTCATCTTTAAGCCCATCTTCAAATCTCTTGCACATGTTGGCTTCGGTGGATACAAATTCCCGAGCATACTTACTAAGTCTGACAAATTCGCGTTCATATTCAGTCACGGACATCTTACCTTGTTTTAGCTCAAGAAACTCCTTCCTTTTCTGCTCTGTAAATCTCTGGCTGATGTACTTCTTTCGAAACTCCTCCTGAAAGAAATCCCAAGTAACCCTCTCACTCGGTACGATAGACACGAGAGTCTTCCACCAATGATAAGCGGAATCTCTGAGAAGTGAGACCACACACTTCATACATTCTTCCGGTGTACAAGATAATTCTTCAAAAACCCTGATGGTATTCTCAAGCTAGAATTCTGCTTTTTCTGCATCGTCATCTTTGGTAGCCCGAAATTCTTCAGCCCCTTGCTTCCTAATCTTATCAACAGGTGGTCTCTCCCTGATAAATATACCTGCAGCTGGGGAAGCTACATGGGGAACCTGTGAATCTTGAGGGGGTGGAGGTCTTACAGCCGGATTCGTACGAACGAACTCGGCAAACCAATCAGTCATGGCTTGGAAGAAGGCTTCTCAAGCTCCTCCTCCCTGTCTATTTGATGCAGGTCTTTCACTAACATTAACATCTGATGGCACCGTCCCTTCTGCGGGAATAGGCGCATTACTCTCTACTTCATCTGTACTAGCTCGTTCAGGATCCATAACTATAAAAGAAAACATTTTAAAATCGTCAGGAGTCGTCACACTATCAAAATATATAAGTATGGCATGTATAGGTAGACTCTTATTCTTACTGAGTATTTCCGAGAACCGACTAAACCTACTCTGATACCAATAAAATGTAACACCCCTTACCCGAGATCATTTCCGGAGTCGAGCACGAGGCATTACTTAGCTTATCTTGCCAATTCGGAGCATAAAAACTAGGTTTGAAAATTTATTTCATTATTCGCAGCAAATCTGTCGAATCGTGCAGCAGTTACTAAATTAATTATAACTTGAGCTACAGAACTCGAAATTTAATTCCGTAAATTTTCCCGGAAACTAGACTCATATATATACTCACCATAAAATTTTTAGAATTTTTGGTTCAGCAAATTAGTACAGTTTATTAGTTAAAGTCTCCCCTGTTTCACCACCTGACTGCCCTGACCTCTAGTCACTAAAAATAAGTTTTCTCACTGTAGGATTTTCATATGAAGTTATTACTTGTTTCTACAGAAAATAGACTCATTAAGAAATCTAAGCATGTAAATTTCAACTCATAACCATTTTTTTACAATTTGTAATTATTTTCTAAACTCAGAACAGGGGACTCCAAAAACAGTTCTGACCCTATCTTACTAAAATTCACATATCTTAAAATATAAATTTCCTTTTTCTACACCGTTATTTTTCCATGAAAATAGACTCAACTGCTTTAATTCCATATATCATTAACTCTCTAATTCATTTTATACTATCTTGGGTGATTTTTCAAATTCACGTCACTGTGCTGCCTGAATTCTGTTTCTTTGCAAAATTTTATCCTTTCATGATTTCCATGCATAATTTATCACCTAATCTTTCATAACAACAAACACCTTCATCCTTAATCATTTTAATAACCATACATCATCAAATACTTACACATCACTCATTAGCAAAATCATCATTACAAACATACAAAATAACTAAATCCCTATACATGCCATAACTCAAACGTGTTTCGATATAAATACCGAGCAGTTGTAGTTGATAGTGTGGACGATCTCCGACTTCTTTAGGATCCTTGAAGTAGCTTTGCAATACTATAAGAGAAAGAGAAATAAAAGAAGTAAGCATAAAGCTTAGTAAGTTTACTAGCAAATAAATAACAATATTTAACTTAAATAATTAAACTCAATGTCTATATCTCTAGTTTACTCTTTAGTTAATCTCATACTAGTTCTCTTACTTGTTTACTTAGAATACTTGTGTGCATAACTTACTCAATCCTTGCTGCATCGTTGAACATCAATTGATAGTATAATAAGTTCTTAAGTCTTACAACTTACCTGAGCTTGCCATTTATGCTTTAAACTGAACTTTCATGAACATGATTCGTTTACAAGCCCGTTGAGCTACATTGGAATAATAAGGATACTCGGGTCTCTTCTGATAATAACATGCCAAAGACATGTCCCAGACATGGTCTTACATGGGATGTTCTCGTGATGGTGCCCATGCCATGTCCCAGACATGGTCTTATAGGGGACCTCTCATCTCGGTGCCAACGCCATGTCCCAGACATGGTCTTACATGGGACCTCTCGTCTCGGTGCCCATGCCATGTCCCAGACATGGTCTTACAGGGACCTCTCATGATCTTAAGGATGCCAATGCCATGTCCCAGACATGGTCTTACATGGGATCTCTTTACCCAAATGTCATGACATTCGTATCCAGTACCATCCTTATGTATCAACGGGACTTTTAAATTTTAATTCTCTATCATTTCATGCTTGGATCATCATCAAATAAATTCATAAAATAAATTCATAATTGCTGGAAATTAACAGAATTAATAATAAATATTGAAATATTGCATTTATTTACCGTAAACTTACCTCGGTACCAATTATAGCCAAATTCACCAACTTAGTCTTCAACTTTATTCTTCCCTTTGTCTAACCTCGAGTTTCGTACTTCTTGATCTAAAATAGTAAATTTAACTTATTTAATAATCACATTCATCAAAACAGCCCTCGACTCTAACTTTTTCAAAATTACAATTTTGCCCCTAAACTTTTACATAATTACATTTTTGCCCCAAGGCTCGGAAATTAAACTTCATCTCTTATTCTTATGTTTTATAACATTCTGAACATTTTAGCTTCTATGGCAACATCAAATTCCCACTCTAACATGTACTTATGAACATTAGGTATTTTTACCGATTATGTCGTTTTACTCGTTTTCACTTAAAATCGCTTAGCAAAAGTTGTTTAACATAATTTCTAGCTTCATATTCTATCATAAAACATCAAAATAAACACTTTTCACCTATGGGTATTTTTCCAAATATAAACCCTAGGTTAAATTATTGCTAGAATAAGCTAAATTAAGCTACCGGGATCTTAAAAACGTAAAGAACATTAAAAACGGGGCTTGGGATCACTTAGTATGGAGCTTGGAAGGTTGAAAACCCTAACTATGGCTTCCCCCCTTGCTGATTTCGTTCATATGAAGAAGATGATGATTTTTGCCATCTTTTTCCCTTTTAATTCATTTTAATTACTAGATTACCAAATTGCCCCTAACTTAAAAATTTTCTATTTCACTTATCTCATATCCATTTTTGTCTACCAAGTTACCAATGGTATAATTACCATATAAGGACCTCCAATTTAAAGTTTCATAACAATTGGACACCTCTAACATGTAGAACTCAACTTTTGCACTTTTTACAATTTAGTCCTTTTGACTAAATTGAGTGCCCAAACGTCGAAATTTTCGAACGAAATTTTCAAAAAATCATTTTGTGAAATTGTAGACCATAAAAATATAAGAAAAATAAAATTTTTCTCATCGGATTTGTGGTTCCGAAACCACTGTTCCGATAACCCCAAATTTGGGCCATTACACTGACATTGTCTCCAAAAACCTATTATATCTCACGATTTACAATTCCATTACTTACACCATTTCTTCTATGAAAAATTAGACTCAATAAGCTTTAATTACATATTTTGTTCATCCTCTAATTCGATTTCCACAATTTATGGTGATTTTTCAAAATTAGCCTACTGTTGTTGTCCAAACAGCAAGTAATTTTGGCTTTTCACCGAATCTTGTTTTCTGCATTTTGGGTACACACCTGGTTTTGTTTGATGCTAAAACAGTCCCTGAGCACTCCAAATCCTATAATTGAACAAATAGCACTAATTTAATCTCACATAACGTGATCCTAAATCGAACTCGTATCCAGGTTTTAACCCATAAGCGATTAAACCTTAACTTCAACTAATGAACAGTAATTCCCACACAAACTAAGACTCCGATTGGTGATTACGAGCCCTTGAATCCTCCTCTAATTGACATAAACAAAACACTTCGGAAGAAAGTTAAAAAATGGAGACAAATCACTAATTTAAAACTTACCGAACAATCGCAGACAAACATGGAGCGACACGAGGCAGAGTGGGAAAATAAAAATCAAGAAGATGAAGGGTGAAAGAGAAATTCCGCAGGAATGAAGAGAAAAATGGCAAGAGGGTGGAGGATTTTAGGGAAAGTAAAAAAAATAAAAAAATATGAACAGAATATTTGATAACCACCCCAATCCATTATTTCTCTCTATCAAACTCCCCACTAAATCCACTACTCAGATTTTTAGTCCATCTCAAACTCTCTTGGATGCTCGAGCAAAAATAATGTCTACGCCAAATTCAAACACAGGATCTCCTTCACACCAACACTCCACTTATCCACCAAACCAGCAGACCCATTTTGTTAATTATTGCCAACTTTTACTTAAAAGCCTGAACTTGGGACCTCTCAAACACACCCAGAACACATAACCCCTAAAGTAGACAGATATTTTGTGTCACACATTCAGAATACCCAAAATTCAAATTTTAGGGCGTTACAATTTTAACCCCTAAAGAAAATTTCGTCCTCGAAATTTACCTGATTAGAACAAATGAGGACACATTGCATCCTCAGGCTCCTATGTGGCCTCCTTAGTGCTATGATTACGCCATAGAACCTTTACTAGTGGAATGAATTTCCTTCTCAGAACCTTAACATCGTGATCTAGAATCTCAACTGGCTCTTCCTATAAGGTTAAATCTGGCGTAACCTTGATCTCTTCAATAGGGACAATATGAGTAGGATCAGAGCGGTAGCTCCTCAACATGTCCTCCAGTATCTGAATCGCCCACTCAGACTAACCATCGGTCTAAGGATGGAATGCAACACTGAAGTCCAACCTTGAACTTAGAGCCTCATGTAACTTCCTCCAAAACCGAGATGCGAAACGAGGATCCCTATCAGAAGTGATCGAAATCGGTACTCCATGCAGTCTCACTATCTCAAAAATATAAAGCTTCGCTAGCTTCTGCAGAGAATAATCGGTACAAATCGGTATGAAGTTGGCAGACTTGGTCAATCGATCCACGATGACCCATATTGAATCCTTCTTAGTGGGTGTTAGAGGCAACTCATTAATGAAATCCACAGTTACGTGCTCCTATTTCCAAATAGAAATCTTAACCGGCTGCAGCAAACCCGAAGGTAACTGATGCTCAACCTTAACCTGCTGGCAAGTTAGACATTTTCCTACAAAATTAGTAACCTCACGTTTCAAACCTGGCCACCAATATAACTCATAGAGGTGTCAGTACATCTTATTTTCGCCAAGATGCATAGCATAAGGGCTACTATGCACCTCTCTCAATATGCCCTGTCTCAAATCAGTATCATTCAGAACACAGATTCTCCCACGAAAATAGAGTACCCCATCACTGTTCAGTCCAACCCTCAATCTGTCGGAATCGAAGACCAAACGACTCATCCTTCAACTTCTTACCCTTAATTTGCTCAATCCATGATGACTTAACCTAAAGCTCGGCTAATAAACTACCATCATGAAATAAACTTAGGCGAGCAAATATCGCCCTCAAATTAGTCATAGCCTTATGGCTCAGTGCAGCAGCCATCACATTGGCCTTACCAAAGTGGTACTCGATGGTGCAGTCATAGTCTTTAAGTAGCTCTTATGATAAGTGTAGATGATACACTTCTCTCCATACAAATAATGCCTCTATATTTTCAATGCGAATACCACAACGGCCAACTCTAAGTCATGAGTCGGATAATTCGCCTCATGGGTCTTAAGCTAACGAGACGCATAGGCTACCACCTTACCATCCTGCATCAACACACATCCCAAATCGACATGTATCAGAATAGGGGCCTTAGTTAGCACAGTTTTGAGCTTTTCAAAGCTGTCTTTCTGTGCATCAGTCCAATTAAACAGCACACCCTTACGTAGCAGTTTAGTCAAGGGTGCTGCAATCAATGAAAAACCCTCTACAAATCGTTGATAATATCCCGCCAGTCCCAGAAAAATACGGATCTCAGAGACGTTCCTAAGCTGCTTCCATTCCAACATAGCCTCAATCTTTTGAGGATCAACTTGAATCCCCTTAGCTGAAACTACATGACCAAGAAATGTCGCCTTACGCAGCCTAACAATCCCAGAAACATATAACTCTACTAATTTATCCAGGGAGAAATCCATATGTACCGGAATAAAATGTGCAGACTTCATCAAACAGTCGATGATTACCCAAATGACATCTTTCTTTTTCGGAGATAGGGGTAACCTGACATAAAATCCATGGTAACTCATTCCTATTTCTATTCCGGTATTGTCACTGGTTGTAACAATCCTGAAGGTACTTGATGTTCAACTTTAACTTGCTGACAAATCAAACATTTAGATACAAATTCAGAAATATCACATTTTATTCTCGGCCATCAATACATCTTTTTCAAATTATTATAAATTTTATTACTCCCCGGATGAACATACATAGTACCACTATGAGCTTTGTATAAAATCTTCTGTACTAGCTCTGAATTCGGAAGTCGATTCACATTGTACTCGTTTAGCCTGTAAGTCATCATCATTTTTCTGATCTTCGTAAATCTGCTGTAAAAGTGTCAGTTTAGCTTTTAACTCAGCTATGATTGAACCATCATCAGACAGTGACAATCGAGTATTCATTGCTCGCAAGGCAAACAGAGACTTTCTACTCAGAGCATCTGCAACCACATGTGCTTTTCTCGGATGATAATCGATAACCAGATCATAATTTTTCAACAATTCAAGCCACCTGCGTTGTCTCAAATTCAAGTCTTTTTGCGACATCAAATACTTTAAACTTTTATGATCAATGAATATATGACACTTTTCACCAAATAGATAGTTTCGCCAAATTTTTAGGGCGAATACAATAGTTGCTAATTCTAAATCATGTATTAGGTAATTCTTTTCGTGTTGTTTTAGCTGTCTAGAAGCATAAGTTATTACTTTGCCTTCTTGCATTAAGACAGCCTAAGCCATTTAATAATGCATCACTGTAAATCACAAATTCCTTACTCGATTCAGGCTGAACTAGAACTGTTGCTTCAATCAACAAGGCTTTCAATCTGTGAAAACTCTACCAAAATTTATTGGTCCATTCAAATCTCACATCCTTCTGAAACAACTGTGTCATTGGAGAAGCTATCATCGAAAATCCTTTTACAAATCTTCGATAGTAACCAACTAATCCCAGAAAAATTTTGACTTCTTACACATTTTTCGGTGGTTTCCAATTAACAATAGCTAAAATTTTATTTGAATCCACTCTGATGTCTTCAGTAGATACTATATGACTACGAAAACCAACTTCCCAAAGCCAAAATTCACATTTACTGAATTTAGCATGTAATTGTTTCTTACGCAGAGCTTGTACAACTATTCTCAAATGATCAGCATGTTCATTTTCATCCCAAGAGTATACTAGAATATCATCAACGAATACCACTACAATCTATCCAGATGCGGTCTGAAAATTCTATTCATTAAATCCATAAATACTGCAGGCGCATTTGTTAAACCAAATGGCATCACGAGAAACTCATAATGTCTGTATCTGGTTCTGAAGGCTATTTTTGGCACATCCGAGTCTTTCACTCGTAACTAATAATAACCAGAACGGAGATCTATCTTTAAGAACATTGTGGCACCTTTCAACTGATCAAACAAGTCATCAATACGGGGCAATGGATAATTAATCTTGATTATGAATTTGTTGAGCTATCAGTAGTAAATACATGTCAATACATAATCTCAATGATCCATCCTTTTTCTTGACAAATAGAACCGGTGCACCCTAAGGTGAAAAACTGGGTCGAGCAAAACCCATATCAGTCAATTATTGCAACTGTACTTTTAACTCTTTTAACTATGTAGGAGCCATTCTGTATGGTGCTATAGATATCGGAGTTGTTTCCGGTACAAGATCTATAGAAAATTTAACTTTTCTGACCGGTGGTAATCCGGGTAACTCTAGAAACACATCAGGATACTCACAGACTACTGACACTAATTTAATCTTCGATTCAGATACTTTAGTGTCCAATACATAAGCAAGACAAGCATCATAACCTTTTCTGACATATTTCTGTGTTGACATGACTGATATCACATTAGACAAACCATCCAATTTATCAGATTCAGTACAGATTATTTTACCATTCTGGTATTTCAACATAATATGCTTTTGCTTACAATTTACCACGACATCATGCTGAGTCAACCAGTCCATACCCAAAATTAAATCAAATTCATCAAAAAGTAATAACATTAAATCAGTTAGAAAACAGAAACCCCGTGTGATTAAAGGACAATTCTAGCAAATTTTATCCACCATCACATACTGGCCTAGGGGGTTTAATACTTTAACCACAAATTTAGTGGATTCAACAGGTAAATTTTTATTAAACACTAAATTCGTGCAAATATATGAATGTGTTGAACCATGATCAATCAAAGCAGTTATATCAGCATCAATAAGAGAAAAAGTACCAGTAATAACATCGAGTGCAGAAGCATCTTCACGTGCACGAATAACATATGTTCTTGCTGGTACTCGTGCCTCAGATTTGACAGTCAAATCTTTTGTTGTACCTCGACTTCCATTTACATTGCCAAGCTTACGAGGTAGTCTACCTCTCGAGGCGGGGTTACTCGGCCTTGAAGTCTGTACGGTATCTTTTTTAGGCTTTTCTAGGCAGTCTCTGAGATACTGGTCAAAGGAACTACAGCTAACGTTTTTGTTCGCTTTTCATGCGGCACTCACCAAAATACAGTTTATTACAATGTTTACATCTGGGTTTGGAATTTCCAACACTGCCTGCACTTGCTATAGATGTAGCCTGAGATATCAGATTAGAGCGTTGAATACTTCTATCTTTACCTGAATATCCCGCAGAGGTAGTAGAACGATCATGATATTTCTTTGATTTCTTCAAGGCTGACTGGTATGACTTTCTTGTAAATCTTTTACTAGAAATTCGAGCTTCAATTTCAGCTTGCTTTCTCTCTTTACTAAGCTCTTCAGCTTTATATGGCCGATCAACCAATACAACAAATTCTTTTAATTCAAGAATCCCAACTAGTAATTTTATGTCTTCATTCAGACTCTCTTCGAACCATTTACACATGGCAATCTCAGTCGGGATACATTTTCTGGCATATTTGCTTAGTCGGGAAAATTTCCGTTCAAACTCAGATACAGTCATGTGACCTTGTTTAAGCTTTAAAAATTCCTTCCGTTTCTGATCTAGGAATCTCTGACTGATATACTTCTTGTTAAATTTAGTTTGGAAAAGTTCCTAAGTGACCATCTTCCTCGATACAACAGAAATTAGTGTATTCCACCATTGATAAGTCGAATATTTTAACAAAGATACAACACATTTCAGAAATTCGGCCGGAACCCTAATAGTATTTTCTAGCCAGAATTCAACCCTTTCAGGATCATCTTCAATTGTAGCTCTGAATTCTTCTGCCCTATATTTACAGATTTTTTCTGCAGGAGGCTTATTAGTTCTAACAAGTTTTGTACCTTAAGGCATATCAAGAACCGGTTGAGTAACATGAGGGGGTGGAGGTTGTTGTACAGCCAGATTTGATCTTACAAATTCTATAAACCATTCGTTCATCATTTGGAAGAAGGTTTCTTTAGCCTCTCCTCCTCGGCCCTCAGATACAGGCCTTCTACTACTTGAGGTTGCTCTTTGAACTGAAGCTTGAGCATTGCTCTCAGCTTCTTCGGATTCAGCTCGGTTGGAAGACATTACTATATGAAAAACATGTTTTAAAATGGTCAGGAGATATAACACCATCACAGGTTATATAATGTATAGCTAGACTCGTATACGCTACGTTAGTCTGAGAATCGACTAAACTGTGGCTCTGATACCAATAAATGTAACATCCTTAACCCATACCTGTCGCTGAAACAGGGTTACAGAGTATTACCAGAATAAACAGATCAAATACAAACATTTCATATTATTTAACATTTATGTCAGATATTATTCATAAAGTCCCTTATATGAGCCTTCGAGGCTTAAAACATACATTAGAAACAAGTCGGGACTAAATCGAGTACTCAAAGAATTTTTCGCAAAATCTCAAAATTTTTCCAAGGTGCAGGGGATACACGCCCGTGTCTCAGGTCGTGTGGGCATTCGAAATAGGACACACAGCCATGTCCCAGCCCATGTTAGTACCCGTGTAACTCTCTGAATTGGGTCACACGGCCAAGTCACACGCCCGTGTGCTAGGCTGTGTAAGCATAAAATTTGCATTAAATAGGTGCAGGGTCACACGGCCAAGCCACACGCCCGTGTGCTAGGCCGTGTGATCAATTTTGGGCATTCTATTTTGAAATTTTTAAGATGCAGGGGACACATGGCCAAAACACACGCCCATGTGCTAGGCCGTATGTCACACACGGCTGAGACACACACCCGTGTCTCTGCTCATGTGGACAAAATAAGGCCATTTCTAAGCCATATTTCTCACCCAATTGGTCTTCCACCTACATTAACACATTAACACATTCACAAGCCAATCCAAGACATTTAAACCAAGCCAAATCCAAGTCTTATGCATTATATAATACCTCATATAACCAAATATACAAACTTACTTACTTACTTACTTATTTGATCAAATATTCATATGCATAATCCATCTTCTCTTCAACTTCAATCATTTTACTATACACATTAACTAGATAAAGACACACATATATATACATCAAAATATATCAATCACAAACCATTTCATAAGCTAGTTACAACGAAACATGCATGTGCCAACATTGGCTAATTAACCTATACATGCCATTATAACCAAAAGTAATTTACTATTTATACCGAATTGGGTCGATGGATAGTGCGATGTAGCTCCAACCAACTTCCAACCTTTATGAGCTTCAATACTATATACATGAGAAATAAAACAGAGTAAGCATTTAAGCTTAGTAAGTTCGTACAACATTGAATTTAACTTACCAATTAATTCACATTTAAGCTAAGCAAATAAACATGCTTAAACCAATTTGGCCAATTGCATAGCACATATCCTCATCAAGAATGTTAGTCATGTAATTCACATAAATACCTAGAAACATGAATGAGCTCATCAATATTCAATTTCCATAAACATGTATTTATCACTTCGAGTGTCCATGAACATGTACATATCATATCTTTGTATTTCAAGTCTTTCTCATAGTAATTCATCTTGAATTAATATCATCTCATATTGGAAGTTTACCCGTTGAATCATTTAAAATATCAATGGATACAAGAGTAGTACACATGAAGTGTACGAATCTAAAATTCGTCAATTTATTTTTGGGGGTGCTCATTAAAGCACATAATTAGGAAGCCCTCTCTCGAGCCATATAACGGGAAGCTCATGTGAGCCATATAACGGGAGGCTTATTCGGGTTGTATAACGGGAAGCTCATAAGAGCCATATTTAGGAAGCTTATACGTGCCAATAATGGGTAGCTTCGGAGAGCCATTAATCAGGAAGCTCACAAAGAGCCTTTAATCGGGAAGCTCACGAAGAGCCATATATTAGGACACTCATAAGAGCTGTGGTGTGTCTACAACACATGCAGAATCACAACCAATTGAGATGCTCTGAAGAGCTATTAACGGGAAGCTCGCAAGAACCATATAACGGAAAGCTCAAGAGGGCCAAATATCGGGATGCTCATGAGAGCTAATAACAGGATGCTTTTTCGAGCTATGTTGTGTCCGCAATATATGCAGGACCACAACCAATTCGGGAACCCTGTATCCATCGAATCTCATTTATCCAAACGAGACTTATTATTTATCGGGTATTATTGAATATGTGATTAATTTCATACATATGACATTTATACAATTCACATATAGAACATTCAATTTAAACATATAAATATACACAATTTAGTTACACGAACTTACATTGACAAGTGTTCGTGAATTGCAATCTACTAATTCGATACTTTTTTCTTTTCCTCGATCCAATTCTGTATTTGGTCTATCCGGATCTATACGAGTAAATTTAGCTCAATTTAAAACAATTCATACTCAACTCAATCCAATTCACATCTTAGGCTAAATTACTATTTTGCCCCTATACTTTTATTTAATTACGATTTCATCTCTAGGCTCAGAAAATGAAATTCATGTAATTTAATCCTTATTCCAAGCCTAACCAATTTTTACATATCACAATAGCAGCTCATGTATTTCATAAAGTTCAAAATTTTTCCATGATTTTTACGACCTTCCAATTTAGTCCCTAAATCATAATTTCATCAAAATTCCCTTTACAAAAGTTGTTTATCTATCAACAACCTTTCATTTTCTACCATAAAACTTCATAATTCAACTATATTCATCCATGAAAAAACCCTAGTACTTTGATAACTTTACAAATTAATCCTCGAGATAGCTAAATTAAGCTATTACAATCTTGAAAATATAAAAATTACTAAAAACGAGACAAGAAAACATACCTTATTGAGCCAAATAATTTTGCTCAAAACCCAAATTTCATGGCTAGGGTTTCTATGTTTTTGTTTTAGGAAAGATGATAATATGATGATATTTTATGTTATTTTATTATTTATCATCTTTTCATCTTTTTTTTTTCCAATTTAGTCATTTTCTTTATTTTATTTTCCATGGATGAATCATCATACTTATCTAGTAACTCCTCTTAATGGTCTATTTGCCATATAAGGACCTCAAATTTTGAATTCCATAGCTATTTGATACTTATAGCTACTAGAACTCAACTTTTGCATTTTATACAATTTGGTTCTTTCTATTAAATTAAACATGTAACCGATAAAATTTCTTTATGAATTTTTCATACGATATTTCTATCATAATACAATTCATGAAATAATATTAAAATAATTTTTCTTACGGACTCAGATTTGTGGTCTCGAAACCACTGTTTCGATTTCACTGAAAACAGACTGTTACATTATTTATTCATTTAGTTAACTAAATGAATTAATTAAAATTAAATTATTTTCTCAATCCAATTCTAATTCATTTAAAGTCATGACAACTTTAGTGTACTAGAATCTATAAGTAAATCAATTTAATTAACTTGTTCTCATGAAACTACGATGACTTTATTAATTTAAATTCCACTTCGAACATAATTTATTTAATTAAAAATTAAATAATAATTTGAAGAAATTAATTTAATTCCCAAGTCATCTTTTGTTCATAGTGAGAAAATGCATTCACTGCAGATAGTGATGCATGCGATCTATTTCTCTAGTTCGTCGTTTCACATTTTCCATATTATTGATTAATGAAAAACATTTTATAAGCACTCATAATTCCTATATTTTTGAACCCCTGTTCCTTTACTTTTTATTGTTCCTTGAGTGGAATATCATGTCTTAGCTTCGTTTGTGCATTTATTGTCATTTCTGCATGTTTTTCTATTTTTTTATTTTTCATTTGATTTTATGTTTGCTAGTTACAAGTGATTATTTCAAGTATTTCCATGACATAAATTAGGTATGTACGAGCTTGGACTGCAATGTTGCAAGTCATTGGGAATGAAAAAAAGCAAGTTCAAAAGAATGCCTGAACAAAGACGAGTATACTACGGCTCAGGGCTAGCCTAGCAAGCTAAGCCCCAACCCAACAAGTTGTACCCAAAACCTCACACCCTCGTGTTGTAGTGCTATTCTTCCAAGCCATGGTGTCGCTATCTGTATCATGTGGGTTTGATTACTATTTTAAACCTTGGATGCAAACCTAAATTCATATTTTCGAATATTTAAGTCCAAGCAAGTTTGTAACCCTAATTTTAAGTCAGATGAACTCTATAATTAGGATTTTTGAAGGGAGACGAGATTGTTTCCATCCTCAACTTTATTTCAATTTTTTTTTGTCCTTTATGGCTTGCTAAACTTTTCTTTTCTAGTCAAAGTAATATTCAAAATTTTATTTTATGAAGTTTGTGAGATCTAATTGTTATTAATCTTTCTTTGTTCTTTAGTATTTGCATGCCTTCTAGTTTAATTACAATTGTTTAGGTTTGTTAAATATTCAGTCGGTATTTAATAGCTTAGAATGATTGATTTGTCAATTAAATAATAAGTCGATCAATTGATTTCTAATATTTGTGGTGACTGCATGATTATTTATGTAGTGTGGACATGTGATCTAACTTAAATAAACCCTTATTGTGCATTTTTTTGGTTAGAATCGAATCTCTTTCATTCTTAAGGCTATTGATACAGTAAATTCCTTAGTGATCATTATAGGGTTATTTTCCAATAAGAGAAGTAATTAATGGCGATTGTCTTGATTATCGAGAAGGTGAGAAGAGATTAGGTTACTAGGCGATCGTCGATAAATATAATCAATTTATTAAAGAACATTGAAATTCATCTTTGCATCAATGATCAAACCCTTGAAGCAAACAAAGAAACTACTTTGACTACGGTTTCATCTTATTGATTTTTCTTAAAATTTTAATCATTTCTTTCTTTTCCTTTTCCAAATATTAATTGTAATTTTTAAGTTTTCCTCAAAACATACCCCCATTTTTTTATTTTATTTGTTTTAATTAAAGGAATAAAATTATTACCAATCTTTGTGGATTCAATCCTACTTGTAGCTTCTACTAATTATTCTTTTTCAAGTAGGTTTTATTTTTTGCGGCTTCAACAACTATACACCATCTAGGTTATACCGAGCTAGAGGAGGGATTAATTGGACAGATATAATTAGGGCTCAAATAATTTGTAATTAAGTTCCGACTATTCGTCTAGTAATTACAACATTATTTAGTCACAGAATCATTGCACTAAAGTACCATGACTAAGCTCTCCATATTATGCATCATTACAAAAATTATTTTATCAAGTGCTCGTCCTATGACGCTGTTATATGTGTGTTACCCTTATAGAATATGTAACAACCCATACTCGTTCGTTTTTAGAGCAACTATAATCAAATTTAATATGATTCACATCATCAAGCATACAAACATATTAATTATAAGCAAACGATAGAATAAATAATCATTCTCGGATCTAATACAAGCTTACAAAAGCTTTAAGGTTAACACGAGATCGAATCAGGCTTAAATTGTAAAAAAATCAAATTTACAGGAACGATATCGCGACGTAAGGGAGTTCCTCGTTGTGACGTAACACACTATTTTTGGTCAGGTTAGGACGACGGGGTCCTTGTCCCATCGTGACATTATAGGTCATTTCTCATTGTGACGTGATACTTTGATGTCGCGACGTCACATACTATTTCTGCATTTTCTGTAAATCAGCAATCTACAATTTACCAAATCCAAACACATACATACTACTCAACATTCAGCTAGCATATGTCAACCTCAAACATCCAAAACATTATTTACATTACCTTATTACAACAATAAATTAAGCCTTAAAACAATCAAGTAGGCTATCTAATATACGTCACCTATGCTCTTTTTCAACCATACCAAATTCATCAAAATCATTTACCATTGCAACATCAAACACATCACAACCATAAGATTCATATATGAACATATAACAACTTAAGTAATTAGATTCACATTTATCAATCTCTATTCAAGTTCATATAGAGATAAAACTATATCAAAAGTGACTCAACTAGGTACATGCCAAATTAAAACCAAAATGGGACATGCAAACTTTACCGAGTCCGAGATTGTTGACTAGATGCTGAAGTCGATGTTTGAGATCTCGAAATGAACCTAACCTTTGTACGAAAAACAATCTGGATGCTAAAAGATAAATCTTGATGGTATTTCTATAATTCAAGTCAATATAACATAAATGTTATTCAACTTTAAATAATCAATTCAAGCCTATTGTTCAACTAATTCATACACCAAATTGTATTATAACTTAGTAATAATTTCTTTTGGTATTTCATATCTCTCTTTCTAACATCTATTTAAACCATTTTCTATACATCTCATTTCATACATATCTGATCATTTCATATCACCATTTATAACATATGCTCATATATGTACACATTTATCAATTTACATATTTAATTTCATCTCATCAATTCAATCATTTACAAGTTTATTGGCTCGTAAATACTCAATCGATCCTCAGGGCTCATTCTAATCAATTCATATAGTCTTTCACATGCTATCAACTATCACAATTCATATGTGAGCAATTATACCAATCCATTCATATTTCATTTCAGTCTACCATATAACCTAACCAAACCATGTCATATAATCCTATTGACCTGACCCAGATTTCAAATGAATTAACCAACCTACATCCCGATCTGGCATCGCAATGCATCATCGGATAAATTAAAGGAAATATAATGGCACACGTAATGCATCATCAGATAAACTGAAGGAAATATACTGGCAAACACAGTGCATCATCGGTCATGTCGAAGTAATTATATTGACACACACAGTGCATCATCGGACAAGCTGAAGCAATTATATTAGAACACACAGTTCATCATTGGACAAGCCGAAGCAATTATAATGGTACATACATCGCATCATCAAACAAGCTTAAGTAATTATACCGGTATACACAGTGCATCATTAGAAAAACCGAAGTATAACCTGTACATTTAATAGACAACCAATTTCCAATTTCATTATATGTTTAATTCACATTCTATCAATCTTAATTCACCATTAATTCACCATTCCAATACTGTATACAACATATCTTAATCCAATTTAATATAAATTTCAAAAATCAGATAAGCCATGCAACTCTTTATTCTGTTCAATTTAGTCCATTATCTCAGTATACCATATCAAACATCTCACATTAACTCATACATGCATTATATACTTACCTTATAACTAAATCATGTAATTTAACATGAATAAGAAATATTAAATTAAATCAAATCACAGAAATACAAACCGAAAGCTTGCATCACTCGTCGTTGGTTCTTGCATTTCCTTTCCCTCTCGTTGGTCCCGCATCATCTTTAGCTACAAATAGTAATCCAAAAAAACATAATATTAAATTCGAAATCAAATCATAGTCAATTATAAAGCCATATGTAACACCCCTAACTCGTATCCGTCGCCGAAATAAGGTTAAGGAGCATTACCAAAAAACTATAACATAAAAACATTCACTTCCAAACATTTCATTAATCATATCATAGTCCATTCAAAAACATTCATATAGTCCCTTATTTGATCCATTGAGGCCTTAGAAACACTTTAAAAACGATTCGGGACTAAATCGAAAACATTTAGAACTTTATGGAAAAAGATACATTGCACAGGTCACACAACTGTGTAACTCACACAGCTGAGACACACGTCCGTGTCTCAGGCTGTGTAACATTCAAAATAGGGACACACAGCCATGTCTAAGCTTGTGTAACTTACTGACTTGGGTCACACGGCCAAGCTACATGCCCGTGTGCCAGACTATGTGTTAGGCCGTGTAACTTTCGAAATGCATTCTTTAAAACCTACAGGGGACACACGACCGTGTCACATGGCTGTGTGTCACACACGGCTTAAACACAAGCCTGTGTCTTAGGCCATGTGGACAAGAAAATGGTCAAAATTAAGTCATTTCTTTCACCCTCTCAAACATGAACCTACAAGTAACTTGCACATAGTAATAAAACCTTAAAACATGCCCTAATCATGCATAAAATGACCAAATATTTATACCAAATGTCCATACAACCAATATACCAAAAGGTACCTCAAACACGATTCATCAAACCTGTTTAAACATGTGCATTTTTAACCAATCATCAACCATTCACACTTAACCTATTTCCATACCAAACTTACCATATTTGACCACATTTATACCATTACAAATAACTCATATCTACCTCAAAGCATAACTCAACTTGGCCACTCAAACATGCATTAACACATTATCAAAGTTACACACATCAATAAGGCATCAAAAGTACCAAGGTTACATCAACCAAAATGGCATGTATGCATATACATGCCAAACTCATCAACTAATATAAACCACAATTCTATCTATACATGCCATTATAACCTTGATCAGGACATCAAAATCTACCAAAATAATCTTTGGATAGTGTGATAGATCTCCGACAAGCTTCCAAACCGATCGAGCTTCCAGTAATCTGAAAAGTAAAAGAAAATGAATATGTAAGTAATGAATGCTTAGTAAGCTCGTATAAACTTAAACATAACATACCATTTTAATAATAAACTTATGAGGTAATTATAAACCTATACCAATTCCACAAAGTTTATCAAACTTTATAACCATCAAATCATAAATGAGTAAGTTCATTAATATCACATATATTTTTCATTCTTAACATAATAGGATTTATAAAACATATTACTCAATCATTTACCTTTTCATAATACTATGAACCACTCCATTTACTTACTTTCCATTTCCTTTACTTAGCATAATCTTAAATAACAACATCAATACACTAATTAGTATATTTATTCATGAGCTAGGTAAATTCATCCATAGCATATATAAGTTTCTCACATATAAGTACATCATTCAACTCATCAATCCCTTTTTCATCATATTACATCTCAACTCTGAACTTCCGTTTCGCTACCTTTTCTTACCTATTTCATTTGCATAATACAAGACATAAGTATAAAATCGCCCACATGATAAACCATTTTATTAGAAGATACATACTTTGATTCTTACCACCCTTTCATGAACATAAGCATATTTCCATTTAGACACTTACCATTTCAATGCATAACTTCAAAAGTAAATATAATACAATCCAACCAATAGTTTGGCACAAGCCTAAGCATCACCAACAACACATGTTAGTGCATCAATTCATAATTCACTTAAATTAACATAAGATAAGTCATTAAAAATGAAATACCTCACTTGAATCACCAATTTCATAAACATAGACAAACCTTCATTTAACATTTTCTTTTCATTCATTTTTCGTAGTTTTCATGATATAAGTCATTTGAATACTTACCATTCCTTTCCTTTTCTTACTCATTTCATTTGCATAGTACAAAGTATAAACATAAAAATCAACCATATGTGTTCATGTAATCCACCATCTTAATCGATAGATTACAAATGTTCAATTCAAAATCAAATATATGGTAAATTCATCAAAAATTACTCATCAATTTACTTTACCAAGATTTTCAATCCGATGAACGACTTACGGATAATAGTACATTGTCAGTCCAACCAAAACACACCAGATGCTTACATGAGCCAATACCTCCAAGACACACCAGATGCTCACATGAGCCAATCCCTATAGAACATACCAATGCTCATAAAAGCTAGTCCAACTGAAACACACCATTACTCAAAAGAGCTAGTCCCTCCGAAACACACCAAACAGACAGTATAACACGAGAGTTCGCATCAAATGCTGAACCTCAGTTTACTCTGGTAATATATATACATCACTCCAAAACCATCTCCACTCCAATCCTCGCATAACACACCAAATCATGACTGTACTCTATCCAGCGATCAATCTAAACTGAGCATCAAATTTAATTATATATCTCAAATAATCTTCCATTATCAACAATTGAATATATATATTGTACAATGTTATTCTACTCATCAATTCATATGGATTATAAATTCTAAACCGTATGAACTTACTTGGCTAAATTACAGGAATGTCAAAGTACAAGGGCTATACAGTAATTTTCTCTTCTCCTCGATTTTCCACTCGTTCTTGATCTAAAACAATAATTTCATTCAATTCATTAATTTAGATAGTAAAAATAATTCGTCATATGCAATTTAGTCATTTTGACATTTTTATAGAATTGCCCCTAACATTTTACTTTTTTTCAATTTAGTCCCTAAGCCTAAAACATGCAAATTGACCATTTTTATTTCAAATTCATACCATCTGAATAGTTATAGCTTCCATTTAAGCCTATTTTTGCAAAAATTTCACACTAAGTCCTTGTATTTTTACTATTTCAACAATTTAATCCTTAATCGTTAAATTCATCAAAATCACTTAACAAAATACTTTTAAATACTAACCAACACTTCAAATTCATCATTTTACATCTAAATTAACAAATATTCATCAATGGAAACATTCGAAATCTTTAATAATTTCAAAAATGAAGGCACGAGTTAGTTGGACCTAGTTGCAACGATTTCAAAAACATAAAAATTATTAGAAATGGGTGAAAAAGTGCTTACCATGCAAGGATTTAAGCATAGCCGAACTTTGAATGTACTTTTATGGAGGTTCAGTGAAGAAAAAAACAAAAATGGAGAAGAAACATTATGTTTTCATATTTTAATCTTTTGTTTTCTTTATTTTAATAATAAAAATAACATATAAACATATAAATTTAAAAGAATTTGAATTTAAAGCTTTAACCTTCCACCATCTTAAAAATGGGTAATTTACTCATTAAGGTCATCCAATTATAATTATTTAATCAATTTAACACCTTTAAACTAATAGTGATTGACTTTAACTTTTATAATTTAGTCCTTTTTACTTAATTAACTATCGAAACGCTAAAATTTCTTAACGAAACTTTAATACAACCTTAATAACACTCCATATATGTTTATAAAAATGTTTACGACTCAATTTATAGAAACGAGGTCTTGATACCTCATTTTCTAAAACCACTTGACCTTAGGGTCAAACCACTTGAACCTATTTGTTCTTCCATTTAACCAAAAATCATTAAATCAAATTTTATTATCACACCATAAATTATTCATAAATATTAAATAATAATATTTACGGGCTCGCGCTGGATTTGTGGCCTCGAAACTACTATTCCGACACCATTGAAAAATAGGTTGTTACATCATACATATTTTACAATTTATTCAATTTAGTCCCTAAAATCAGGACTAGCATAAATTTCAATTTAAATTTTTAGACTGAAATCTGATTCATATTTATTCATTAAGAACCTCTTATTTTTTATCCCTACTATCAATTTTATATTTTATTCAGTTTAGTCCCTAATGTACAAATCTTGAAACCCTAATTTTTATCCCATGACCTTAAAAACATAAGAATTACAAAAAAATGACTTAATTGCACTAACCAATTAATAGCAAAAGCTTGAAACCCTAATGTTGAATTCTTGGTTTCTTCTTATTCTACATTTAGCTGTGGACGAAGGAAGGAAATGAATTCCCTTTCTTTTCACTTGGTTTTGTAATTTTATAAATATTATAATTTTAACCATTTAATTTTAATTCTAATAATATAACTTAATATTCTTCGACTGTCAAGTATAATCACATCAATATGGTTTATTTGCCTAATTAGACCATGGGTTAATTACAATTTAAATCCCTAAACTTTGGTCAATTAAAAACCTATAGCGATAAACTTTTACAATTTAGTCATTGTACCTTAATTAAACAATTAATAGACAAAATTGAAGGACCAAAATTTAATATTCTTCTACACTAACTCTGTAAATATTTTAATTTAATATATATGGACTCGATTTACAGAAACAAGGTCCCAGAACCGTATTTTTGATACCACTGACTTTCGGGTCGTTATAAGATATCTTTAATCTCTTTGGGATAAATTAG
This sequence comes from Gossypium hirsutum, assembly GCF_007990345.1. NCBI lineage: Eukaryota > Viridiplantae > Streptophyta > Magnoliopsida > Malvales > Malvaceae > Gossypium > Gossypium hirsutum. The sequence goes on along the minus strand of NC_053442.1, from coordinate 13,788,741 downwards.
TTTTCCCAATATGATCCTATTTTATCTCATGATAACCATTCATCTTCCTCCATGAAAAATTAATTACTAAGAAATAATAATTAAATCATTCGTCTTAGGACAAATGACACATTATCACACTATTTTTCATCTATCATCTAATGTCAATGAGAGAATATCATTTACCTTTATTGGGCTATGAATTCCACTATTGTAAGTGAAGCTATGTTGTACAATGTCGCATACCCAACGACTTCATTTAGGAGTGGTTTTCATCCTGCCTTTCAAATTGGAGTGGTTTTCTTCATTTAGGAGTAGGGGACACATGATGGAATGATCTTCTTGCATTGTTGTTGATCTTGACTCAAATGCCATCTAAACTTGGTATCTTTTGCCTCGAATCTTTACTCCTGGGGGTTAAACCTTTGATGGAGACCAAGCTCTAATTCCAGATGTTATACCCACAAATACTAAGAGGGGGTGAATTAATATTTTAAAAATCTCTACAAAATTTTCTAAAATATAAAGAAATGGAAGAAAAGCTTGCACCTTTTGATTTATAATGGTTCAACCAAATTGACTACCCCACTACCTTAGCTTTACACCACCAAGGATTTTCCAATTCACTAGTAGAATTAATATTTTTCAAGGAGAAGGTATAACATTTACAACTTTATCTTTTTCTTAAGTCATAGATAAAATCTTCCTCCTAGTTTTTATGGCTTAACTAGAACCTTTTCTTAGTTTTAGTGGCTCAACTAAAACCCTCTCAATTTGCAATTAGTGAAATGAAGAATAAAAAATAACAACTGCTAGGAAGGTGGATGTTTACAAATTTGAGCTCTAAGTACAAAGACATGTGAATGATAAAAGATTTGACACTAAGCTCCTAGAGAATATTTTCAAGAGAAATGAAAGAATGAGGATTTGAAGCTTTTCTCTCGATGTTGATGCTTGGATACGTGCCTCTTGAATCTTAAAGTGTTCTTGATGAGTATTTATATCAAGAAATAAGTTGGTGGACATTTATGACTGTTGAGGATGATTAAATCATTGGAAGCATTAATTTCGGGCTGAAAAACTGTCTTTACAATTTAAGTCTCGATACCTCCTGAAGGGGTATCAATACTTTGCTCAAAAAATGGCCATTATTGACAGTTCTGACACTCATGCATTGATACATACAAGCATGTAAAAAATATAATAAATAATAAAACATATCCATACCAATATATACCAATATAAAAACAAAACATATACAAATATGATACTGATTACTTTTTATTTTTGTTATTGTAGTTATAATAAATCTTTGCGGATGGTATTTTGGAGAAGTACAACTAACATGTTTCAAGCAAAATTAGTGCACTTTTATTATTAATTACCTTAATGGTAAATGCAAACGATAATAATAATATTATTGTGGTATCTGCTTATAATAAGATTTTGAATGATAATTCGACTACGAGAAATGTATAGCACAAGTATAAGATGGATTTGTTAAATAGAATAATGTAATTCATCCATAAAGTTTTGAGAAGCATTGATTAAGGAATATGTTTTTAGTAATGGCTGTCTATGTTAGATCATAAAAAAATTGAAGAAGAAGAATATGTTATAAAAAAAAAACTCATCCTTTTACAAAGGGATCAACCAAGAGCACGACAAAATCTAAACTTACCTAAAGATTTATAATGGCACAAAACAAAAGTAGCATAAAGTAGATATGCTTTATGTTAATTAAACAAAAATTCTGGGTTCTAATAACCATTGAATTTGCTAATAATTCATGCTAATTGATAGTAGGATAATTTTTAGACGAATATAATGATTAACATTATATGTCTCATGTATGCATTATATTCATATTAAAAATTTTAACATACCATACAACATGCGAACACGTGGAGGCTGGGAGGTGATATCATTTACTACATTCTTGCTATTATCTTTCAATAAATATAAGCTATGATGCTCTATCAAAGGTTTAAAGATAAAAAAGCGTTTTTCAAGCATATGCTAATGCTGCAACCTCATATTTGCTCATATAAACAATACCCAATACATCTTCAGTGGGAACGATACCACCTTTTTTTTTTTGTCAGAATTGTCTCACTTCAAGTTCAATTGTAGTCTTATCTTACTTGATGCGGTGTTATTTGGATTTTGGTCTCACTGTTTAGGAAGTGTTCTTCAATTTTTTTTCTTTGGGTATAAATATAATATAGGGAAAGGGATAATAATATCAGAATTTGAACCTTAATTTTTGAGGTGTCAATAAGGAAAGCTCAATTATTGCTCTAAAGAAGTGTTCGCAGCAATTTTTTTATATATAAAGAGTGATGACCATACTTGTTGGTAGCAAATGAGAAAGAACACTCAAAGAGATGAGTGTCAAGAACAGTTTAATTTGCTAGAAAGTGCATAATTCAATTAATTGATATGAAGAGATTAACTGCATTCCTAGTTACATACAAGGTATCGAGATAACATAGGAATACAAATTCGGGATAAGACTCGCACATGATGAAATTTAGAGACCCACACACATATTGTATGCATGTGAAATCTTGAACTTGGGTACTCAAAATGCAAGACCTCCACCTTTGTTAATTGCATCAAGACCTCATTAATTAATTTGTTGCAATCTTCGATGATAAAAATAATCTCAATTGATATGATTAATGAATAAATTTTTTTTTTTCATATTTTGAGTTGAGTGTGCATGAATTAAAGATGTTGATATTGGGGTTAAGTTAATCCAAATGCTGAGAAGCATCTAAAAAGCTTGCAAGATTCTTGGATTTGTGGACAAAAAGCTAAAATAATAAATGTCATCACTCATCACCATCTTGAGTGGAAGGGGAACAACCCCTCCAAGTCTTTCGAAAGTACTCTGAATTTGTCCCCCTCCCTTATTTGTTTAATCTAAGAAACAAGATTGGCATATTTAAGGATTGAAACACGGGGCCCTGGGGTTGCCGTGGGCTTCTAGATATATTACAGATGTCTTTGAGGGATATAATTTGGGCATAAAACAGGGTTTGGTTTTTTCATCTTTGCCATTCTGACAGGATAGAATAGAATGTCCCCTTTAAGGATGCAGTATGGACCATCATTTTGCCACTTACATACCAGCCAATCAGTCATCATCATCACTCATTCCCAGTGATTCTTTGCCATACACTCAAATTCCTGATACAGGAAATTGTTGAATGGATTGCCAAACTACTCATGCTTTTAAGTGATAATTAAATTGATTTTCAGTAAAAAAAGAAAAAAGGAAATTGAACTCAATGACTTATATTCCATTTCCCGTTCATCTTGCTCAAGCCCTGAAATCAATTCACCTCTCTTTCCCTTTCAGTTCATTTTAGCTCACCAGTGATCGAGTTTATCTGATACATCCGCGTACATCTTCAGACAGAAAAAAACATTTATAGAAATAAATATATTCACATTTAACATATAAACAACCTGTAGGAGTCATGATATGTGTTGAACTTGTGATGGGGTGCAACAATGAAAGTGAAAACCATGGGTAAAAGGCTAAATGATGATGGGAATAAAGACTAGAAAGGGTCATCATCCATGGGCCCTAGCTTACCACCTCCCGGGTCAGAAATATTCAATGAGGACGACCTCACAGTTGAACAAAGTAACTTTCAGTGCAATTTGCAAATCTGGCAGTTCTGATGAAATGGTTGGGACAGTTATAATTTGCTCTGAGAAAGGTACACTGATGAGCAGAGCCAACATGAAAAAGCTATAAAAAACCATTTGGATAACTTATGTTAATTATTTGGGCAATAAATGCTTCATTCCCCTTCAGCTCAAGGTCAGGTTGATCAAGCAAAAGCTTCATTACCAGATAAATTAATGAAATCTTTAAAGGAATTAATCAAGTGAAAACAAGGACAATGAGTACATAAAGCAATTGGAAACGGTGTGAGAATTGTAAAACATTGAAACAAACCACATGCATAATCTCAACATTATTGGTGTCCATGGAACAATATGGATTGTCAACCCAATAGCAATATTGCATTTGCCAACGCAATTGCTCTTTCATGCACTGCAAACCAGATCCTTGACCGTGGATGCAGCGGAACAAGAAATATGATGCAACCCAGACCTAACTGCAAGACCAAAGCTGAAACATACCAACCTATAAGAGTACAAGACCGAGCTCTGATGTTCTCAAGGCATTTTGTATCCGATAATTATACAGGTAGTAGTGAAGTTGTCCATCACCTGGCCCAAATTTCAATTCCTTGAGGAAAGACTCATTATGCATGACATCCAGTGCGTTGAATACATCAAAATCCTTCTTCTTAGCAACAATAAGTGCATCATTCATCAACTGAAGCAATGGAGTCTTGGTGGAGACATTGTAGTAAGAGTAGGCAGCTTTCAAAATTGAATAGTTCTGGTTGCCAAGAATTGATGACGGAAGTGTGTAGAAACTACAGAAGTCAGTTATGTCATGCGTCTTTGGGCTCTCGACCAAGTAACTGTCAATGACATCCTCAGTAGGAAGAAGCCAGTGCTCCACATCATTCTCATCAAAATCTGGAGAAACAACAAACTGGCTCAAGTAATTTCTAAGCAACCTAGTGACAGCAGGGACATCACGAAGCTCCATCTTTCTAAATCCAGGGGTGGCTGGTTGATCAGGTAACTTGTAAAGTTTAATGGTTCGGCTCATCGTCATCCTAGGCCCAAGCCTAGAAAAGCCAACATCAATAAGCTTCTTGGGGTTTAGTGACCTATGCCAGTATTGGCAAGTAGTAATTGGTGTTGGAAGAACAACTCCAGCAGTATAAGCTGCTTGCCAAATATTCTCCAAATGAACTCTCCTAGTAACCTCCTTAATCATCACGGGAGCAAGTCTCTTTGATCTCAGCTTCTTATGAACACATAAGAAATTGATCTCTGCCATTTTCACAACTTCATCACGCACCCTTATTCTCGCAGGCACACCAGTAATGAAGGCAACAAGCTTCTTTGATGTCTTAGCACGGACCCCAATATGCCAGCTCTTGTAATAACCAGGAGGGCGCAAAGCCCACCTAAGAAACTCCTTGGAATAATTGAACCTAAACATATTCTCATCATCCTCAACATAATTGTTCTTCAAAAGATTGTAAACCTCATTACAAGTCTCTTCCGAATCCATATCACATGTGGTCCATTCATACGGACTTGGAAGGTTATAAGGTTCCTGTTTGACTTCAGACAATGGGGTTGGGGGCTCAATTGGACCTTCAGGCAAACTTGTGTCCCCAACATCCTTAAATTGACCAACTGGCTGAGTTTCCCAAAATTTGTGTTTCTTTGCTAAGGACATTGAATCCTGAAACCTTCGAACTATGTTTTCAAGTGAGCTATCATCTTTGGGCAACGGGTTAGCCTCAGAAGTATGATCTGGGTTTACTTGGGGAGAACCAGGGGGTGAATTGTTATCAGTCATTTCAGGCAATCAACTAACCTAAGCTATTTTCTCAATTATATACCTGGATCAATAGAAAAAAATGTCACGAAGATCCAAGTTAAAAAACTAAGCAAATAAAGCACATCAACTAGCAAAAACATCGACTCTAAATCAATCGAAATTATTAAAATAAAATAAATCTGTAGCAACAACATTAGCAAATGAATTACAAGATAATATAATGAGAAAAGAGATCTGCAAGATGAAGATGAAAAGATTATGAGAAACGCATAACTTACTCGATTTCAAAAGGCAAAACTTTAGCAGAATTTGAATCTGGGGAAGCAGGGATTTTTAGATAAGAAATTTTAAAATTCAGATCTCCACAGCGTCAAGTAATATAAATATTAATTTTCTTTCTCGGATTTATTTAGGCAAAGGGGGAATGGTTAGGGTTTTCTCCAAGGCAGCGGCTTTGAAGATGCCAAAACTCTTTGATCTTGGTAAATTTTTTGCTCTGACACCGAAGAAAACAGTGTATTTTCTTTGTTAACCAGATAAACGACATCGTTTCCTTTTGTTATAAACCCAAAAGGCCCATAATAATATTGGGCCATTTTTGAGGCTACGACATCAACGCTACGCCGTTTAAAAGCTCTCCTTCAAGCTCTGGGAGTTTTCAGTGAGGTGAACCGAAGGCAGAGCTGCTCGGAGCTCCATACACGATCCGAACCCGATAGAGATTCAAATTAAAGGAGAATGTGCGGGGACGCTACAAACTGGGACGAAGAAGCATATAGGGAGAGTATATTAAGGGAAAGAGAGATCCAAACTCGAACAGTATTCCGAACCGTTTGGGCTCCTTCCTTTAACCCTAAACCGGAATGCGTCGTGGTCGCCTCCAGCGACGGTTCCATCGCTTCTTACTCCATTTCTTCCTGTGTTTCCAAACACGTGAGTATTCCTCTTCCTACTTTTTCATATCATCACCCCCCAAAAGAAGAATGTAATTGAAAGAATAGAAAAAATTCTCACCTGCATTTCGCGTTTGTTTGCAGCCGATTGGTTTCTGCAGTGCTAGGGCTCAACGGTAAAATAACTGTTTATTCGGTGCACTATTAAGTTAATTAACGAATTGATTACTGTTTCCAGTTTGAGTGAAAGTAACCGGTTGTGCTTCGGGTTGTGGTGGAATTTGATAGGTTGTTACCGGCTGAGCCGGAGGGTTTCCTTGAAGGGCATGATGGACCTGCGTATGACGTGAAATTCTACGGCAATGGCGAAGATTCTTTGTTGTTAAGGTTTAATACAATATCTTGCATTTGATATTTTTCTCCATTTTGGTTGCATTTAATCGTGTACATGAAATGTAGGAAATTGTTTTATTTAGCATTGTTGAGCTTATTTGAAGCTTAAGCTGAATTCTTCCATTGTTCATTGACTTGACGGAGTTGGACTAGAGCAGGAGCTTATTGCTACTGGTTGGTGAACCCTCAATTATTATACATTACAGTATAGACTTCATTTTTGCAGTTGTGGTGACGATGGTAAAATTAAAGGATGGCGGTGGAAGGAATTTACTGAATCTGAGGTGCCTATTACCTTTCAAGGTACCATATTTTGGAACTGTATAGTTTGTTTTTTTAAACTAGTTAGAGTTTATGTGAGACCACCATTTAATGCATGAATTTAACGTGGAAGGGATGAGCATAGTGTCTTTAGTCTTTACCTTTTTGTCTTTTAGTAATCTGAATATTTCTTTTAGCTTTAAATGTTAGCCATCTGGTTTTCCAGTCATGGTCTCTGACACTCAAGTAAGCAAAGACAAATGGTATTTCCTGTCATTTAAATGCTCTGGGTTGGAAACACAATTTTGTGTGTATTTTGGCCTAGTTGTCTACATGTCATAATTTGCCAATTCAGTTTTGATGTTTTTGCAGGAAACCATATGAAGCCAGTGCTTGATTTGATCAATCCACAAGATAAGTGCGTAATCACAGCTTATAGTGGATGCTCTTGTGCGCATTAATGCATATCCTTTGACTTCTTCATTAATAGTCAATCGTAGATTCTCATTCCATTAGCTCTTTTCACTCTTGTATTATGTGAGCGATCTTTTTTGAGTCCAAAAATTAGTTGTAATTTCTATCGTAGAGTTAAGCTGACTAAATGTTATTTTCAGGTCTGTTGTTTTTTGTTTTGGAAAACAATTAGGTCCCGGAAAAGGAATTACTTGTTATCGTTCTATTCTTTAAAATCAACTTAACTTCCCCTTTTTTTGGTGTGTAACATCTAATTGCTATTCCCAGAGGTCCATGGGGTGCTCTCTCTCCAATTCCCGAGAATAATGCCATTGCTGTTGATCCTCAGGTTTTTAATACCTTTCCTACATTTGCTTATATTTATGGAGAATTATGAATTATGAATTTATTTCTTCTTTCCACTCTCCGCTAAAATAGGGGGGATCCATCTTTTCTGCTGCTGGTGATTCTTGTGCATATTGCTGGGATGTGGTATGTTTTTGTTCAAATGAATCTGTTCCTCATGTTCTCTCTGAGAAGTGGTTGGTTAATATTCTCCTTTTCCATTAGATGTATCTTTAAGTTCTGTTTCTGATGGAACTTTTCAGGAGAAGAGTGAAATCAAAATGGTATTTAAGGGACACACAGACTATTTGCATTGTATTCTATCACATGCCTCTTCCAGTCAGGTCAACTTTTCCTCTCTTCATGATTCTTTATTTTGGTGGTAAATTTAATTTTGCATTTAGATAGCAGGATTAGGTATCCTTACTGCCCTAGCTTAATCCTTTTAGCTTCAGTTTGGGTTTCTTTTTGACAACAAGACTGAAAGGAACTTGTTTTTGGGTTGCCATTTTATTGATTCAATCAAGCAAAGGATATTTATCCTATAACAATAATAGTACTCTTAAAAAGAGGTCATGATGCGCTGATGGTATATGGTTTATGCTTACTGTAGCCATCTATGCATCTAAGGTTGAGAAATGAGAATTTGAGATACAGAGCAACCTTCTTAATCTATCTCATCTTTGTTCTTTTTCAGATTATAACTGGATCAGAGGATGGGACTGCACGAATATGGGGTAACAGCGTGTGTTCTTATTTAAAAGGGTTAGAGAGAGCTAGTTTGTTGTTACGTTTCTACTAACGACTCTGTTATCTTGTTCTAGTTCTAGCTTCATTTTAACAGAGTGCTGTGTCACCTATTGCAACCTGACTAATATATGGTTTTACATAGATTGCAAAAGTGGTAAGTGCATTAAAGTAATTGACCCACTAAAGGACAAGAAGTTGAAGGGGCGTATCTCTTGTGTTAGTTGCATTGCTCTAGATGCAAGTGAGAGCTGGTTGGTAAGACCTTAAGTGGTGAAAAATCTTTATATGTTTTTGTATTACTTCGGAGTAAAAATATCATGCAATTATGATACTGCTAGACCCACTAAGATTTGGCCTTCCTTTAAGTTGGACGAAAATCCTGTTTTTAACTGGGGGTTGTGACCAGTTAAATCGCTTAGAACTCAGTTACATGAGTATTTTCTCTTAGACTCCAGCAAATGAAGTCTACCATAAATTTTCTTTTCAGGAGTGATTCTTATTCTGGGTCTTATGAGCTCTTATTTTTGCCCATGCTAGTGAAAGATCTTTCGAGTACCTATCAATTATATTGATTCTGATTTGTTGTTCCCGAGTGAACATGTTTTTAATCAAGATTTGAACTGGACAGGCATGTGGCAGTGGCCGAAGTTTGTCAGTTTGGAATCTCACTGCTTCTGAATGCATTTCAAGTATTTCCAACGGTGCATCCATACAGGACGTGGTGTTTGATAACAATCAAGTAGGTGGTAGATGGTTTTCTCAAGCAGACCAAATTCACACAATGTTGTTCTTAGACTTGTTCCGTTATTTCCACCTAATAATTGTTAATAATGTTTATGTTGCCATTTCAGATATTAGCTGTTGGTGCAGACCCTGTGTTGAACCGTTTCGATATGAATGGAATGATACTTTCCCAGATACAATGTGCTCCTCAATCAGCGTTTTCGGTCTCTTTGCACCCGTCTGGTGTATGTTCGGTCTCCATTTTTGGTTAATGTATTAATGCTTTTTCACATTCTGATCTTAAGTTTTCTTCTGGTCAGGTCACTGCAATCGGGGGTTACGGGGGTCTTGTAGATGTGATATCACAGTTTGGAAGTCATTTGTGCACTTTCCGTAGCCATTGTGTTTGAACTATAATGAAAATGGAGATGGAGATGTAAAAGAGCATACATATTATTGTTAAATTTGAGATGTAGGGCTTCACTATAATCATTTTTAATTCTCTTATTTGTATGATAAATTTACATAGAAATGGATGGAAATGGTTTTGGTTTTTGGGTATAATTGTGATTTGAAATCACGTCACAACTTGGGTTCACTTTTAAATATTTTTTAACTATTCTTTAAGCTTTCCTACGATATTGTCTACAACTTATAATTAAAAGTTATGATTCACTAAGAATTTATTAGCTGAAAATTAATATTCGCCATGATTTATTTTTTTATTTAATTTTTTAAAAATTATTTGATAATTCATAATAAAAATTAAATGAAATATATTTGATAATCCATAATAAGAAGTAAATGATAGAAAGTTTCGGTGAAAATAATAAATACTTGATGTTGAATTTTTTTAACACTATATTATCTTTTAGGTATTTTTATTTTAATATTATATTATCTTTTAAAGACTTCTATCTTTATCTTTATCTTTAAATTTTGATTTTGTTTAAAATAATGTGAAATATTTTTAAAAAAATAAGAATATACATAAAAATTATACTCCTCACTTAATTTTAAGTAATATATCAAACAAATTTTATAAAATTGCGCTAACATGTTTAATTGATATGGGGTAAAATTGCCATAGTAACTTTTCTTTAATTTAATGTCATTGTAATATATATATTATTGTAAGGTTTAAGATTCAAAGTTGGTATGGATAGCTTACTTATAATTATTATTTTTAATAATTTTAAATAAATATAATTTAAAATCATAAGTAAAATTTGAAAGGGTTAGATAAATTTTAAAGATTTCATGTAAGAAAATTAAAATATAAAGCTAAATAATATTATCATAAATATAAATATTATTTAATATCATTAAGATAAATAATATTTATCTTAATATTTCTGTTTGTTATCATTAGATCTTTTAAAAGATATTATTATAATTTAAATTTAAATTTAAATTTAAATTTAAATTTTGTTTAAAATTTTACTTTTAATTATTTTATTAAATTAAAATTTATCATAAAATGTGTATTATTTAATTTAAATGTAAATGTAAAATAACTAGATACATAATTTTTTAAATTTTTAAAAATTCTAAAACAATCTATATAAATGTCCACAACTATTATATAAACTTATTTTAAAGAATAGTGTTTAAATTTTTCTTTCTATGTTCTTATTTTCAATTTTTTTCTATGTTTCATCAACTATATTAAATTTTTAGTATTAAATTTAAAATAAATTATATTTTAATTAATATATAGAATTAATTTGTGCATCGCATCGGCCAAAAAAAAACTAATATATATTATAGGTCAAAACTGAAAATTAAAATAAAAAGTATAGTACTTTAATATTTTCAATTTACAAGTGATCCTAACGCATAAAATGGATAAATTTTTCATTTAGATCCTTTAAATTTTTAAAATTTTAAATTAATGAAAGTAAAATTACACTTTGTCCCTCTAAAAATGATAAAAAATTTACTTAATTCTTTAAAAATTATAAATATATAGGTTATTAAAATGATGAAATGATATTTTTATAATAGTAAAAATTACAATTTAATTTCGGTCCCCTTAAAAAAAATTTATGGCTCCGCCCCTATATATATATTTTAAGCATGTGCTAAGTTATTTTTGTATTATATTATACATGTAATATTTTATACATTTATAATTCAATTTTTAGAGCATAATTTGATGCATTATTCTTAGATTTTAACAGATTTATGTATATGTTTGTCATATTAATTATTGATTTTCATGTCATGATGTGTTTTACAAGTATACTATTATAATTCAATTTAAACTTGAAAGAATAATTTAATTTGTTATATTGATTCAATTTAAAGAAAAAAAATTTGGTGAGATGAAGTGTTAATCATTTTTTATGAGTAAAATTATATAAATTTATATAAAATTTACATGCTAATAATTTATATTATATATTTTAATTTGCGACATTTCTAGTTATTTTCAATCTATTTTCTCTTTTTCATGTTTGAATTTATTTCACAATTTTGCATTGTTTCAAGTTTTAATTTATTTAAAATTTACAAAAATATGAAAAAAAAAAACACTCTTCAAAAAAGAAATAAAAATAGAAACTTCAAGATTAAATTACTTGCGTAAGTAGTGTTAAATATATCGATGATTCTTCATTTCTTAAAACTATTTTTCATAAAAAAATACATTAAAAGTTATCAAAAATTAAATTTTTTCTAATTTTAAAATTTTGGATACTTTTTTTTATTTTTCAAAATTTTATGAACTTTTTGCTTTTTTTATTTAAAAAAATCATATTTTTATTAAATTGGTATCTTTAATTCCATAGGTGGAAGGTTATTTTCATTTAAGAAAATATTATTGATATATTTTTATGTGAAATTCAAACGAAATAATATTTTAATTAAAATATTTTTTATTTAATAAATCATAATCAAACTGTTTCAATATTTTAAAGAAGATGGCGTACTGAAGCTTAGAGTGCAAAAGAAAATAGAAACATCACAAAAGAAAACATGTTATTCATTAGTGAAGAGTAGGTAGATTTATCATAAACCGACCATGGATTTGAAACCTTTTCAATGGAATTTCTACCTCAAAAGATTAGCACCCCAAAATTTCTTTCTTTTCATTGGAAGAAACAAAAAGAACGAGTGCTGAAATAGTTGGTAAAGATTGAACTCCCAAGGCAGGCAGCAACATTTTATGGATTGAAGAAAGTGGAGTGACATTTGCATTTCCATCCTTCAGGCTCGTAATTGGTATACTGAGTTCGGAGCTCCTTAGAAGTTGCCGGGATTTGAGTGGCGATACAGGGCGTGCACCCTCCGCATTTGCGTTGACAGTTTGGTGGCATTGACCCTATTCTTCCCATAATTCTTCTATTTGTCTTTTCACCCAAGTAACCTCCTCCACCACTGCTTTCAACAACCTAAAAATCATACATATTTAGCATTATTCATTCCAAAAACGACTCCGACACCATTATTCAAGACTTAGAAGAGCAGAAGAAAGAGTGATGAACCTGTTTTGAGTTAAAGCCATCTCCCAACAACTCTGGAACTGATGAACTTTGGATAGTTAGTAAAACACCAGAAAAAGAAAAAGGAAATAGAGAAGCTAAGGTTTCAAGTTCAAGGGAAAAGTAGTAATTCTGTGACTTAATAATCTATTATTAGAATATATAATTCCACACATTATAGAAAAAAGATTTAGGGCTGAGCGGCCATTTCTTTTATTGCTCAAAGTGTTGGAAGAGAAAAAGGGCTGAAGATAGACAAAGAAAACGATACGATTTCTAGCAAAAGAAGATGGGAATCAAACAAATGTATAAATTACTAGAAGAACAAAAAAACTATAACAGCAAACCTTGTTGAGGAGCAACATGATGAGAGGCAAGAAACCTGGTTGATACATGAACCCACGTTATTATCTGCACAGCAATGAGAAAACAACGCATTCTTTGCTTCATGTTCTTTTACGAAAACGGCCAAATAATGATGAGATGATGATGGTAATCTTTCTTATATTAGAGAGAGAGAGAGCGAGGTGGGTGTTTCTTGAGTTCAAGAGAACGAAGGAATCGAGAATAAAAGATTTGGAAAGGGAAGCTTGTTGAAACAAGCACCAGAAACATTTTAAAACAAATTGTGAAATACTGCTTCTATTCAATTTTCTGTTAATTTTATCAAATATTTTAAAAATAATCGATGTGTTTTTTTTATGAATATTATATATTTTAATCCTCCATTTTTAACTGTTTTTTTCTTTTAACTCTTAAACTTATTTTATTTGTCAAATCACCTCAAAATATATGGAAATGTTATAATTTGTTAATTTTGTTGACATTGAATATGGATGTCACGCTAGCAGTTAATTAAAATTTTAATTTAAAAAAGGTTAAAAAATTATTTTAAAAATGATTAAGATTATTAAAGAAGTATAAAAATTATAAGAATATATTTTTTTAATATTTTTAAATTTTAAAAAATTAATTAATTGTTGACGATATGTATGCCACACCAACAAAGTTAACAAGCATTAACTTTTACATTCATTTTGGACGACTTGGTAAACAATGCAAACTCAAGGATTAAAGGAAGTGAAAATTAAATTGAGGGTTAAAATGACATTTTTTTATAAAGTTGAAGAATAAAAAAAAGTCATTATGCCCTTTTAAAATGTCAATATATATATCTTGGAGTTCTACATCTATAAAATGATTAAATATAATAAAAACCTATATGGAACACCCCCGATCTGACCTAAGAGTTTTGGCTAAGTCGAAAGCGTTACATTCGATTACTGAAGTAATCCTATAAATCTCTCTTTAAATTTGTGAAAAGATTTATTTGAATCTTTATGAATTAAAAATAAAACAACAAAAATCATTTATTAAAAATGGTAGTTTTTTAAATCAAAATAGCATACAAATATCAGAGTATTGACTAAGTGTCATGCTTTAAAATAGATAACTAATCAATCCCAAACTATAAGATATAAAAGCAAGAAATTAATAATTACAATCCCGAAAATAAATAATAAATGAAAATTTTTTAATAATAAAACAAGCTACTAATCAGAGAGTCCTCTAATGCCATACCGAGTCCTATTTTTCTGCGTTACATAAGAGGTAAAGGAAAAAGAGGAATGAACTTACAATGGCTTAGTGTGAGACTAACTTATAAATCATTATATATAATTGCACAAACAGAAAAATATAGAATTGATAGCTTAATAGCGAGTTAAACATAACATATGGAACATATAGTAAGTCAATGTATATACAGTTTATGTATGATGTAATGTAGATGCAAATTTTCCACCCGTCCATCCTATCCGCCCTCAAGCATCGCTCGACACACCAACAACACATATCAAAAACTAATCATCCCAAATTTCCCAGTGAAGATGGTTGTTCGCTTATCATTGGTGACGATGACTTTTACTACAATAACTCACCATTACAATTTCCCGATTTTGATGGCTTTTTACTACAATAAACTATCATCATGGTCTACCCGATTTTGATGGCTTTTTAAACTACCATCCCGACTTATCCGATTTTGATGATATTGTCGCCTACTTTATGCAGTACTGACTTTCGCCATGGGCTTAAATTGCCACTATCTCTTACGGAACTCCTTCATCCTCTGTACCCAATTCCATGTAATTATACACATATAATTTAGCATATCATGTTTTTCAACATTTGATGCTACATTTGATATATTAAACTTATCATATAACAACATGTGTTTATGCACTGATTCACATCAATTTCACATAAGTTATTAATTTATGAGAATTAAAACAGTATGCATATACAACATCTTCATGTGATTTAACATACTTAGTTTGGCTAACACATACATAGGTAGGGTTTGCATTTACAGGGGTCGCACCTAAGGGTTCGCACACCTACCCATGCTAAAGTTCGCATATTAATCTATAATGTTCGTATACTACAGTTCGCACGAGCATGGTTCACATATAACAACATAAAGGGTTCGCATGTTTCAATATGTAGGGTTTGCATGTAACGACATTTAGGGTTCGCATGCAATATAGGGTATGCATAGTACACATTAAGGGTTCACAAAGATATAAACTAGGAGTTCGCATATAACACGACTCGCATTTAACACATATAGGGTTCGCATATAATAACATAAAGACTCGCATGTAATTACACATAGGCTCGCATGTAATAACACACAGGCTTTTATGTACAACAATTTAGGGTTCGCATATAATAACCTAGGGGTTCGCATGTTTATTCAGTGTGCTTGCGTACTTATTCCTATATAGTTTTGCACATAGGTTCGCAACTAGAGGGTTCGTCTATAAGGGGTTGTATACAAGGGCTCGCACACAGGTTCACACTTTATAGTTCGCACATACAGTTCTTCATACAATAGCTTATGTAAGGGTTCGCATGAATCTTAGGCTCGCATACAGTATAGAGCTTGCCTAGTGTCTACTTAAAGGTTCACATACAATTCTTTAAGGGTTCGCCTATATACATGTTTTCTTTCTAGGGTTTGCCTAACAGTTTATGTGGTTCGTACAGTAAATCACATAGGGATTTGCAGGTGTATTTACAAAAGAGGGGCTCACATGTTTATACTTTACGCATTTTAACCCTAATTTCTCAATGATTCAATATAATTAATCATACATAATGATTTTAAATTATATCCCACACCTAATATGAAGACACAAAAACTTTAATTTGGAAGAGGAGGTTGACGATCCACTTGGGAGGAAAGGGATGATTTTGAAAACTTTGAATCCTATTTCTTGAAAATTGGTTTGGTGATGATAGGGAAAAGAAGAACTTGGGAGTATTTTTCTTCAAAAATTTCTTAGGTACCAATTCTAGGGTTTGCATAAAATTGGCTATTTATAAAACTTTCTTTCCCTAATTGAAATAGGTTTTAAGAATTCATGTAGAATTAGGATTATTTTAAAATAAGGACTAAATAGAAAAAACATTTTTTGGCTGGACTATTTTGAAAATTTAGCACTTTTATGAGGTAAAAATAGAAAGATAAAATATTTTAGCTCAATGCACACAAGGGGATTCAAACTTAGGACCTAAGGGTAAGCTAAGGTATTATCACTGAACCAACAGACTTCTTAACAAAAATGATTTTTAAGGCATCCTAAATTCTCTTACCCTATGCTTAAAAAAATTCTAAATTTTATCATTATTTCTTCTAACCCTATTTTTGGGATGTGACAAAATATATGGAATAATAGTTTGTCTTGATTTGCATGGAGCAATAGTTAAAGTTCTTGTCACATATTTGTTTTGTACAAGTTCAAACTATGTTAACCCCACCCCATATTGTATAAAAAATAGTTTATGTATAGTTGGTGCATAAGTCTCATGTACCGTTAGTGAATAATAATATAACAATTCATCATTAAATAAAAAAATATTGTGGAGTTATAAATAAAATTATTTTATTTAATATAATTAAATATTAATTATAATTTTTATAAATAAATATCAATAATTCTTGGATTTATGATTTTTGGTTTCGCGTTTAGGATCTCGAATTTAGAGTTTAGATTTTAGTATTTATTTATAATTAATTATATTTAAATAAAGTTATTATCATTTATTTTTAAGTTTTCTACAAATTTTTTATTTTGTTTAAATAAAGTTATAATTTTATTTTAAGTTCATATGGAACTTACCACCCAATTTTTATTTTATGTATGAATGATATTTGAATTTATACTTGTATATATATTTGAACTAAGTAGAATTAATGAATTTTAACACTTATAGCTTAAAATGGACTAAATTGTAAATTCATGTAAATATTGGTTATATAGAAATAGTACAAGATGTAAATGTGATTGTTAACTGATTATTTGTTTCTAGAATGATAAATGAAATCATGTACAGGAATTAGTTTTGACATCTATACAAAAATGATGCCCGAGTAAGCTTAGTAAAAGATTAGGATACGTGTTGCATGACATTACGGTTATATGCGTGATTAATCAGGAATTTTACATGTTATTACGAGATCTAGAATTTATTTCAGATTGTAAAATTTTATGTATAATAGGTTTATCTCGGACGGATAACCTCGATATAATGTCAGCTTGTGTGAGCAACTCTATTGTAATGTTAGTTTGTGTGAGCAACCCTAATGTACTGTCAGCTTATGTGAGCAACTTATTCCCGGGTATTCGAGTTCATTTTATTATAGTTCCGTCGGGTGATATTCAATTGATTGGAAATGGAATTTTAAATCATGAAATGAAAATGAAATGGTATTGATGATACTTGACAGATAGATTATTATATGATTCTATTTTAAATGTTGGCAGTATTTACAATTTGAGAACGTAATTAACACATTCGATTTATGGTGATGTTGCATGTAGAGATATGTCTTAATATGCCAAGGAAAGTTAAATTGGTTGCCATAGAATAATTATTTACACCTTAATGATCAAGGTATGCTTTAATTTCCATTAGAACTTATTAAGCATTTTATATGCTTGCCTCGTTTGTTTTCCCTTTTCCTTATATATTATCACCTTATGAAACACGTCAAGCCAGATTGTCTCAAAGTTCATGCTATCCCCAATACGGTAGCTATTTGATTATTTTGAGTCAAGGATTGTGGCATGTATATAAGGTGTGTTGTAGTACATCTTAGTATGTAAATATGTTTACTTATGGCAAGGTTGTTTTAACCTTTACTGATCACATTGATTTGGTGATTGAATCATACATGTTTTTGGGAATATATGTATGTTTATGCTAATAGATGTGATGAACTATAATCATAGGTATGACAAGTTAAATGGCATGAATGAAGTAGAAATGATAACTTGGCTAATAGGTGAATAAGATGAAAATATGTTTGAACATTTGTAACTTGATGCATGCTTGTAAAATGTGGCCTAGGGTTGAAGGTTGATGGTTATACTTAAGGCTTATATGCCATAGATGTGTATAAGGTGCACAAGTTTAGGTAAATGAAATGAAATGGTAAGTCTAAATGTGGTATGACATAGATAAGGTTTGGTATTTGGATAACTTGGTTGATTTGTTTTCCATGTTGTTGAATTGTTAAGTTTAATTGATTAAGTGTTGATTGACTTGTTAAGATTTTAAATTTAAATGTTTGAGTTTTTTTAACATGATTTGGTAAGTTTTGAATCTAGTAAACGTGTTGATTGTTGAACATATTGAATGGTTTGTTGTTGGAAACTATGGAATAGACTAAATGGTTTATTTTTACCAAAAACAGAGTCCTCGTTTTGACGACCATCTTTCCTTGCCGCAACGTTGACTGACAGTATGTGAAGTCATGACGTGACAAACTATTTGACGACATCACGATGTCAGCCCTAAACTTTTAAAACTTTGCAATTTAGTCCTATTTCAAGTTCGATTTGACAAAGAAGATTTTGTAAGCTCGATTAAGACTCAAAATTGATTGTTTAACATGATTTGAATGTGATTGACATTTGAATTGCATGTGTGAATAATTAATTACTGCTTGTTTGACTATAGTTACTCCGGCAACGAATGTGGCATTCTGTAGTTCGAACCTGGCGATCGGGTCGGGCGAGGGGTGTTACAATGTGGCATACCTTAATCTTGAGTGGGTGATGAACTATGCATGTGTGACTCTTATACTTTGATGTAAGTAAAAGCCTGAGTTCAAATAGATAAGGAATCGAAAGTTGATGCATTTGGTATATGACTTTTGCAATATATAGCATCATTCACAATAGAGGAATTCATAGCCCAATATATGGGTAAATTATATTCTCTCATTGGCATTACATGATAGATGAAAAGTAAATGTGGCTATTGGTCGTTTGTCTTTGTAATGAATGGCATAATTACTGTTTAATAGTGATTGACTTTTCATTAAGGAAAATGTAATGGTTACTATGAGATAAAATAGGATCATATTGGGAGGACGGATTTATCCCAAAGAGATTAAGGATATCCTAAGAGGGTAACACACTTATGATAGAGTCATTGGATGAACACTGATCGAGTAAGTTTTGTAATGGTATGTATATGGGGAGAGCTTAGTTACGATACTATAGTGGAATAACTTCGTGACTAAATGAGTTTATAATTAATAGGCAAAAAGTTGTAACTTAATTATAAATCATTTGAGCTCTAATTATGTATGTCCAATCAATCCTTCCACTAGCTTGTTGAAACCAAAAAAAATGAATTGTATGTTGAATCAAATTAACAAAAATGGATAGAAATGATAAAGTTAGATAATTGAGTTACGTTAAAAAATGAATGTGGTTTCTCACTAAGTATGGAAAGGATTTAAGAATTAATTTAAGTTTTTCAAATTATTATTTAATTAATTGAAGTTCAAAAATGGAATTAAATTAATTGGTCATTGCAAATCCGTTGAATATAGAAAGTAAATATATTTTCTCATACATTCTTTTACGGTAAATTTGTCATGATTTTAATAGAATTAGAATTGGGTTGAGAAAATTATTTAATTGAAAAATTAACTAATTAATTAAATTTAATTTAATAAACAATATTTATTTTGAGAAATAGAAAAACATGTTTTAAGTTAGATTAAATTATAAATTGTTGGGTTAAAAGTCCAGGAATCACATATAATTGGACTCAATATAGGAGAGGCCCAAAACCCCCTCATAACAAGTATGAGGGGTGACAACCCTAACCCTAAACCCTTGTAATTTTACTAGGGTTGTCGCCCCTCTCTCCGTTAATTCAACTAGGAGATTGTTTTTCTATTAAATAGATATTATTTATATTCTATTAATTTAATTAGGGTTTCACTACCTCTCTCTATAAATAGATGACACTAGTAGGTCTAAAAACATAACTTTGGGTTATTTTCATTTTGTTCGAAAATATTCAGAATTTATTTTTTAAGTATAAATTCAATTTTCTGGGAGTAACAATTCTACCAGTTTCTTTTGAGAGAGATTTACTTTCCCACTAAAAGTAAGAAAATTATTTCTGATTCTATGTTTGATTCGTATTTATTTGAACCTACACTTGAAGCGATTCATGGTATGAGAACAGTGGAAAATGCCATTTTGTTGAAAGTCGAGAACAATTAGGATCCGTCTCGTACAAAGCACAGGTACTTTTTGGGAAAAGATTATTGCTATAAACATCACAAGCCGACTTAGTTTTCAAATTTTTAATTTTCTGTTGTGACAGAAAACCGTTTTTTAAGCCGGATTTTTCTAACATTGTAAATGTTATGTCTTCTACTTGAAAGGTATCAATTCTAGTAGTAAATTGAGAAATCCTTAGTGGTGGAAAGCGAAGATAATGGAGGTAGGCAATTCAGGTCGAATCACTATAAAATAATTATCCAATATTTTCTTCCATTTCTTTATCATTTAGAAAAGTTTGAGAAGAATCTTAAAATACCAATTCAGCTCATCTCTTAATATTTTTTGACTTAACACCACAGATTTAAAACACAGATGCCTTTTAAAAATTAGCATACAATAAACAATGAAACATATGGTTTAAAACTAATTAATCATAATAACACGTGAAATATGTACGAAATTAAAATAAAAAATGGACTAAATTGTGAGTAAAACAAAGTTTAAACACATAAATATATCAAATAGACAATACTGAATTCACTATAGTTATTTATCATGGTTTTGCCATCAAGTATGAGTCAGTGTCGAGTTGACTCGTGACACCAACTCAATGAACAACATTAGTAATATATATATATGTATATATACAACTGATGGAGATAATAAAGTGTGTAAATTAAAACAAAATTGTATAAAATACATCAAAAATGAAGCTTTGATTGAGTGATCAATTTAAGAACTTATTAAACCAATTGGTGTAGGTTCAAATATCATTATAGGCATATTTTTATTAGTTTTTGTTAAAATAAAAAAGACTAAAATACTCTCAAATAATATAATTTATTTTAATTATGAAATGATATTTTTGTAATTTTCTTACCGATATGGTGACCCAGTTGAGGGTGAGACTAACTCAGTTGAGGACATAAATAGTATAGATTATATACAAACAATGTGGGTGAAACAATTTGGAACAACAGTGAAAAGGAAAAGATTTTAAAGATGTTGATAACATGGGTTAAAATCTCACAATTTGCAAATTTGTGATTGATTTTATCAAAAATCTAAAAAGAAAAATCTCATAATAATATAATTTATTTATACGTGTAAGGTATTTTATAATTCTTTTAATTAAATTACAACTCAATTAAGGATGACATTGACTCCACATGTATTTAAATAATATTATAAATTCTATTACATGTGTATATGTGTGGAAATTACAGATGTAAAATACAAATGTCTATTTAAAAGTAACATGCAATAAACAATGAAATGTATGATTTTAAAATAATTAATCATAATAATACGTGAAATATGTATGATAGTAAAATAAAAAATTGGAATAAATTATGAGTGAAATGAAATTTAAATATATAAATATATCAGATAAATAATACTAAATGCACTACAGTTATTTATCATGGTTTTGTCATCAATTATAAGTTAGTGTGGAGTTCACTTGTGATATCAACTCAATGAAAATATTATTAATATATATAACAGATGGAATAATAAATTGTCTATATTAAAACAAAATTATATAAAATATATTAAAATGAAGCTTTGGTTGAGTAGTAGATTTAAGGACTTACTAATTCGATTGGTGGAGGTTTGAAGCTCAATATATACATATTTTTATTAATTTTTGTTAAAATGAAAAGATTAAAACACCCCGAATAATATAACTTATTTTAATTATAGAAGTACTAATTTATTGAGTCGGTTGAGAGTGACACCAACTCAATTAGGGGTTTAATAATTAGCATTAGATATATATATATGATGAAGATAGTGAATTGCGTATATTAAAATAATAATGTATAAAGTATATTAAAATTAAGTTTTGATTGGATGATAAATTTAAAAGTTTAGTAATCCAATTTCATCATATGTATATTTTTATTGATTTTTATTAAAATAAAAAAATTAAAATAGGTTGGAGTATAAAAAATAAAATAAACAACAGCTCATGATGAGTTAGATATTTAAAAGTAAAAAAAACCAATGGTTATATATATGGGCAAAACACAAAAAAAGCCATTTTTTTAAATATTCCAAAATAGGCCGGTTTTTTAATTATTTATCGGAATGGGTCATTTTTCCCGAAATCGCGGCCACATAAGCGCGATGTCAGGGTACGTGACAGGTCAGTGCGTCCACGTCAGCAGGTCGCGCTGACGTGGACGCGCTGACCTGTCACGTAGCGCGTTTCTGGGGACGCGATTTTGACGCTGATTTTACGTTGGGTTTTTTGGTTTTAGGGTTTAGGGGTCCCAAAAAAAATATTTCGAGTTGACGTTTCTGGTCAAATAGTATAAAATCGCTTCTACCAGGATGCTATCAGAGAAGAAATTGTGAAATCGCGCCCTCGTGGACACGATTTTACTACAATTGGTCATGTAGGAAATAATTATTTTTTGACGTTTCTGAGTAAATAGTGTCAAATCGTGCCCTCGTGGACGCGATTTTGCTACAGTTGGTCATGTACGAAATAATTATTTTTTGACGTTTCTGAGCAAATAGTTTCAATCGTGCCCTCGTGGACGCGATTTTGCTACAGTTGCAAGTTTGGGCTGAGGCTATAAAATAGGTAGAAAATGTTCTTAGAATGCATAAGTCATAGCAGAAACATTTTAGAGAGGCTAAGAAAGTTAGAGTTTCAAAATGAGTGAACGTATTAGTGCTGTTATTTACTACGATGGTGAGGTTTGCCACACCGAGAATGGTGTTGTTTTTTTGTCGGAGAATACGATGCGACTGTCATTTAGCCAAAACATAGATTTGACAGAACTTCGTAAAAGAATTAGGCGTAAAATCTTCGGAACGACGCCAATGAAAGTTCTATCAATCACGTATCGATTTTGTTCTTCTGTTGATCCCGTGACATATGAGTCGTTCGACATAAAAGGTCATCGTAGCTTGGAGGCAATGGTGCAGACTCATCTTGCTAGTGGAGCAACTTATATTGAGTTATATGTACAATTTACGTCGCCAACTGATGTACTTCCGTCCAGTGTTCGAGATGTATACACGACCCCTGACCGACACTCGGTTAGCGGGTTACAAAATACGGAACAACCCATGTTTGGTAGCGGTGTCAAATGCACATCCCCACCAAAACACTCTGTCGGTGGATGGGACATGTACGTCGGTGGCTCGACGTTTGACGCTGGAAATATGAGATGGGGAACTGCATTAAGTTCTAGTGGATGGCAATCTACATCCAATTGGGGATGTTATCAAATGCCCAGAAGAAGGGATGACGTACTACCTACGACATCAACCGGTGAGGGGACGTCGTACGCTGCAGATAATTGTGGGTTAGAAGATGAGTCCGATGTGGATCCACCTCGAGAGCCCGGGCCGGATGGTGCAGAGGTGGGATTATTTTCTGAACCGGAGCCTATTCCAACAGAAGGTGAAGATGGTGATAGGAGTGCAGATGATGAAGAAAATTCACGATTCAGAGCATACTCACCTCCAGCCCACATGCATAATGTCGATCTGTCAGCAGATGATGCGTTAGAGTTTCCAGATCTACCACACCGGTTGCGCGATCGTACAAGTCCGGGGGTAGATCTCGGTGAACTTGAAGTTGGTAATCAGTTTACCAATAAGAATAGTTTTATTGGTGCTTTGAAACAGTATAGCATAAAAAACGGCGTTAATTACCACGTCGTTAAATCAAAATCTGATAAGTTTGAGGCGAAGTGTGCGGTGTAAGACGGCACATGTTCATGGAAAATCGTCGCCTCGTTAAGGAAGAGGATAGGGTTGTGGGAGATCAAAAAGTACAAAGATCCACATACATGTGCTGCAGGTACAGTATAGAATGTGTCTGAATAATATTTTTATTTTCCAATGTTGCATTATTTAATGTACTCCCTCCCTCTGTAGGTGTTTCAGAAGATCATCCGAAAATGGATTCAGCTATGTTGGCTAGCTTGATACTGCCCACGATAAAAGCAGATCCTAGGACTTCAGTGCCGGTGATAATTGCCAATATCCGTAGCCAAATAGGGTACACGCCCTCTTACCGTAAGGCTTGGATAGCTAAACAAAAGGCATTGGAGAAGATGCATAGTGGGTGGGACGCCTTATATAATGAAATATGGCAATCGTGTCAGGTGCTAGAGAGATACGTCCAAGGTGCCATCAAGACCTTGAAACGGAACATGCGTACTACAACGGCCGATTGCTACGTGGATGCCAAGTGTTCAAACGCCTATTTTGGACCTTTAAGCAATGCCAAGACACATTTCCATACTGCAAGCCGTTGGTACAAATTGACGGTACCTTCATGTTCGGTAGGTATAGTCATCGGCTATTGCTTGCAGTGGCACAGAACGGCGGTGGGAGAATTCTTCCAATTGCATTTGCAATAACACCGAGGGAGTCGTCTGATGACTGGGATTTCTTTCTCTCTAGGTTAAGGAGGCATGTGTGCCCCCAACCTGATATCTGCGTTATTTCAGATCGGGGCGCCGGTATACTAGCTGTATTTGATCGAGAGGAAAGCTTGTGGCAGCGTACACACCATAGATATTGCCTGAGACACGTTGCTTCGAACTATTACAGGTAATATCCATCTAAGATCAAACGACGACAAGTGACCAACATGCGTATTTACTATATAACTGTATTATTTCGTTTGTCATTTTGAATTAGTTTTATTGGTAGAAGTGGTATAAAATATTCACTATGTTCTTATATTGGTAGGGTATGAAACGAATAAAGATCGTTTTCACGAGATGTTGCAATCTTACGATCCCAAAACGAAGAAGGGGCGGACTACCTTTGTAACATACGTTTCGAACAGTGGGCACAAGCATACGACGGAGGCCTACGATATGGCCATATGACGTCGAACCTGGCAGAATGCATAAATTCTGTTCTTAAAGGAACGCGCCATCTATCGATAACAGTGGTTGTGCGAGAGACATATTTTCGTTTGGCGGTGCTATTTCCAAAGCGAGCGACAACTTATGCAGGCCAGATGCGGGGTAGGCATGTATGGTGTAGTAAGATAGTTCAAGAAATTAATAAGGCAAACGCGAGGGCAAACACCATGCACGCAGTGTGTCACGATCGAGACAATTTATGGTTTCGCGTGACGGAGTTTGACAGACCGCACCAAGGTGTTGTTGGCGGGCAATATCGTGTACACTTGCGAAACAGGACTTGTGACTGTGGGAAGTTCGACGCACTTCGTTATCCATGCGCTCATGTTATTGCTGCCTGCCAGAAACTCCGTCTGGATCTGCTGAGTTATGTGGACGAAGTGTACAAATTAGAAAACATGTACCACGTATGGAGACACGTTTTCCCACCGGTCCCAGATGAACGTAAGTGGCCGTCCGTATCTCTTGTTCCTTTTAAGCTGTTACCAGATAGAGAATTGCATCGCAAGCCGAAGGGTCGACCTTGTTCCACTAGAATACGGAACAATATGGATATCCGAGAAACATCCAGTCAACAGAAGTTGTGCGGATGGTGTAGGAACCCAGGCCATACAAGTCGATCATGCCCTAATCGCAATAATTGAATGTAATAAGTGATGCAATTACATTTTATTCACTTATTAATTGATAATTGTATTAATTTTTAGTTAAATTATCAAATTACGAAATATTTCTTAAATGTTAGTACAAGTCAAAACATTTTACGAAATCCAACATTATGTAAAATTGTGTAAAATTATCAATCCCAAAAACTTTTGTTAATGGTTAGTCAAATTATCAATTTATGTAAAATTATTAAGCCGAAAATAGTATGGTACAAATTAGTAAGATTGTCAAATTAGGTTAGGGTTAGGGTTTTTAATTAAATTAGGTTAGGGTTAGGGTTTTTAATTAAATTAGGTTAGGGTTAGGTTTTTTAATTAAATTAGGTTAGGGTTAGGGTTTTTAATCAAATTAGGTTAGGGTTAGGGTTTTTAATTAAATTAGGTTAGGGTTAGGGTTTTTAATCAAATTAGGTTAGGGTTAGGGTTTATAATTAAATTAGGTTAGGGTTAGGGTTTTTAATTAAATCAAATAATATCAAAATAACTTGGAAAAATTTCTATGTGTATTACATCGTCATAAACTTCTATTTCATTACATCAAATGATAAATTTTAATACGGTAATCAATGTCTATGACCGGGGGATTCGGTTCCACATGGCGGCCGTCGACGGTTACGCGCTGGATTCTCCTTCCTCTAGCTTCCGGCGGCGGTTGTTCTTCCTCTGGTGGTGATTGTTGTTCTTCCGGTTCGACATCTGGTTGTCGGACTTGAGACGATGATCCACCTTCAAAGAGTACTGTATGTGGAGGTGTTTGCATCATGAACGGCGACAGAGTTTGAAAGCTATGCGTTGCTGGTGATTGGTAAAAAGGAGAGCTCCCCGACGGCCCCCTTGCGACCCCTCCTGCGCCGCTGGCCTAGTAATCGGTGGTCCACTCGGTATTACAGGAAATGGAGCTGATCCGGGCATTTGGCTCTAACCTGTCATAGGATTCGGAAAAGGATACATGTACGAGTTAGGGTACATATAAGGGCTAGGAAACATACCTGGCATCATAGGGAAAGGCAATATCATCTATTGAATTGCTACGTCAGGTGACTGCGTCGGTGCTCTCGTTGGGGACAGTGATTGCATGGCCGTTGATGATGAACCAGGTGAATGTCTAGGCCTCGTTGAGGGCCTGCCCTCGTAATATTGTCCCCTTGGATTTAGAGGCGGGCGCCTTTCCCTTCCGACACGTATTTGCCGCTGCCTCTCCTCCGGCGTAAGTAAATACGGCTTCTCATGGACCCTAAACCATGGCATGTATTCTGGAACGCACGCTAACTCAGGAACGATGATTTGTTCCCGAGTAGGTAGATATTTATTCCGATTTTCCCACATTTCTATGTACTCTGACCAGTATCTAGTCCAATCCGTACCTAATTGCCGAAGGTCGATTTTGTGGTGCTCGTCAAACACCTCAGGGTCCGCAGGGATCGGTTGTCTACATCCAAACTATCGTAGGACTCTGTTTGTCTGGTAGAGCTCCATGGTTGCATAGTTGATCAACACCACTTTCACGTGCCAAGCGTTCGGATTTTGTAAAAACTCTTCCGGGATTACTGCCCGGACTGCCGGATCCTCGTATGGTGTCCATTGAAACTACATGAACATGATAAAAATATTACATATATACATAATACTAAATACTAAAAATCAATCCACTAGCGAATGTATGGAAATATCTATTTGCAATGATACTTACTTCTGCTTCCGACCGTTGCTCCAATAGAAGCCGTATATCTTCAAGTTCAGACGGTAATCCACGATAACTTGCCGGATGGTTCCACCTAATTAAATAAATTTTTAGCATACTTTTATTCTTACAAAATCTACATAGTAATTTCACAATGTAATATAAAATTTACCTCGTTACGAGTGGGAATGTATATGGGTTGTTCACTCGAGGACGTAGAAATGGAAAGTGAAATCGTACCCATGATTGCAGTAGTGACAGTCAACCTCCGATTTTTGCTCTCCTCGGTTTGGTCGCCCCCAATCTCCCGATATAATGTTGCCAATACGGGAGACCCCCAACTAAATTCACTGGCTGCTCTAAAATCAACGAGTTTTAGCAGCCACCTTAGATGTACACAGCTCCGTGACGTGTCGGCCATCAGATAGCCTCCGATTATTTGAAGAATGTATGATCGGACATATCGAATTCTTTCAATTTCGGTTGAATTTGCATTCAGATTGGGGAAGGTGGCACGTAACCAGCCCATCTCCACCTTACCTCCATCCATTTTATCCAGAACAGCGCCCAAAAGCTCGTAGCACACAGCCTCCCAATTGCTAGATTGGGCAGACCCGGTGACTGGGTGCCCGTCCACCGGTAATCCCAAATGCAGATGGACATCTTCTAGAGTGATAGTGCACTCTCCACATGGAAGATGAAATGTGTGCGTCTCGGGTCTCCACTTCTCGATGAGTGCACTGATCAGTTTCGGCTCCAACTTGCATCCCTGGCCTACCGTCGCCACGTGCCAAAATCCCGCTTCCCGCAGGTAGTTCTCTACTAACGGTGATGGAGGACCATGCATATTCTGAATATTGCATTCCAATACCCGATCTTCAGACTTTTATAACAAAAAATAAATTAATATTTATCTAAAAATACATAAATAAAAATATCTTAAATAAAATTTAAAATTTAAATTTAATACTTACCATTTGCATTTGCTCCACCGATATGTGATTCCTATCAAGACGAATCAATGATTCGGGCATTGTTGAAAATATTAAAAATTTTAAAATTATTTAAAAAAATAAAAATATTTATAATTTTCTTAAAAAAAATGAAATTGAATGGAAAAAGAAATTTAATATGGAGTTGAGAGATTTTTTGAAGGAAATTGTGAGGATTTTAGAAGGAATTTGAGAGTTTAAGAGAATTTTGGAAGGAAATTGAGAGAATTTTTGAAGGAATTTGAGAGAATTTTTGAATGAAATTGAGATGGAATTTGTTTGCGAAAAAATAAGGGGTGGGGGGTTTTATAGGAAAAAAAATCTGACCGTTGGGGGGGAACGGTCAAATTTTTGACCGTTGGGCCACTGTTCACGCGCGCGAGTCAGCGCGTCCACGTTAGTGCGAGGGCGCGATTTCCTTCCACGTCAGCAGGTCGCGCTGACGTGGGCGCGCTGACCTGTCACGTACCCTGACATCGAGCTTATGTGGCCGCGATTTCGGGGAAAATGGCCCATTACGGTAAATAATTCAAAAACTGACCTATTTCGGAAAAGTAAAATAAAAGGGTTTTTTTTAGTGTTTTGCCCTATATATATATATATATAAAGTAATAGGTAAAAGAATTAAGAGATAGATTTGAGGGCCCAAATATTAGGCCTAATACTCCAAACCAACAGAAACCCTAAGCAACGCATAGCACCTCATCGCCACCAGAATGGAAGAGGAAGGGGGAACGGGAAACCGTCAGGAAGGAAGCCCCACGACTTCGACAGAGAGCTCGCATCTAGAGCGAGGACGAAGCAAAGTGAAGCACGAGAAAACCAGGGCACCAGAGATCGCTAGCACATATTACAAGCCCGATGGTGAAGGGGTCAAGGTCGAAAAGACCCTCCAATTAGTCAGCCATGAACAACCACCAGAGAAACACTAGTGCGATGACACCAACGGCCTTCAAAGCTTACAAACGACAGGAACTCCGACAAACAACCGCCGCTAGAAAAGGCTTCACAGATCAGAGGGAAGGAAACAATAAAAGAAGAACATCCAAGGCACTAACACCAGCCGCCGTAGTGGTGGTCAGGGACAAAAAGGGACAGGGCCTCTGGAGAGCAAAGATGCGGCCGTTCTCTGATTGTCAACGACTGTCAACCAAAAGGCGAAGCAGCTAGCAAAGAGCAAAACCATATGGTGGTTAGAGGTGTGGAGCGGCTGCTCACAGGAGATGCCAAAACCTAAGTCAAGGGGGGAAGAAATAGTTATGGATTTAGTTCCTAGGCTTTAGTTTGATAATTCTTTGTCTTTTTCCAGTTACCTTATGAAAACTTGGGAATACAGTTCAAAGAAAGAGGTTAAGATTGAATCTGAGGCCAGTTAAGTAATGCTGATACATATTGTACCCAAAAAAACCAATTTCTATTTGAGAAAACAAATATAGGAATTGTTACGAGTCAGTCACGCTTCCTATTTCCTACTTTCTATAATTCTTCGCATCTTTAAATGTACAACTTTCAATACCATGCTAATCAATATAGTTCAAAGTTCAAACCAATTCTAATGTTTACTATCTTCCCGCCATTCATGTTTTTTAAACGCTCCAATTGAATTTACAAAAAAAATAATAATAATAAACTTTTAGGGTTATTTCTTTTTAGAAGAAATGCAGGCTCTGAATAGGAACCTAAAAATTACAAAGCCTCGTGTAATTTACTCCTACCAAGCTTCAGGTATTGGATACTCCAACACTAAAATAAAGATCGTGACCCCTGCAGTCCGCTTTTTTAACAATGAAATTAGCAAACTGATTTGCACCTATGATTCAACCTTGTTGTACCCCCGTTGCCAAGCTAATGCAAGGCCATAAAGAATAGCCCAAAGCTCTGCAAAAAGGACCTCGCCCTCACTTATCTCCTACCAACCAATTCCCATTTGAATCCCCTAATTTCCCTCCAGCTCTTGCCTGCCAATTACCCAGATTAACTGCTCCATCGGTATTCAATTTTACCCAACCAGCAGCTGGTAGAGACCAGCTAACTTGAACAGAGGTCCCAGCAGTTTGTTTCGATACTAATGCACCAGCATACTTCATGCATTTACCCCAGCTTACGCTTTGCTTAATAATCTCATCCTCATTATTAAACACCAGCGAGTTACGATTCTCCCAAAATTTCCACCTTGTAATACCCAACAATGTAACCCAATCAGTATCATACAGCTGCAGCTTATTAGTATTCATGAAGTTGCCTAACAGCCATTCATAAAGTGCGTGTATTATTAGATTTAATTTTGACATTTTGGAACCATATTTTAAGTCATTTACTCGTAAAGGGATAGACAATAAACCGAGGGTTTTCGGACAGCTTCACCCTTACATCAGGCAAACTTCTGTGGGCGCTCCATACCTTAAAGGAGGCGGGCGCTGTCTCTTCATTTGTTACTATATATATATTACTCAGGATTCATCTGATCTGACTATCTTCTCATCTGTTAATGTCAGCACTGATCATGAACCAAAAGTTTTTGAAATGAGGAATGTGAAAAAGGAAAAAAATAAAAATTAATGTTCTTGCAGGGGCAGATTCTGCGGCTTATGTCATAAGAAAGGAAAGGTGCTGGAACTTGGCTCATCACCTAGAATGGAAAAACAAAAAATGTTATCAGCTAGAGACGTCGTGAAAATACTGCTAACGCCGAAGAAACATCTCAAGAGTGGTAACAAGAGAAGTCAGAGTCAAAAAGAAGAAACTCCATGGATATTGACAATTGAGATGATTGTGAGTAAGCATTGAAGCAGTAGTGCAGTACACTGAGAGCATGGCTAAGGCTAAGCCACTGCAGAGATTGACCACCTAGAGAGATGAGCAGGTTTTATATTATTATTGCTCTGTCTGCCTAGGTTTTGGGTTTTTAAGGAGACCATGTACAGGATGACCCCCCCTCCTTTTTTTTCCCTACAAATGAATGATTTTTGGTATTATTAAGAAGGCCTCTTTTAGGTATTTGCTTTTCTGGGTAAGTTTTTAATCTTCCTTTTTCTTATTTATTTGTTTGTTTTGAAGTCCGAGTTATGATTTGATGATACACTGTGAGAGTGAGGTTTGAAATCTGCCTTCCAGGATCTTCTTCTGCTTGGTTTCTGCAGGAGATTTTATGCACGTAGTTGTTGAACTGGTTCATTCATTCCCCTTTACAAAGAATCACGTGAATACGTCGACTTGGTGTCTCCATTTCCATACAAAGTGGTTCATTCCCTAAAATTGGTGGATAATAATAATTGGACTTTTTATATCTTGTGGTTTTGTCCTTGATTTATATCATTTTTCACTTTAATACATTAATTTTTTGTCATTCAACGGTATTAATATGAAAGAGAAAAAAGTATAGTTGAGAGAAAAATAGTGACTTAAGCCTTTTACTTATATTTTAAACAATATATTATTAATATAATTTTTGAAATTAATATAAATTTTTACAAAAAGTTTTTCTTAGTACAATGAAATATATATATTTAATTATCAGCACAAATCTGACATTAAGTTTTGAAGGTGTAATTAAAATTTTTAAAATTTTTAAGAGATTCTATTAAGTCTAATTAAAGCTTTAGAAAAATTTTGAAACTTAATTAGAATTTAATTTTTTTAGTGTAATTAAAATTTTTAAAGTTTTAATGAAAAATTTTCAAAGTAAATTCTCAAAAACTTTTAAAAATTTGCTAGCCTTGGCTTCATAACCCCAATGATCATCTACTCCAAAATATATTATTAATTATTTTAGAAAAATCTAAACTTTAAAACATTAAAAATAATCAGCACAAATCTGACATTAAGTTTTGAAGGTGTAATTAAAATTTTTAAAATTTTCAAGAGATTTTAGAAAAATTTTGTCTGTCATGAACATGAAGATTTGTCTGTTAATAATTCATAAAAGGAGTTACAAATAAATTTATGGCTTATTATATTCTATTTTGTTTTGGTGCGTTGAGAGTTGATCTGCTTGTTGGCTTTGAGTGAAAGTTGAATGATACCAATAATTTCAACGTTAAACCCACTGCTTTTGTTTTGGATGTTTGGACTTCAGATTATGGATTCGTTATTGGATTTTACAATATAAAAATGATTACTTTTGGAAATGATTTATTACATTTCCATTCTACAAAATCCTGGCTGTTGAAAAAAATTAACTACATACAAAAATATGATAGAATAAAAGAAACCAAAAGAATGAACAGGCTTAGCCCACTGATGCTATAGACCTTGGACTTGGCACACCCATAGCTGCAATCCGTGGGGAAAGGTGGATTCTTGGACTGGGTCGTGGTGAAGGAATTGGACCCAACTTCACCATTCCAGGAGCCACCCTTGGTGATAGGTTTACCTGTTCCAGTGCTTTCCATTGAAGCTCGCTAGGGTAGTCTCGCACGCACCCGATACGGGGTCCAACCCCTGTCGTCCACTTGCATGACAATCTCTTGGCCATGCTGAACGCTGCTGCTTCTTCCTTGCCACCTGCGCCATTGGTCTCAATCTTTACATCTTTCTGATCATCATCACTGCTTGTTTTTGCCCCCCTCACGCTGTCACCTTCATCATTCTCATCAGCTTTCCGGATTTTATCTGATTCGGGTTTGGGTTTGGATTCTTTATCTGGAGTCGGAGCTTGCCTGTATGAGTTGTCATCATCAACGGCACACCTCTGTAATCAAAAGATCACAAGCACCATGAGTAAATTTATCCAAGCATCTAAAGATGGAAAGAAGGATTAATATAAATTCATCTTTCTAAGAAATGAGATGCTACTCCCTCAATTTTAATTAGTTAGAAATACATACAAAAATTAAAAAAGTTAGTGTTAATTTATTATATGTAAATTGTTAAATTATTGATTTTTGTTATATCCTTACACATAAATCATTGTATCCATGATTTTTAGATTAATGTCAAGGTCTAACAACATTAAGCTAATATCTCTTATTTTTTATAACTAAATTAAAGTATAAATATTATTTTTTTAAGAGAAAAATATATTTTACCTTAACATTTGTGAGATTTACATTATTTTCCTCGAGGAAGCTAATGAATTCCATGAAATTTTCTACCGTTGGATGATAATGACCACTGTATGGCCATATAGCCTGAAAAAAAAAACCAAGAGTCAGTGGAAAACATTAAAGATTAATTTCAATGCATTACATGCATGCATGAACAGAAAGCAAGTTGTACCTGGAGAACTCCATCACGAGCAACCAATCTTCCAGCTGCCGTGGTGGCACCGCCAGCTAGAAAACTAGAATGTTGAAATTTGCCCTTTTTCTTTTGACCCACATACAAGGCTCTACTTGTGCTAAGGACAAATATCCATTTGGATTCACCTGTGGTATCCACAGGTGACCCACTTTGCCTATAAGCAAGCCGCCCATTCTCAATTATTACTTCATATTCTTCCCTTTCTTTCTGCCAACAATTATTTAAATATGATTAGATGTAACCAAATATTAATATTATATAGACACACACACACACACATGCAGCTATTGTTGAAACTTACTGGTCCAAGATATGTGATGCACTGCTGTTGTAGTTTTTTCCTTGGACATTTCTCAAGATTTACTTCTTTCCCATCTCCAACGTCCAACCTTTTAAATTAGATAAGAAAAATAATGAAAATCTTTTAGAATGTAAACTTTTGACTTTTATTAGAGATTCGATCATTCCCTATGTCAAATACAGAAAATTTTGAAAGGCTGCTGAATTAATAATTGCAATAATTACCAGTAGAAGAAAGGCTGTGTGCTTTCGCTTGAGAACCAAACGTCATAATACATGTGTAAGTTATGACCGTACCGATGTCGTGGATCAATCTGTAAGGAATTAAACAGGTGATGGCTTAGAGTCAGACATAGCTTTAGATTATCACATATTTATGTCAACGCAAATTAAATCAACCGGCAAAGAGGATAAATTCCCATGTGCCTTCATTAGCTTTTCAGCTGTTGAATATCTTAAAAGTAAATTTCATTATGTTTTAAATATTTCTTCATTCATTGTATTAACTTTAGCCTTTGGAAACCCTAGTTCGAGCTGCATGCAGATAATAGTTTAAAAGTGTATATATCCCTGTCTGTGTTTAAACAACTTACAGCTTCAAGCCAGTGTTGAAGGGCTAGTTTTTTAGCTTTTTCATCCTTGAACAATCCCTTTCCTACCTGCAACCAAGGAGGAAGAAATACCATCGATAAATATATTGGTTAAAAAGAAAGACAAATATATACATATATATATGTATATATAGACGATCCAACCGAATGTGTTTAAAAAAGTACCTTTGCAGCTTTGGTCTTGGCTCTTACCCACCGTGAAACTGCAGATTCTGGTTTCTCAACCTCGAAGAAGGACACAGAGTTTTGCTTGAGCTCAGCTAGGTCTAATACCTTCCACCATAGCTCCTCAATCACCACTGCACAATCTGCAAGGTTTCTTCGAGTCCGGTAGCTCTTGTAGACTTTTTGAAGCTTAACAGCAGCCGCATCAAGCTCACTAACGGGTCTCGGCGAGAACAAAATCGTTGGTTCCGGTAGAGAAAGTGTGGGCATTGGTTTATGTATTAATCCATTCGAAGATGATTTCCTTTTGTCTTGAACCAGGTCCTTGAACGAGTGAGTTTTTTCAAGCAGTACTTGATAATAGTCAGCTTTGCCGTTTCTCAAAGTTTTCGAATTTTTCCTTTGAATCTTAGAATCTGACCCAACTGAATTGATTATGGTTTCTGAATCTGTTCCCTTGAAGCTATTTACCCTCAAGGTCACCTCTCTATCTTTTGAACGGAGACTGATGTTGCAGGCTAAATTGAAAAACCTGTGGCTTAGAATTTGTTGCCAGGCTGATAGAAGCAATGAAAGAGACAATCCCATAAGCCTTCAATTAGTTTATGACAAGATAACCCTCCCTACCTGCTCAACATGATTGATAAACTAATTAAATTACAAGATAATACAGATAGGATTAAGCTAAAAGTGATAATTTCCTTATAGAAAAAAGGCCAGCTTCATGTTAAATATATTTATTGTTTTATATAAGTATGTAGTTAAATGATTTTTTTATTTGTTAACAATGATAAATAAATATTTTGTATTTAGCGATTTCTCTTTTCTCGGAATCGATATGAGAAAACAGTACAGTTCATGCCCCAAAGAAAATTGAAAAAGGCAAAGCACTTGCAAGTAGGAAATTGATTAACTCCAATAATTGAAGGGAAAGAAAATGCAAAAACATCGACTCTTATGCAACTCCATTAATCATTTTGAAAGAGAAGAATATGAATCAATACCTGTATCCTGAATGAGTTCTTCAGATGTGTTTTTTTCGCTCTTTCTCAGTCTAACTGGAAAACAAAACAAAAATCAAAAGATGTTTCCAAATCCTCTGCCCAACTGCCATCTCTTATTATATATATAGGACAAGAAGAAGTAATATGGAATCCAACTAATAAACCTTTAAATATTCCTGCCTAGAAAGGGCAAGGAAGTCGTAGCCAGTGAGATAGGTTTTGGATTATAAAAATGATGGTTCTAATTCAACGGTTTAAAGGCTCGTGGGCTAAAACAAACACGAGTCTGTTTGATGAATTCAAAGCTTAAATGTCGGAATTATTTTTTGAGGAAAAGTTTTCAAGGGTTTTGAAACTTCATTCCCTTTCCTTCCTGGAACCTTACCTGGAGGCCCCCCTACGTGCAACAGGAGAAGATAGAGAAGGGAGATTGGTCAAAGAAAGTAACCTTGTAATTTAAAGTAAATCTATCCATGAAAAAACACGAAAGCGCTTTAAAATCTCCATACACGCCATGGGATTTGGTATTTTCTTTCTTGTTGTTTGTCTTTAATTTTCACGACAGTCAACGGGTGTTTAGCTCGTGGCTTTGGTCATTCAAGAACGCGCCTTTTTTTGTGCTGGAATGGATTTTGTTTTTTACATTTTTATCTGTTCTTACTATGGCTGCCCACTACTGCCATGCAAATGCATTCATATGTATATTCCCACCACTTTTCTTGACTTGCTTTTCTTACACTTTACAGCATCAAAAGCATTACTTGTACACCCCACACTTTATTTTCTTCTCAAACTCCATATATATACACCAATGTCAAAGTAATGCAGTTTTAGGATGATTTGTAATGAGATTTTGGACCAGAGTTAGTTTAATTCAATTTATACGTAGAATCTTTTTTAAGTAAAATAGTTTTAGGATGATTCCTAATGGAAATTTGGACCAGAGTTTAATAAAAGAAAAAAGAATCAAACTTAAAAACTAAAATTTTAATTTACTCATGTTTAACAAAAGAATTATTAGCTATTTATGACATATATATTTTCAAATATTCAAATTTAAAATACATTTTTAAAGTAACCAAACATGAACAAAGAGAATAAACAAACCCAAGACATAAAGAGGGAAAACGAATTCAGAACAATAGATTTACCCCATACACCCGATTTTAATTCCTCACCAACATTGAACTTACTTAATACATAATCGGCCTGTAAGAAAACTTGAATAAAAGGGGTGAAACACCCCAATGACAGACAATCGCATAGCATAAAGCTGCTTGAGTAAATGACTGAACTATTTTATTAACAATTTCTCGTGTCCAACGGAAAGACATACGCGAAAATTGAAACTTCAGCCATAAACAATCACGAACCATAATACCAAACTCGAGACATTCAAAGACGGTCGATTTAGAGCAGTATAACATCCTGACAATCGGATTCAACGATAATGGAGTCCATATGCAATGAACAAAGCCAAGATAGTGCCTCACTAACAACCATTATCTCTGCCATGCGAGTCTCCCAAACACCCATATAGATCCAAAATTCCTTTGAAAAGTTTACCGTTCGAGTCTCGAAGTACTTCATCGAAACTAGTAACATTAGACTTAAGATAGATGGCTCCATCATCAACATTACACTTAGTCCACTGACCAGTTGCTCTCTCCCACGATGTTGGAGATGTAGAAGATTGATTAATCTTTGGAGAAATAAAACAAAGAAAATGATAAAGAATATAATGGAGAAGAGAAATAAATTTTGTATGGAAGAGAAAAAAAATGCTTTCTAATAATCTTTTTATTTCACTCACACAATTCATTCTTCATCACATACAACTCTTTATATAGGAGTTGTAAGTGACTATTCATCTATATCACTAAATACTAGGAGTTGTGACTATTCATTTACATAACTTAAATACTATAAGAGTTGTGACTATTCATGCATGTGTGTAACTTTTCATCTTCAAGTCTCTTCGCATTATTAACTCTTCATATTCAAGTCTCCTTACATTCGTAACTTTTCATAATTTGTTTTGTGCAAGATTAATTTAATTATGTGCCAACAGGAGACACTAGAGGCGTTGCATGAGTTTGCTAAACACGTGAGACGGTGGAACGGGCATCTTTCCAATATTGTAAGAACTGCATTGCAAATATAACAATTCTAGCAGAAGGCGTATCCTTAGCTTTCCAACAAAATAGGTTCCTATGGAGACAAAGGGTCCAAGCAATGTGTAACCCCAATCCTTGTGAATTGTGTTGTCCAAAGAGAGTAAAAAAAAAATTTCTTGAAACTAATCGAAGTAGAGATTGAAACCTGCAAGGTTCCTCACTTCAACTGCTTTCGGGCACCAAAGAAGAGCATGATAAAGGCTTTCAAAATCACATCTAGTGCAATTCAGATCAATATTGCAACCTTTCTCTACGAGCATACCCTTAATGAATTTTCGCAAACCATGTCACACAAAGTCCTCGACTTTCAGGGGTGGGTTTAAATTCTACAAATGTTGCCAAAGCCCTTCGAACTAGAATAGAAGTAGTAGTGCGCAAGGCCAAACAAATCCTATTTTAACATCATAAACTCCAAATTTATGGAAGTGCCATATGAGTCGATCAACCAAATTATTCAGTGTTTGAGTTTACAATGAATACCAAGAATGTCAAGAAAAAAAACTAAACTTGTATATCTTTCGGTCTTCAGAGTAACATATTTATACAACACATGACCATACAAACCATGTTATTAACTGACTTAACTAATTCCAACTTCTACTAATAAATCTAACTATAAACAAATTTTCAATATTCCTTAATATTCACCCATCGTAGAGCTTCCTTAACAAGACAAATGTTGGACTTGGTGACTTTGTTGTTCAAACTTACTAACAACACCTGAGCCATGTTTGAACTTACAAAAGAATGGCATGAATAAAGGCTTGGTGATTTTGTCAGCCACTTGATCTTGTCTTGGAATATGGCCAACTACCAGTCTACTAGCGAAAACTTCTTCCCTGACAAAAAAAAATTGAGTTCAACATGCTTGAACTTAAAATGCTGTATAGGATTTGAAGATATTGCAACTGCTCTTGAGCTATCACACCAAACAGTAGACTTTCTAGCAAGGAAAACATGTAATTTAGTGAGTAGAGACTCAAGCCAAATGATCTCAGCTGTAACCTGAGCTAAGCCTCGAAACTCAGCTTCTGCAGTGGAATGAGAAACAACCTGTTATTTCTTGGAAACTCATGCTACAGGATTTCTGTCTAAAAACACATAGAATCCAATTGTGGATCTTCTGTCATCCAAATCTATACCCCAATTAGCATTAGAATAACCTACCAGAGAGACATGAGGTACAGCTTTAAAAATTATGCCATAATCAAGAGTGCCTTGCAAATATCTCAAGATCCTTTTATTAGCCTTGAAATGCTGGTCCAACAACTTATGCATAAATTGACACACTTTGTTAACAAAAAAGGCAATATTAGGTCGATTAATGGCAATATATTAAGGGCACCAACAATACTTTGATAATCAGAATCATTCTCAATTGGACTCCCATAGTGAGCTGACAAGTTGCATGTAGTAACCATAAAGTAAGAGAGGCTTTTGAAGACTCCATGTTACACTTTGGTAGCAAGTCCTTAATATATTTCTTTTGGTTTAAAAATAAACCAGTCGAGCTATAGGAAACCTCAATGCCAAGAAAGTAATGCAACTTCTTTAATCTTTCAAAGAGAACTACTAATCCAAGGACTTAACAAAAATATCCACTTTAACTGATTGATTTCTAGTGGCTATGATGTCATCCACATACACGAGCACATACATGATCAATGCACCAGAAGCCTTGATGAACAATGAAGCATCAGCTTTAGAGAGAACAAAAC
Source organism: Gossypium hirsutum (assembly GCF_007990345.1). Lineage (NCBI taxonomy): Eukaryota > Viridiplantae > Streptophyta > Magnoliopsida > Malvales > Malvaceae > Gossypium > Gossypium hirsutum. The sequence goes on along the minus strand of NC_053442.1, from coordinate 13,748,945 downwards.
CAGTGATATCTAGGTACTCTTTAAGTTTGTGAAACCAAGCTCTAGGAGCTTATTTGAGGCCATATAAAGCCTTCTTTAGCTTGCAAACCAAAGGTTGACTATCACCATAAACCTCAAAACTAAGAGGTTGAATCATATAAATTTCACGACGATCAACATTCAGAAAAGCGTTGTTGATATCGACTTGCCGAAGTTGCCATCTATACGTGATTGCAAGAGAGTATAATCTTGAAGTAGTAGGCTTGACTACAGGGCTAAACGTTTATTAGAAATAAACTTCAGCTTCTTGAAGATATCCTTTGACCACCAATCTGCCCTTGTATCTAGCAATGGTGCCATCGGTATTTTTCTTGATCTTGAAAATCCACTTACATCCAACTGCTCTTTTGTGGGAAGGTAATAGAACTAACTTCCAGGTGTTGTTCTTTAAAAAAACATTATACTCCTGTTGGCAGCTTTAGTCCATTCAGAACTAGCAAAGGCTTCCTTAATGGTCCGTGGTTCCTCACCAGACAACCTAGCTGAGAAGGCTTTTGGTTTGAAAATTTTGCTTTTGGATCGAGTGACCATAGGATGTGCATTAGATATAGGAGGAGAATTAGGTGAAACAATCCCAAACTGCTCAATTTTAGAAGGAACCCTCGTGTCTGTACCAGGGTCCAAAACACTAGTCTTAGGTCCTAAATCATCAACTGATGAATAGCAAGTTCCAAGGGAGCAGACTCAATTCTGGGGAAAACAGTAGAAGGTACACCAAGTTCAACGTGAGGGTCATTTTCTCTAGGTGATGATGAAGAAATGACACAAGTAGATAAGGGAGGAGCTGCCATGGAAGAAATAGAGCCTTGAGGTTGAGAAACAACAATAGGAATAGATGCTTGCTGAGAAGGCTCAGAAGATGACCCTCGATCACAATCTAATTGCTGAAAAGAAGAAGCCTGTTTTGAAGTAAATGGAAAACAAGTTTCATCAAACACTACATGTCTGGAAATAAAAATTCTACTTGATTCATCAATGCACTTATAGCCTTTGTGAAGAGCACTATGGCCAAGGAAAACACAGGGCTTGGACCAAAACTGAAGTTTATTTTTGTTATAAGGCCTTAGACAAGGATAACATCAACATCCAAAAGACATTAGATGCAGATACTCGGATTTAGTATTGTAGAGTAGCTCATGTGGAGATTTTCCATGTAATACTGGAGTAGGCAACCTATTGATTAGGTATACTGCACTGAGAAAGGCATATGTCTATAAGTACATTGGTAAGGAAGCCTGAGCAAGCAATGTAAGATCGGTTTCAGCAATGTGTTTGTGCTTTCTCTCGACCATGCTGTTCTGCTCTGAAATACGAGGACAAGTAAGTCTGTGTTGAATACCAGACTGCTGAAGAAGTGGAAAGAAAAATCTAAATTTGCCTCCCCAATCACTTTGGAATATCTTGATCTTGGAATTAAATTGTACTTGAACAAATTTTTGAAGTTGAACAAATTTTTCAATAGCCTCCGACTTTTTCCTTAGTAGGTAAATCTAGGTATATTGAATATAAGCTTCAAGAAAGGTAATATAGTACAAACAACCCTCTGATGACACATGGGCAAGACTGTTAGAGTATGCCCAAAGACCAATCATGAGATGATTGTAATAACATACTTGTTTTACCTCGTTTATTAATATAAGGCATTGCCATTATTATTTCAATTTTTTTCTCTGTATATAAATAAATTGTTTTTATAATAATATCTTGAGAATAATATGATTATTCTTAAAAGGTCCTTAGTCGAGTATTATTGTGGGCTTGGACAACAATAATGCATTAAGACTAACATGTAGTTGATTGATGACAAAGTGTTTTCATTGACATAGGAATGTCAAAATCAATACATTAGTATATGTTAGAGAACGACATATTGGAATGACCCGCTATGAGTATGTTTCTTGGATTATTATGTAATAGTCACAACATTACTCATAGTGATAATTATGTATACGATCCTTAGACTTGAGATCACCATTGTCCCAACATAGTGAGTTGTATATTTTGATACAGTTCAACGTCTACTGTAACAAGTTGTACTATAAAGACTGATGTTGGGTATGCCACAATCTATGTAGTGGGATATGATTGATCAATATAGGATTTGTCCACCTACATAATGGGAGCAATATCTTAGGCCACTTGATGAAGTGAGACTAGAAATGCATGATCATTCTCAAATAAGTTAATATGAGATATTACACTTATTTGTTTATTGTAGTCTACTTTGGGTATCAAGAAACATGAGATTGGACTTTGCAAGTGTGACTATTCCATGACTTGTGTCCAATCAAGATATAAATGACCAAAGGATATAATACATAAAAATTTATCACATAAAGGTTATGTTAAACCATGACTTCTTGTAACTTGGGTAGCGATGGTGCATTGCTAGATACCACTCATTTCTTGTAACGTTAGAAGTGTTCTAGTATTACTTCCAATGTTACAAAAGCCTACAGGGTTTCACCCTATGGTTGAAACGAACAGAATCTAAACACAGTTGGTATTAAATTTAATTGTCATGAGAATTATATTAATTATTGAGTTAGTTTAATTTGACAGTTAAATAATAGACACAATATATGTACAAGTTCATTGTACAAGAATAGAGAACATAATTAAAATAAATGTATGAATTTGGTTCATATAAAATATTAATTATGATCTATTTACCGAAATTATTAAAATAAAGTATTATAACAATTAATTTTGGTCAAACATAAAATGTATATGGAAATTAATATCCTTTTTGAAAGGATATTACACTGTGATATTTTCATATATATTCTGGCACCAAAAAGGGGATTCCGTTTTAGGGAATATTAAATAAAAGGAAACGAATCATAAAATAAAACCCTAGGGTGCAGAAAAGTGTTAACCAACATTAACCACAAAAGAAAAGGAACCTAGGTCTAGCAGTCGCATTTCTTTTTGGAAAAACCCTCTGAAACATTCAGTACGAGTTTTTTTCCGTTCGTTCACAACAGGATGGACTACGTAGAGGCAAGAATGATTCTGTTGCGACTTTGGATCGATAGCGTGCAAAGGGGATTAAAACAGTAGTGGTTCCTTCCTATTTTTTAGAGTACGAAAGGTATATTTTTCAAACCTTTATTCGTTTCTCGTGCATAGATTCCTAGTTTGGATTGTCAGACAAATTTTTCGTTTATTCATTTGGATTCAAACATTTATTCGTTTATCGTGCATGGATTACGAGGCGTCCCAACGACCCAACAAGGACCCCATAAGTCTGACACAACCAACTGAAAAGGAAATGTATATACAATCGTAGAAGCAATAAATGAAAGCTTGTGAGACTTTCCTAACTGGCAAGCTAAACAAACAGTAGGAAGTTGAGATGCTGCTACTGGAACTTGACAACTCTGTAACACTTGATGAATGACTTTAGTACAAGGATGGCCTAATCAATTATGCCACAGGTCAGCAATAGTTGAGGCTTTAGACGAGGCTTTGAGTTAAGCATGATTCACTGGTTGTCTCTGAGTTGAAACCTTAACTAAAGAAGCTGCACTAAGACTGTGACATGGAGAAGCAGTTAACCTATACAATCCTTTATGAATGTGGTCCGTTAGTAAAATTGCCCCTGTCTGTAAATCCTTCATAAAATAATGAAAGGGGTGAAATTCAAAAAAAACGTGATTATTTTAGAAAATTGAGCAGCAAAGAGCAAATTTTTTCAAATATAGGGAACATGAAGGACATTTTTGAGCTGCAAAAATCTATATCCAGAGAGAAGAGAAAAAGACCCGGAATTAGCAATTGGTACACAAGCACCGTTTCCTATAACCAATTGACCAGTACCTGTATATGTAGCTGCACCTTCAAGATTGGAAAGGTCATTAGTCACATGGTTTGTAGCCTCAAAATCTGGGTACCAAACTTGATTAGCATATTTGGTGGAAATTAAAGAACAGTTTGTGGAAGATGATCCTACTTGAAGATGATAGCCTTGTTGAAATTGGGCATGAACTGGAGAAGAACGCCAATCTTGTTGAACATATTTCTAACCATAAATCACCTTTCCTTGCATATGTTGATCACAACAATCATTAGAAGATTGAATCCCAAACTGATGATAATTAACTTGTATCCATTTCCCTTAATTAAAATCACACACACCAGAAAATTCTCATCAAATCGGTAGTAAAACTGTTGAATAGCATGACCAATCCTGCCACAAAGTTAGCATTGAGGGCGACCATGAGAGGACCTACCTCTTCTAAATCTTCCTCGATAATAGATTCTTCCACCTCGACTCAATTTATTGTAATCCAGATTATAATTCCTAGTAGATCCCTCGTGGGAGCTAGTGTTCTTGGATTCATTTTCTGAACTAGACTTCTTTTGTATTATCTTAGCTTACAACTGTATGGATGCGATAAAGTCAAGTTGCTGTGTCTCACAGTCAGTAAGCTATTTAGTAAGAAGTTCAAAAGAAACTAAAGTAGCTGAGGCCACTACTCTAATAGACTCATACTCAATGGGTAATAGTGCAAGAATAATGCTAACTTGTTCTTGATCTGTTAACAGGCTACCTGCTAAAATCAAGACATCATACATACTTTTGATTATAAGCAAATACTATTTGATAGACAATTGCCCTTTCTTTTATGAGTACAACATGTGTTTAAGACTTGAAATTTTGACACTCTATTGAGTATAATATCTCTTCTTAATGGTATACCATACTTCAAAACTTGTATTAGCATTAGTCAAATAGATAAGAAGATTATCACTTACCGTGGACAACAACCACGAAGCTAGCAATTTATCTTGTTGGTTATGCAAAAAGAACTCAGGATTTTCAACTAACTGACCTTCTTCATTAACTATTAACTGTGAAATAGTGGTAGAACCTTGACTATATTCTTGAACACCATAGCCTTTAAGAGTGAGCATAACCCGTTGCATCCAAAGAAGATAATTAGTCTCATTGGGTTTGATAGTACTATGTTGGGGAAACTGTTGAATCTTCCTGACCACTCAATTTGCAGCAATCTCCTCATGCACTTCTTTTGACGATGGCGACTGTTGAAACCCTTCATTTCTAGTACAAACTTCTAAAGCTATGTACACGAACTACCTAATCAACAAAAAAAAACCTTAGCTCAGATGCCATGTTTGAGTTTACAATGAATACCAAGAATGTCAAGAAAAGAACACGAACTTGTATATCTTTCAGTCTTTAGAGTAACGTATCTATACAACAGATGACCATACAAACCATGCTATTAATTGACTTAACTAATTCCAACTACTACTAACAAATCTAACTACTAATAAATTTTCAATATTCCTTAATACACATCAATTGGGATTTGTACGACACGTTTAACATCACTCAGTGCCAAAATACATTCAATAAACAAATTATCCTAACTAGAGCCATCGAACTGAGGAAGTTCGTTGTCTTTCATACCCTCCATGCTCTTTAGAGAGGTAGAAGCTGTTGGAGATAATAGAGGATAGCAGACAAAGGATTATGATTAACTAAGGAATTGACTTGATATTAGGGGGGATAATTCTTTTTTTTTTCTCGTTCTGCCTTCCAACTATTGCAGACACAACATACTTATATATTACTCACAAGAACCTTCTAGACCGACTAATAAAGACTCATAGGGATCTTAACCCAACTACTCAAATTCTATAGATTCCTAAATGGAAATTAAAAATGAACTTTTAACACACTCCCTTAATTTGTAATTTTCATTGAGTCTTTAAACTTTTCGAGTTTCTCCAACGACATGGGCTTCGTAAGAACATACATAGGTTGTTCATTGGTCCCAATGAACTCCAAGAAAATTTCTTTCTTGTACACCAAATCTCTAATGAAATGATGATGGAGCTCAATGTGCTTACTTCAGGAATGAAAAATCAGATTATTCATCATCGCGATCACTAACATATTATCACAGAATATGGTAGTTGGAACATCTTATTTCTGCTGTAAATTTGCCTAAACCAAACTGCTTCACAAGTTACACTTGTTACTGCAGCAGCATATTTAGCTTCTGTAAATGATAAAGGTATTGTATTTTGCTTCCTTGAGCTTCAGAAAATCAACTTCGATCTCAAGAAAAAAAGATATCCCGAAGTACTCCTCTTATCCTCGATGGAACCTACCCATCGCTATCTATAAAATCGACTAGATTGTTGCTTGATGTTTTAGATATCTCAGCCTCTACTTCTTCGTTCCTTGTAAGTACCTGAGTACTCTCTTTGCAATAGCATGATGAATCTTGTTAGGCTTGCTCATGAACCTTGAAAGAACACTTACGGGCTAAAAAATATCGAGCTTTGTATTAGTGAGATAAATTAGAGATCTCACTAAGCTTTTATAAAGTTTCTCATCAACTATCTCTCTGCCATTTTCTTGTTGCAACTTTTCATTAAGTGCCATTGGTGTAGGTATCGGCTTGCAAGTCGACATCTGAAACTTTTTTAATAGGTCATTCACATACTTTTCCTGCGAAATAAAAATCTCGCCACTTGATTGTTTAACTTGAAAATCGAGAAAATACTTCATAAGGTCGAGATCATACATTTTAAACTCTTTCATCATGCCATTTTTAGAATCTTCAACCATCTTCATATCAGTTTTTGCATAGATAACATTATCAACGTAAAGGCCAACTACTAGAAAGTTGTTGTTTCCTCCAACCTTCACATAGAGGGATGGCTCACTCAGGCTATGTTGAAGACCAAAGTGCTAAAAGCATTAGTCAATCTTGCTGTTTCAGGCTCGAGGGGCTTGTTTTAACCCGTAAAGATCCTTTTAAAGCTGATAAACTATTTCTTCCTTCTCCTTTACGACATATCCTTCGGGTTATCGTACATATGCTTTTTCTTCGAACTCTTCATTCAAGAATACTAACTTGGTGTCAAGTTGACACACCGTCATCTCTAATTGAGTTGCCAAAGCGAGAACAATTCTTATCTTCTCTATTTGAGCAACCGGTGCGAAGGGCTCGTTAAAGTTGACCCTCGACTACTGCGAATAACCTTTTGGGACTAGTTTGGCCTTGTACTTTTGAATGTTTCCATCCTCATTATACTTTGCATAGAATATTCATTTCAATCTGATCGTATCCTTTCCTTTCGGCAAATCGACCAATTCCCAGGTCTGATTTTTTCGATGCTTCTAATATCTTCGTTGATAGATTTTCTTCACACTTTTTTCTCCACATCTTCCTCCTAATTTTGTGGTTCTCTAGCAAACAAAACAAAATTGCTTGGAACATATTGTTTGAAAAAGTCTGATTTGAAAACAGTTTTCTTGCATAGTGGAAAATAAAAATTTTGAAAATTGATCCGGTTTGTGATATTTATATCACTAAATTGTAGATCGAAATCATATATTTGTTTTCGGATAGACGGATCCTTGTCGTTCCAAACTTTCAACCAAATGATCTTCTATGTTATTCTTGTACCACGAATTGCCTCGAGTGTGGGCTTTATCAAATCAAACCAAACAGAGAAACTAGAAATAATTTTATCTTCTTTTAGGGTGAAATCTAAAATTCTCTTTTCAAAATAGAAACCGACAAAATTATTATTCTGGAAAAATATATTTAATATTTGAGAATAAGTTCTCCCTATTTTTCGACGGAGTAACAATATCGTCAAATTCTATAAATACTCCTACCATTGTCACCTATTTATAAGAAAAGAAACTAGAACCCTTGTTGAATTATAGAAGTTTATTTCAACTAAGAAAACAACTTCCTACTAAGAGTAGTAATAAGGTGGATGACATCCCCTAGTATTCCTACTAGGGTTGTTGCCCATTCATATTCCATAAGAGGATTTTGGGCATCTCTCATATTGGGTCCAATTACGAGTACTTTCTAGGCTTTTCGACCCAGTACTTTGTAATATGATTTAACCTGATTCTATTTTTCTATTTCCCAAAAAAATTAGTATTTGTATTCAATTAAATAATTATCTTATCCCAATTTTACCCTCAGTAAAATTATGATGATTTTTCCCCTGGTAAAATTTATGAGAAAATATATTTAATATTTTAAAATTTAACTTGTTCACTATGATCAAATAATTTATTTTCATTTTTGGGCTTTAAATATCTCAAAAACATAAACTCATTCTTCTGATCATTTTTGAGTAATCCATGTTCATTTGCAAATGAATCATTTCTTATTTTTATTTCCATTTTGAGAAAATCACATTCATTTCCAAATAATTCCATTACTCCATTTTGGAGAAAATCATAATCATTTTTAAATGTTTTTCATTTCTCTATTTCATCATTTCTATTCATTTATGTTCATTTGATTCATCAAGCAATTCATTTCTGGTTTCAACGAGCTAGTAGAGGGATCGATTGGACATATGCATTTGAGGCTCAAAAGATTTATAATTAAGTTCTAGCTTTTTTCCTATTAATTATAAACTCATTTAGTCATGAACTCATTCCATTATAGTATCGTGACTGAGCTCTCCCCAACGACATACCATTATGAAAGTAATTTGATTAGTGCTCATTCAATGACCTTGTCATAAGTGTGTTACCCTAATAGGATATCCTTAATCTCTTTGGGATAATATCCGTTCTCCTAATATGATCATATTTTATCTCAAATAGTAAACAAGTCATCAATTACAAAGATGAATGACCCGTGACCACGTTTACATTTCATCAACCATGTAATGCCAATGAGAGTATATCATTTACCTATGTTTCGGGATATGAGTTCCATTGTCGTGAATAACACTACATATTGCAAATTTCGTACACCCAACACACCAACTTTCAGTTTCTTATCTATTTGAACTCAGGCTTTTACTTACATTAAAGTGTACAAGTCACACATACATAGTCCGTCATCCACTCATGATTTAGGTATGCCACACTATGATAGTCACAAGTGAGTAAATCCAGAAATGAATTTAAGATTTATTCTTCTTGGGTCCTACTTGATGTATTATCAGTCCAGTCAGTCATATCTATGTCTCTATCTTTTTGGAGTCATCTGCTCTGATGCCCAAGACAAAACATCTCCCAATTGGACTCGATGGATGACATATTAGTATTTTAATGAATTTGCTCATTTTCGATTAGATTAAGGACATGTTTAGGTTCGTCTACTAATACAACCACGTAATATTGCTTGGTATCAGTTTAGACATTAGAGAGCCATTGAGTAATATTTGCTTCCATTTTGCTTTGTATGCAAAAACCATGTAAGAATAATTATACAAAGTATATTAATGTAATCAATGATTTTGTTTTATTAACTAATCTGTTTGAAAAAATTTACAAGTTTACAGACAAATATGCTACACTCAGGGCACTAGATCCAACAAATATATGTCTGATAGTGAGTGATACCTCCAAGGAGAATCCAAGTCTAATTAGTCACTTGACGTAACAACTGTGGAACTTTTACCTTTCGACCTATTTCGTGTCCTCAGAGTTATTAGAGGGGCATCAGTTGGTAGAATAATCTTGACTCCATCGAGTCTTGTGACATCCCAAAATTAGGCCTAGAAGTTTCAAGGGTAATTTAGGGATTTTGGCTCGAAATGAGCTCAAAAATTTTGAATTATGAGGAACCAAAAATATATTCGACTATGACTTTTTGGAAATTAAATCAATTTATGAAAATAATGAAGATAAAACCTCTAATTTTAAAAAGAGGCTTGTTTTGTAAACAGGTTAATTTAAGAGTAGTTATAAAGAAAATATACCAAAATTTAAAATTAGCCCACTTTCCCCCTTTCACCTTATTTTTGAAATTAAGAAAAAAAAGAAAGAAAACACCCTTCATCTTTTTCTTTTATGTCGTCCATTAGGAAGAAAAAACCCCAAACCTTTATACTTCAATTTCAATCTTTAAAACTCCAATCCATTGTTTTCTATCATCTTCCTGGCATTAAAACCCCTTTTAAAAACAAAGAAGAACACAAATAACACCCTTAATTTCCTTGTTATTCAACTTGTGGGTTTTTTTTATTTTCAATCAAACACTCATTTTCCCCTCAATCAAGTTTTTTTTCTAATAATTTTTGATGATCTCTAGCTATTTAAATAGAGTTTTTATTTATTGAATAAAGGTTTTGTATAAATGCTGAGATTTGGGTCGTTAATGGTGAAATTCAAGATTTTCAATGAAATTGATGTTTCAAACTATTTTCAACTCGTTTTGATGTGATTAGAAGGTTTCTAAACTCTTCTTAAAGTTTCATTAAATTTTTTTTAGGTTTTGTTAAGTTTTCAAGAAAAATAGCCATTGTACATCAAAATTTTGAAACCATTATTCTGAGTAGTTTAGAGTGTTTTGACAGTTGAGAATCATTCTTAGGTAAGTAATTAGATGATTGGAATCGGTTTTAAGCAAATTGAATGAGTAGGAAATGAGATTTTTATGTTTTGGCTATGCTAGTAAAAAAAATTAGTTTTAAAAGGAACTAGCTTATGTCTGCATTTTTGGTTGCTTTAGGTGATTCTATTGTTGAGTATTAATTTTTTTCCGTATAATTTATTCTGGTGAAGAATGAAACCATTGGATCGTTCGGTAAGTAAGGCAAAAGGAAAGGAAAACTAGTTTAAGCTTTTGGCGACTAGGTTAAAGTGTGAACAGTGAGTGTTTGGAATCACTACTTGTATACACGATTCATAGTTTTAAATGGGAGCTTAGGAGTAACCTAAACCCCTATCTAAGTTTCAAGTGTATGCTTTATTATACCCCTCGTTTAATTTGCAAAGTATGTGATTGTGTGATGTGGATTGAGTATTAAGTTGTAATAATATGACATGTGATATATATTGTGATAGCCCTTATGAATGTGTTACTTGTGGGAATATTAAACATTCCAAATGAAAGTGATAATGTTGTGTTAGTGATGTAAATGTGAAGTGAAAGTGTGGAGAAAACGATAAGTACATATGTGTTTAATTATGGATATTTTGGCCTTGTGACCTTTTGAAACCATTGGATATAGTTGGCATGCCATAGGATTTGTAAGTACTCACCGATGTGTTGTGATTTTGGGGCATTGAGTCCCAAATAATTTTGGAGAGATAAGGGAATGTGAGTTAAGCTCCATTCACCAGGATATGTTGGTGTGTTGGAGAGTGTTAACTAAATGCTATACTTTTGGGATATGTTTGACTCTTCGAGTCACTGGTGTGTTGGAGATCCGTGTATCTAATGTATGGTGTTAGAGCCCACTTTTATGTTTCATAGCCTCAAGTGTCAATTTATTGTTGAATGTAATATTATGGAATGTGATATAAACCTATTTATTATGTAATTACAAAGTTAGAAGAATTGGTAATTGATGCATGAATATTTTAATATGTTATTATAGTCAAATATCTATGTAATTGTGTTTTGGATGTTTTGATTTAACACATGACATCATGTTTATTTGGTGGTCTTTTTGATAATTCACTAAGCTTGTTTAAGCTCACCCACTCTTTCTAAACATTACAGATAGTTAGTGTTCGATGTGGGTGGTGCGTAATTCCAAAGAAGGTGTAGTGATTTAGTAGATGATATTATTGCTACTATTTAGAACTGTGGGAATAAGGAAATGTGGTAGATTTTTTGGTTGATTATCATCATGATGTTTTAATGATTGTTTGATTTTATTACTCTTAGGATTTAGGGACGTTTGTTACTAGTTCAGTGGTTGCTTGGTCGAAATTATTGATGGTGCTTTGAAATGCAATTATTGATATTTTTTATGTTGAATATTGCTGTTATAGACGCATGTTGAAGTTGTATATGTTTGAATTTTTTAAATACCCTATTTTGCTGTAATTTTTACTAGCTTATACAGAGGAATTGATATGCGGGACATATGTATCGATACCTCAATGTTAAAACGAATGGGCAAGAAAACAAAAGCTCATTTTGGTATCGATACCAATTCTCAAGTATGGATACTCGAGTTAAAAGATATAGATACTTTTTCTATGTATCGATAAAATGTTTGGTTTTAAATTTAGCAGAGAAACAAAATGCTAAAAAGGTATCAATTTTCTAAACGGTATCGATACCCATTATGAGAAATATCGATACCAATGAGTATGTATCGATACCTACGTAAATTTTTGGAAATTTTCATTAAGTGGTCTTTAAGCACGTATTTAACTTGATACAAATTCATTTAATGTATGTTTAGTAAATTTTAATGTCGCTTAAGGTATTTTAGGCTTAAAACTCCTACAAATGATTAATGTGATGATGTTTGTATTAAAATAAGACGGTGTGTAATGTGTGATGTTGTGACGTATGATGTGGCATCTTGTTACTTGGGCTCGATGACCGGGCTGAGTATAGAGGTGTTACATTTTGTGGTATCAGAGTCTAGGTTCTCTAACACTCGAACCTAAGTTGTCAATGCTCGGACTAGGGTAACGTAACCAGGTACCTAGATTATCATAGTACTTAGACTATTAGATTTGAATAACTCTGTTTGAAATTGTGTGAAATTGCTTATTTTGGGGTAGGACTGGGAGCACATTGCCTTTGTTCTAAAGTTTTTCTTTCCTTGGATCATTTCCCTGCCACTCACACCTTTTTTTGTGTGTGTTTAAGTATATTAGATTTGATATACCTTGTAGAAGCGTGAATGTGAATGCAAACGTTCAAGAGGATGGTACATCCTTTGCACCTCCTGTGTCACCGTGTAGAGTGAATATACTTTATGAGGGTGTTGGCCCTCTGATGAAGGCTGTGATTGGGGCGTTTTAGAGGATTGCTGGTGCTAATCTTGCTCACGCACCTGTTAACTTAGGACTGCCACTTGAACATCTTCGGGCGTTGGGTGGTAAAGAGTTTTCTGGAGTGAAAGGATCCTCGAGTAGATGTCCTATTCTGATGAGGAGAAATTGAGTTGTATTGTGTCCCTCCTCGATAGCGAGGCTCGTCGTTGGTGGAACACGGTGAAGAGAGGACTACTGTAGACCGTTTGACTTGGGATTACTTCTTGGAAGTGTTTAAAAGGAAGTTTATAGGTGAAGAGTACATGGAGGCCCGTAAACTTGAGTTCCCAGACTTGGTTCAAGGTAATTTGATTGTGGCTAAGTAAGAGTTAGAGTTTTTACGACTTAGTCAATATGCTCCAGAGATGGTTCTTACTGGGAAGAACTGATGCAAAAGGTTTCATTTTGGGCTTAATCACAAGATTTGGATTTATCTAGTAGCTCAAAATACTTAGCTTTTTGATGAGTTGGTTGAAAAAGCCAAAGTTGTTGAGGAGACTCTGGTTGAGCTGTCGCGTTCAGTGGTAACTGAATCGGGAAATAGATCTTCTGATAATTCTGGTGCATCTAGAAGACCGCTGAAGAGAAGGCGTGATACTCAAGGTTCTAATTGGAGTGCACGACACGATTTTTGACAAAGTCAATCTAGCCAGCAAAACAGTGTTATAATTAGTACTAGTGGATTGTCGAGTGATTCTAGATGGCCACTTTGTGGACACTATGAGCGTAGGCATCTTGAAGAGTGCCGAAAAGTGACAGGTGGATGTTTCAAGTATGGCTCTAAAGAACACTTGTTAAGGGACTGTCCGAATAGAATTGAAGTTTCACAGGCCCAGAGTTTTGCACTTAAATTTGTGCCTACTAGAGGGCGTGGCTGAGGTAGAGGTGGTAATGGGAGACAAGGTGGGTAGCAAGTTGTTGCTCATACTGTTGCTACTCAGGTTGAGTCTAGAGGACCAAATCATCTTTATGCTATAAGGGAATCGCAGGGTCAAGATTCGGTTGGCAAGATTACGGGTATTTTTACCTTGTAATCAATTCTTTTATTCTCGTTAGTAGACTTAGGTTCTACGCCTTCGTAAATTTTGAGTGATTTAGCTAGTAAGTGGAAAATCCTAATAGAGAATATTATATTAGAAACAATGGGTATGAGTTTCTTGGACAAGAGTGTCGTAGTAGATAGAGGAAATTATTAGCAAAGTTACCGTAGAATAGTTCGTGGTAGTGAATAAGATCTTTAAGAAAAGTTATTGGAAGTTAAAGAAAATAGGAATTAGAGTTGCGCAACAAAAGTGTGGTGGTAGGTATAAAAGTAGAAATAATAGATTTTGTGATTAAGTAGATGACGTGTCAGTAGAAAAATTTTGAGGACAAAATTCTTTTTAGAAGGGAAGAATTGTCACATCCCAAAATTAGGTTTAGAAGTTTCGAGGATAATTTTTAAGTATGTTAAACTGAAAATTATTTTGACTATGGCTTTTTGGAAATTAAATCAATTTATGAAAATAATGTAGATAAGACCCCTAATTTTAAAGAGGACTATTTTGTAAAAGGGTTAATTTAATAGTAGTTTTAAAGTAAATATACCAAGTTTTAAAATCAGCCCAATTTCCCCCTTTTCACCCTATTTTTGACATTAAAAAAAGAGAGAGAAAGCATCTTTCATCTTCTTTCTTTTGTGCCATCCATTAGGAAGAAAAAACCCCAAAACTTCATCCTTCAATTTTAATCTTCAAAACTCCAATCCCTTGTTTTCTATAAACTTCCTAACATTAGAACCCCTTTGAAAACCAAGAAGAGAACAAAGAACACAAAGAACACCTTTAATTTCCTTGTCTTTCAACTTGTGGGTTTTTTGGACTTTCAATCAAACGCTTTTTTTCTCCTCAATTAAGGTAATTTTTTTTGTTTTCCTAATAGTTTTTGATGAACAATAGCTATTTAAATTGAGTTTTAATAAATTGAATTAAAGGTTTTGTGTAAATGCCAAAATTTGGGACGTTAATGGTGAGATTTGGGATTTTGAATGAAATTAATGTTTCAAAGTGTTTTTCAACTCGTTTTGATGTGATTAGAAGGTTTGTAAACTCTCCTTAAAGTTTCGTTAAAATTTTTAAGGTTTTGTTAAGTTTTCAAGAAAAATAGCCATTGTACGTCGAAATTTTGAAAACATGATTCTGAGTATTTTAGAGTGATTTAATAGTTGAGAATGATTCTTAAGTAAGTAGTTAGATGATTGGAATTTGTTTTAAGCAAAGTGAATGAGTAGGAATTGAGAATTTTGCATTTTGGCTATGTTAATCAAAAATTTTAGTTTCAAGAGAAACTAGCTTAGGCCTGCATTTTTGGTTGCTTTAGGTGAGTCTATGGATGAGTATTAATTGTGTTTGATGTATGATTTATTTTGGTGAAGAATCAGAATCGTTGAAGCCTTCGACGAGCAAGGCGAAAAGAAAGGAAAAACTAGTTTAAGCTTTCAGTGACTAGACAAAAGTGTGAACGGTGAGTGTTTTGAATTGCTACTAGTAGATGTGATACATAGTGTTAAATGAGAGCTTAGGAGTAACCTAAACCCCTATCCTAAGTTTTGAGTGTAAGCTTTCTTATACCCCTTGTTTAATTTGTGAAGTATGTGATTTTGTGATGTGGATTGAGTATTAAGTTGTGATAAAGTGACATGTGATATATATTGTGATATCTCTTATGAATGTGTTAGTTGTGGGCATATTAAACATGCTGAATGACAGTGATGATGTTGTGTTAGTGATGTAAATGTGCAGTGAAACTGTGGAGCAAACGATAAGTACATATATGTTTAATTGTGGGTATTTTGGCCTTATGACCTTTTGAGACCATTGGATATAGTTGGCATACCATAGGATTTGTGAGTACTTACCGATGTGTTGTTATTTTTGGGCATTAAGGCTTGAGATAGTTTTGAGAGATAAGGGAATGTGAGATAAGCTCCATTCACTGGGATATGTTGGTATGTTGGAGAATGTTAACTAAATGCTATGCTTTTGGGATACGTTCGTGACTGCCTTCGAACATACTAATGTCCAGAGTGTGAATATTGCAACTAAAGATATAGATTTGAGGTGTTGTTCGCAAATATACGGGTCAAGTTGTAATATAGTTACAAAGTATGTAAGTACTCCGAGGATTACCAAGGGATTACAGTTTGGGGAAGACTATTATCAAACCAATTACGAGAAATAATTTCTAATCAACTTGAGTCACAAATTAGTAGTGTTAATATAGAAGCAAGATGATAATAATATTAATAAATTAAATAAGTTGAATGAAACCTAAATCTACTTCTAAGTTCATGTACCAACTTCTCCTATCCCTGTTTTGACTACACGAGTTGCTTTAGCCCAAATCCTATTGTTTTACCCGATTAATTATTAATCTAGGATTCTAATCAATCGACTAGTCGTTACCTTAGTAAGATCTTTCGATCTTCTACTAAACTAACGAGTCGACAAGAATTACTTATCTCTTGACCTCACAATCCAAGTTGGTTCAGCATTAAGGTGTTCACTGATAGGTTATACCAATTTTGGGTTAACTGCAACCTAAATGACTTTCTAAGGTTGTCAAGCCTAGGGTTTAATTTTTTCCTCTCCCAAATAGTTGATCCGTTAAGTAACTCTATCATTTAATCAATTAATAATATTAGAATAGTTGAAACCATGCAAGATATGTATAAAGCATAAATTGATTCTAATCTTTAAAAAATATTCAATCAAACAATGTTAAAGAAAGAGATATAAATAATAGAATAATGGAAAAGAGATGCTCATGGATTTATCGATGAAAGTGTGGCCTTTATATAGGCCTTTATCGATGAACGCGAGAGTCTCACTTCGGAATAGGATCTTCCGATTTCAAGAACATAAAATACCTTAAGTAAAAACTAAGAATGAAATAAAAACCCTAAGTATATTTTCTATCTCCCTCAAATTGTATGTTTAAACTAATTACAATGGCCTTTATATGAGCTGAACTCAAAATATTAAAATGTCTAAATTGTCTTTAAAGTCCTTAGAGTTCAACTAAGACAAATACACCTAATTTCCCTCCAAAACATAATTATCATGTGCAAGACTTTTTGGCCTGCATAGGGGCTATGTTGCAATACAGGTCTGCGATGTTGCAACATAACACAGGGGGTATGTCACAACATAAGAGGGTCGTGTCGCAATATCAAGGGCAGTTTTGCTGTAGAACTTGTTTTTGGCTTCTGCCTTCGATGTTGAGACATCAGTGTCTTGGTGTCACAACATAGACATCAGTTTGGCCCGAATATGCATCTTTAGCTTTCGACTTGACCTACAAGACCGTGTAACTTTATTTGATATATAAAATGCAATAAAAACTACTTAGAAAGCATAGATTACTACTTTAAGTATGAAAACCTAAATATATACTAAGATGCTTTGATTTAGCTCTTAAACAAGCTAAATTTGTGTAAAAAGGATGTAAATTTTAGTGTAATTCATGGCAAATCACTCCCCCACACTTAACTTGTTGCTTGTCCTCAAGCAACCAAAACATATACATTGGAAAAATAAAAAAAATTAATACGAAAATGACTTAATTCCTTTCTTTAAACAAGCTTAAGTTAGTGAAGATGGATGTAACTAAGTACCTCACACCTAAACTCCCCCACACTTAATTTTTTGCCTGTCCTCAAGCCAACCAAGTCTAGACACATAGCATGCAATAAGATTGCGTCCCCTGGATTTTATTACTACTATAAACATGGTTGCCAAATATTAAATGTATAACTATTCTTATCACACATGTAACTTAATCTTGATAGTTTAATGCCTTGAAATTTTTTAAAGGAAATTATGATTAGTTTAAAAAGTTACATTACTAACTAATTAGAAATAATTCCCATGAATAAATGTTTAACAATATTACCATTAACATAAAAAAAAGAAAATATGTTGCAGTCACAATCATGTGAATAAAAAACATTCATTAAATAAAATTGTTAGTAATTTCGAAAGATTATGCATAGAGAATGCTTAAGTTATATTGGTCTTTTAGGCTTGTAACGTTTTAAGGCTTAGGACGGTATATTTTAAAGAAAAATATGGCTCAAAATGGTTCAACCACTAGAAATAGTTAGATACATGACATTGTTCTCTCTCTTCACCCTTAATGTCCAATCCAAGCTCACTGTCATTTGTCTCCCTCTCTCACCTACCTTATCTCTCCATGTAGGAAGATACAATATAATACTAGTAACTATGGTTGACTTTAAAAGTTTTGGTGCATTGATGACTGAGTTTTCTTTTACTTTTCTGACTTTTGGTTTTGTCTCTTTGACTTTTTGCTCTTTTCTCAGTGACAATGCCTTTCTTTCTATACTTTTTATTCTCGTTTTTAATTTTGACTTTTTCTGGATTTTTCTTTTTGCACATTTTTGTACGACCTATAATCAATGTATCACATTGTTTCTTCCTTTTTTCACTTTTTTTAAACCACTGTGATGTATCTACTTAAACCCCTCAATAACTATGGCCTGACGTGTATTTCATAATGTATTAAATGATTAATGATAAGGAAGAGTTCAATTTTTATGTGTGGTCTTTGGGTTTCAATTTTGTTTCTTCATCAAAAAGGAGTTATTAGGCTCAAATAAGAAAACTAAGGATTCAAAGGACTAAGGTATGGTTATTTGAGAATTGACTATTCAAATGGCTTAGGTCATCATTAATCATCCCACCATACACAATTTCTTTCACGCTTCAAATTAAACCGAATGAATAATAATCAATTCAAGCATTCATGTCTTTATTACCATCTAAAAGACTTATATCTCATATGGCATCATCAAACATTCTTACTTATGTACTTCTAATCTATTATGCAACTTAACTAAGTAACCTAATTCCCCTTAAAAATAATCAAATTACCTCATATCAATAAAAAATTTCATGCTTGACAAAAATCATTACATGCTTCATTATTTTCAACCACTATTCACAGTGTTAATATAATCCAAGCACCATGCAACAAAACAATAATATTTTTTAAATAAATAATCAATTAAAGCAAAGTAAACACATAAACAAAAACACACAAACTAATCCTCTGCACTTCCCCCCATATTTTAGAAGATACATTGCCCTTAACGAAAAATAATTAAAGTGCAAACAAGAAAACTTCCCTGAGTAGGTTGGATCATAGTTGTTATGATAATATCGAGATTTGTGTGCTCCAAGTGGACGAAAAAAGTACCTAAAAAAATATACTACGACAAGAAATATGTAATATAATATAAAGAAAATAAAAATAAAAATAATAAGAAAGAAGAAGTGTCGATAATAGATGATAGAACGTCTAAAAATATTCAGATGAACTTGGGCCTTCAATGTTGTAAAGTGCGTTCTATCTAAGATGTCACGACATTATGGTGCAATGTCGCAACATTGAGCCTAGTTTCTAGCTTCTTCGAATTTTTTTCGATTCTGTCACTCCATGGTATCTACACTTGGTGTGGGAAAACTCAACACAACGGATATTAATAAAAGTAAAATAAACGAATAAAAAATAAAAAGAAGAAAAATGAAACAAAATTTAAAACATGGGATAAAAAGTTCTTTAAAGATCGAGACAATTCGTGTCGCAACCATAGATGAACTTCCAACTAGTTCTCGACACTTTGATTCGTCGTTCATTCCTCTGTTGATGTATATGAACCAGACTCTCCGGTTGTTTCCATTTATATTGCCTTATTTTTTACCGTTGCGACATCCACATTACGAGCCATTTGGTACCAAATCTGAGCCAACCCTAAATTATTTTTTGGGGTATTATTTCCTCGAGCTTCCTCCTCTTCATTTCGCGTGAGGTTTTAGTCACTCTAGCTTTATTGCCCTTATCGGATGAGAATGAATCAAAGTCATCAATTTCTTCGGCTGGTACCTTCTTCAACTTTTTTATCTAGAATTGGTTTTAGCTGCATGTTAGTGGTTACTTCTAATTTTACGTCTGGTTTTACATCAATTGGATCAGAGACTATTTTGGTCATATTCAATTCATCCCTATGATCTCTGGATCCAAACTCTTGTTGACTACTATTGTTTAATTCATGGTGGTCAACATTAAAACAAGGGTCTTTTTTTTATCAAGATTGGGAACATCATGCATGAATTCTTCCCTTGGCGCATCAGATATTTCTTACAACATTTTCCTCATCTGTTCCATCACACCTAACATGTTTGATAATCTTTCGGAGTTGGATGACTCAACAGTTTCACATGAGGGCATCTTATGCAAATCATGAGGCTCATTTGAGTGTTTTGGCATATCATTTTCTTTGTCATATGACTCATAAAGAGGTTCGTATAAGTACTCATTGTCCTCACACCCTTTATCATTGCTCCATTAGTTTGTCATGGCTCCGTTTGACCAATCTATTATGTAATTCCATTTGTTGTACCAAAAAGTCCTTTCATCATTAAACCACCTGTAATCAAAATTTTCTACAATTAAATATTCTAGTCAACAAGGTAAATAAAAAAATTGAGAAAATAACACAATTAATGAATATAAAAATTAGTACACTATCTAACTCGTTCATCTTTCGACTAATATTGTTTACAAGTAATTGATTCAATAACAATTATCATCGTTGCAATCCCCAACAACAGCGCTAACAACTTGACTGCCTTTGGACGTACTAATGTTTAGAGTGTGAATATTGCAACTAAAGATATAGAAACTAGACAAACCAGAGGACATGTTCAGAAGCCAAGTTGCCTTGGCTCAACAATAGGCTATAACTAGTTTGATGAATGCCCAATAGAAACCCGATACTTCGGTCAAAGACCATGGATAATGAGGCCAATCTGGACCAAAACACAAAATGTGAAATGGTGTTCAAAAGCTTGTCCAAGGAATTTATAGGTTTTAGGGTTGCATATAACATTGGAAACAATAATCTGACACTTACACAACTCATAAAAGAATTACAATCCTATGAATTGATGTTGAATGGCAGTCAACAGATCCAAAAAGTAGAAGAAAACTTAACGGTTGCTTCATCCCCTAAAGGGAAGGGAAAACATGCTAAGAGAAACAATGGTAAGTCCTCTAGGCCACAAAAAGTGGAAAAGAAGAGAACTAATAAGCCTAAAGACTTATTTAAGCCTAAATGTTTCTTATGCAACAACAAATGGCATTTCAAGACCAACTGCAAAGAGTGGAATGATTACCTAACAACTAAGGGAAAATGTATGAAACTTTTTATGATATAACTTTCGTATGGTATCTATATGTTTTTCTTTGTTTCCATTGAGTAGGCAAAGGCTTCATGGCGTTGGAGCCTTCAACACCCTTTCCTTACCAACCTAGCTTAGGATGTGTGCTTGGGATTCATTCAAGGGTGTGTCTCATTGAAATTGGTAATATGAAAGCACAATTATCCTTTTAAGATCATCATTTCATCATGAAGACTTTTTTTTTAATTTTTAAGTCTCCATAAGACGGTTGCCCTATCATGCTGACTTTTTAGCTTGGGTTCCTTTGTTGGTCATTTGTGTAGATCTTTTGAAATGCCTCCATTCTTCTTGCCATTATTTTTTGGTTTCTATCTTGATTAGGGTTTGTGGGCGTATGATTGGATGCACATAAATCCTTAGTGTTAGTGTAGTGGTATGCCTTTTCATATAAAGAATATAATGTATCAGGAAGATGCTCTATTCATGCATATTTCAAGTGCTCATGGATTACCCTAGTTTTAGAGGTTTGGATTTCCCAATCATCAGTCAAGCCTTTAATTCCCTTAATAACCATGTTGAATCATTGGGTATGCTCCAACAAGCTTTCTCTTTCATCATGTTTAGTGTTAAATAGTATGGTCAGGTTCTTTGTAACAACAAGATTGTTAGAATGGTAACCTCCAAATGGCGGGCTAACTTATCAAAATTGTTGATTTACTGGTTCAGGGGCACTAACTAATAACTTATGGAGTGAATTCACAGTGTTATAGGGAATATATTAGATTTCAAGGCATTTGAAGCTCCCTTGTCCCTCATATAATTGTTATATTAATACAAAAAATCTTAGGGGTCCTCTAACCTGTAATAGATATGCTTTGGCAACTTGAAAGATTCTAGGACCAACTCTACCTTGACTTGTATAATCAGCGAGTCAAGAGTATACTGTGAGAACACAGCTTCTTCGGGCTTTGCCAACTCCCTTAAAGATCCATCTCTCTCCTCAACGTTTCCATTTGTTGTTCAAGTACAAAGCTAGCTGATATTGTTCCTACTTGTTCCAAGCCATGCCTTAAACCTCTTCTCCCTATTCTTATAGGATGTTCTTTTTACTTTTTAGTGGACAAATTTGCTTCCTCGTATCCTAGTGCTACATGTATTATTTTTAAGCATTCTTGCTCTGCCCTATGCTCGTGAATAACTTGTGAATTTTGTTGTATAATTTCTTGTTATCGGTTATACTTTCCAACAATAGTTTGAGTTGTAATTGAAGCTCTCTATATATTGTTTTATAATTATGATGATGTTTTGCATAATAAGGTTGTTGTTTCTTGTAGCTACGATTAGCATTTACTTCCCACAAAATTTGACTAGTAAGGATATTTTTGGTAACACCAAAATGGTTGCTCCTACCGATGCTCCTGATACTGGTTGATCTTTTTGATGGTTTGGTTGGCCATGCTAGTTGAGGTTTAGGGGCTCCCATTGCACTTCTTCTCCTTGTTTTTATAATATCATTCTTGGTCATAGTCATGCTCATAGTAATGCTCTTCATCATATTGGTCCTCCTTTTTCTTAGGTTGGTTTCATACTGATCATGGTAATATTCGTCCTCATGGCTCGTGCTTTTGGGTCACTTTTAGCTAGTCAAACCATGACTTTTTTCTTGTTTCTCACTAATAGTGCCAATTGTTACAACATAAAATTTGAAGGTAACTTATATTGATGGTTTACACCATAACAGGTGCAAAGAGCCATTGTGATGGGTGCAGGTCACATTAGGCTGGTGCAAAAAACCACTAATCTTGGTCTATGGGGGTTTTCAAGATGTTATTCAATCAGAGCTTTTGCATATGTTTCTTTGATGCCTTTCTTCTTAACGTAGGAGAGCTTTTATAGATAGATCCAAGTTTGAGGTGGGCCCACCTTCATGATGATCTTTGTGTTGGGTTCAATCATATGTACAATTTAAGGTGCGGACTAGATTTGACCTTATACCATAAGGAGTAGGCCGAATCAAATTGCTCCAGGGTTGTTGAACTTGGGGAGTTGAAAACCATAAATGAGATTAGACTTGATGTGACAGTTATTTTGGTGACATTTGGGCATCAACGATCAAATTGCCTTTGCTATCTTGATTTGATATCTTAGAATTATTGTGACGTAAAGGTATATCAAATTTTATTTATAATTGCATTTTAACTCAATTGTTGGTGGTTGTTTTATAAATAAGTTTGTTGAATATATTTTATATGAAAATTTAAAAGATATATAAATACTATAATTATATTTATCTTATTTTATGATTTTATTAATTATATTGTATTACCTCAAACTCAATCAAATAAATTATTATTTTAGTGGATATAGTTTTATTCATGTTGTTATTATTGTCAAATATTTCCGAAAAGTGGTTCTTAGTGGGAATTCTAACACTGAATATTTGAATTTTGCTAAATTAATTTAATTTTAAATATACGACAAACAAAAGATATTTAGTAAACATTAGAAATGTATAAACATAATATAATACAATGTATTTAAGAGAAATTAAGACAAAATATATATTTCAAGAAGTTTTACCAACTTTTAGTTATTTAGATTTTTTTTAGGAAAAAAAAAACAGGCTCAGAAGAACCTAAATGATAAGAGCATCAGAACTAACAAAGTTATTTACTTCTTTATCTTGGGCTAACAGCTCCCTAAACTTTGGTGGAGAATCAAAACCTTGCTTCAAGAGTCTTCCCCAGTTTACCCACCCTAAAGGTTAGTTGCCACTCTCCATCGAGAAAAGATTGCATGAAATTTTTTTATATGTCTAATGGTTACTTGTCACTCTCCATCATGGGAAAAGATTATATGAAATAGGGGTGTTGCATCATTTATATTTTTTTAATTATTTAATGACATTTTAATAATTTTTAATCTAAACTTCGAACTCTTGAACTCTAAATCTTAAATTCTGAACCTTTGAACCCTGAACCCAAACCCAAACTCTAAACTTGAACCTCGAACTCTAAACTCAAAATTTGAACCCAAAACCCTAAACTCGAACCTTGAACCCTAATCCAAAATGCAAAGTCTAGGGTTCAATATTTAAGGTTTAAAGTTTAGAATTCGAAATTTAAAGTTCAAGATTTAAAGTTTAAGTTTAGGGTTTAAGGTTCTGAGTTTAAGATCGAGACTCGGGTTAAGAAAATACTAAAATTATATATTAATGATATGAAAAATTTATTAAAATACCTTTAAATAATTAGAAACGAAAACAAAATGACGTGGTGGAATACAATCCTTTCTCATCCTTCACAGAATCTTTGAATACGCCGCAGTTATTTAGTTGTTTAATTTAAGATGTCGGTAGGCAAGCTAATTTGCTTCTTGTTTTTAAATATATATATAACACTTAAGTGGAATCTGATAAAAAATATCCGATAATACAATAATTAGATGTCATCGTGCCATCTTTAATATATTTCTTTGGGTTATCTCAATAAACAGCCACAAGGCTTAGCTCACTTACCCCAAATCCTCATGCATCCGAAAAGAAACAGAAATAAGAAAAACATCATACACTGCTGCTTAGTATAATGGAGTAAATTCTGTAAACGTCATTGGCTATATATATAAGTATCACTACTACCTACATGGTTCAGATTTTGGACATTATTTTTCATTTTTAAATTTGAATTTGGTTAAATTTAAAATAATATTTAAATAATAAATTTTTTTTTCCAATTTAATTTTGTTTAAAAAACACAATAATTTATTTAGTCCTTCAACTTTATAAAAGAAATAGTCATTTTAACTTTTTATTTAATTTTTTGTTTTTGTTTTTATTTTTAAATTTACATTATTTATCAAAATGGATGAAAATTGATACAAATATTTGACACGTGTCAAATTAATTAATTTGAGGTGATTTAGTATTATCGTGTAAAATCTGGTTTAAATGAGAGTACCGCATTCTCAGTATTTGAGGGCTTCTCTGGAAAAAAGGAAAATGAAATGGAAGACTTCAATCTAAATTCCTAAACTGACTGCGCAACATTAATTAGTTGAAAGCTAGCTGGACTCCAGATCTGGATTTTGAAGAAGAAATTTTTGTAGCTAAACGCAATGAAAATTGGATTTGAAATCCAGGAAAATATAGTTGACAAATTCTTAATTATAAGCCGCCTCAAAGAAGTCGATGGATTGATATAGTAGAACGTTTTTTAGCAAATTTTAATATTTATTTTAAAGTAAAATAAGAGTTTGGCTTTCGAAACAAGAAAATAATGTATATAAATATATATAGAACAAAATCCCATTTATTATCATTATTTAATATTAAATTTCAAGTTGACCCAAACTATTGAATTTTTCAAGAAAGTGAAGTTTCACCTCAATTTTCATCCCTAACGAAAATAATAATATTATTTCGTGATTCGCACGTGTTAAATAAATAAAATAGGAATCATGAGTGATTAGTAGAAAAGGTGGTTGAATACCATAAGAAATTAGAAAGACTTCTAAATTTAGAAAAATTAATTTGCGGTATTGACTAAATCATAATAGTGGGGAAAGTGCTGGCCAGCTTAAGTGTGAGAATTAAAAATAAGAATGATTAAATTCAAGTGAAGTGAAAAAGAGAAAGAACAAGAAATCTAACTATACTATAAGAGTGTCATGAAGCAAAGATGAAATTCTAGAGATTGATAGAGTAAAATGATATTTTCTAAAATAAAATAAACTTATATTTGTTGGAAAGTTGTGAACCTTTAGATTATGTTGGAAACTCATAATAAAATTGTGGCTATTAAACTTGAAATGATGATAAATAAATTTTATTTATTAAGTTAAATAGATATTTAGGTAGAAGGATGTAGAAATATCACCATTTTTTTCTATTTTCTCCATCTTTGCGTCACTCTCATTCCTTTTTGAAGCCAATTTTTATTTTTTTCATTTTATTCTTTTCCACCATTTCAACCACTTCAAGCTCAAAAACTTTAAATTCTTTCATAGATTCTTAGTGAAATCAATAGAGCAACCTCATAGTAAGCTTAGTTTTTATAAAGTTGACTAGTGTTCACATTGGAGGAGAAAGAAAAGTGAATTTATGGATTTCGATAAGGATGATGAGGTTTTTTTTAAGGATTTCATGTTTATTTCATTCAAAGTGCATGAAAATGATATGTGATTATTGTTTTGATATTAAATCTTGTATATGTGTGATATATTAATGAAGAGAAAGAGAAGAGAGGTAATCAATAAGGTCTTGATAAGGGAAAAAAAGTAGTAAAAGAGTGAAGGAAGAAGAAAGAGCTCATCCAATCACTTGATTGTAAGTACTTCAAGAATTTTACTTTACCTATCTTAACCTAAGTGTAAGCCATATTAAAATGGTTATATGATTAATTTGTATGTGAATATGTCAATATAATAGATATATATGTTGATGAATGAGTAGTGAAAATATGAATTGGATTTTTATTACAAAATGGATAGATTTGGTATATTAAAATAGTAGTAAGAACAGACTAAATTGCAAAGTGTACAAAATTAGACATGTGAACTAATATATTTATAAATAGGGTTTGAACGAAGTGTGATGTATTAGTGAATAGATGAAAAGTAATATTACAATGGAATTATAGAGTATAGTAAATTTTCATGTTAATAAGGATTAATTTGTAAAAGGTGTAAAATTTAAATTGTTTTTAATTGTTGAGTAAATCTAGTGAATTTAACGTATAAATGCCCATGTAGACAAAGTATGAACTAGTAAGATATAAATGACATGTCATTAGGAAGTTTTAAAGTGTGTTAGTGATAGTGGTACTTCGGTACAATTCAGTGATTTCGCACTTCGATGCTAGTGACAATGGCATTTCGGTGCAGTTTGTTAGCTTTACACTTTGGTGTAAGGTAGTGTATGCACGTTTGTGCAAATGAATCAGTGTTTATTTTGCATATCTTACGTGTTCTATTGAGTTTACAATTGAGCTAATAATTTAAATGGTAACTGGTCATATTAATGAATTAGTAAGTGAATTATAGAATGTTGGTCTAAGAATTCACAATGGTTACTTTCTATTTAATTTCTTTGAATATTATTATTTAGGTATTTAAATGTTAAAATTGGTTTTTTAAATGGTAAGCTTAATTCTTCATGTACTTACTAAACTTTTATAACCTTAATTCATTATTTTTTCAATGCATAGTTCGAGACTCGAATTGAAGCTCTAAAGTGAAGATACAATCTCAACTATCATGTAACACCCAGTTTTGGTGGATCCTAAGTTCTGGCGAGTAGGCTAAGAATAATCCGTGGGACGCGGCTTTATCTACCCAATAGTTTTTTAGTGTATAAAATCAGGCGCATAGCAGACGTTAGATTATTGTGTAAGGATTAAACTCAAATTTTTTTGAGCTATAAGGAAGGGGAGTTTGGTAAGAGTATTGAGAATTTTGTAAGTTGGAGTTATCGCCGAAGGTATTGCTCATCGAGTTCATTAAGTTACTAAGCTAGTTACGTTAAAAATGATTTGGTTAGAAATGGATAAAACTGAAAAACCAAGTATATAATTTAGTGGATTTTTAATTAGGTCTCTCTACAGTTGTAAACCATTTATAAAAGTAGTCCTGAAAGTTGTGACACGTGCCAAGTTCCAAAAAGTACTTAGGTTAAATATGTGGATTGTAACACCCACAACCCGTTTTTGTCAACGGAATAAGGTTATAGAGTATTACCAAAAAAAACGAAACATTTATAGCCAATAGAAATCAAATTTTAAATTAATTTAATAAATATATAAGAAATTCAAAATGGAATAAATCATGTATTAACGGGCCTTAAATCGAGCCTAAGTGACCTTAAAAATAGCTTATGAGCAATCAGGGACCAAACAGAACAAATCAAAACATTTTAGGAAAAACTGAAGAATTTCACCATTAGGGGTCACACGGCTGTGTGTCCAGGCCATGTAATAGAGCCCAGACCGTGTGGCTCGAAACATGGCTGTGTGGTTATCCCACATGCCTGTGTGCATACCCGTGTAACTCACTGACTTAGGTCATACGACCGTGTTACAGGCCGTGTGCCATCCCGTGTGATCCCTGCACCTAACACGCTCAGGCCACACTACAGTGTGGGTTGCCCATCTCACACGGCCAAGAGACACGACCGTGTCTTAGGTCGTGTGGGCATTTGAAATGAGGCCACACACCTGTGTCCTTGCTTGTGTCCTAGCCCGTGCCCAAACTAGTGAGCATACTGACTTGGGTCACACGACCAGACCACACGACTGTGTGCTAGGCCGTGTGAAAACTAGAGGGTATACTGACTTGTGCCACACAGCCAAGCCACGTGCCCGTGTGTTAGGCCGTGTGAAGCTACTGACTTGCATCCTTTAGAAATCACAGGGGACATGGCCGTGTGTGACACACGACTGAGAAACACACCTGTGTCTCTTCCTGTGTGGACAAAAATAAGCCATTTTCCAAGCCATATTTCTCACCCCAATTGGTACTAACTTAAACACAACAAACTGCATATAACCATGGCATAATTAGACAGTCAAAACCAACCAATATCAAGCTTATAACATGAAGTATCCACAAATACAACATGATGTCCATAAGCACCTCAATTGACCACTTATAATCATGCCAAATAAGTCACCAAAATCCATCTAAATGGTCAAACACATATATGCAATCTTTGTGACTAAAACTTAACATGTATGCCATTTATCAATCTCAACAATTTGGTACCCAAAATACTAATTCACAACCAAGGCATTCACATGGCAACCATACATCACCTACAATACGACTATTTACAAATTTACATAACAAAATATACCAAATTCAAGACAAATTAAATGGCGAAATACATGACAAAACACATAGCGTACCAGCCTACCATTAGCCAAAATGACCTATGCATGCCATTTAAGCGAAAATATAAAGTCGAAAGTACCAAATAACGTTTGATAGTGTGATACGAGTATGCAATTAAGCTTAGTAAGTTCATGAAATACAGAACTAAACTTACCATTTAACTACAAATTTAGGTAAGTAACTCAAAGCATAACACAATTCAATTTGGCCAAAACCTATCACATAACCATTAACCAAGTTAGCCATGTATTCATATAAAAATCGAGAATCATATATGAATTCAAAAATTATTAAATTCCATGTACATGTAACACCTAAATCGTGTATCCGTATATCATATGTAAACCATTTCCACGTAAATACCTGTACTAGTTCTTATCGAACTTGTATAATCTCGTAATAACACTATGCCCGTTGAACCACTTAGAATATCATTAGATATGCAGGTAGTACACACGAGGTGTAATGAACTGTAATCCGTCAATTCTTATACATGTATGCTCATACGAGCGATAAATGGTAAGCTTCTCCGAGCTGAATAATGATAAGCTTATATGAGCTGAGTATCGGTAAGCTCATAAGAGTTAGAATTGGTAACCCTAATGACATGTCATTTGTATCCTACGAATTCTTAAGGTTCAAACGGGGCTCGGTATTGTTCGTATGTCGTCGGTTATACGCTCGATAATTATACATTATAATTAAACCATTCACATACATATATTTCAATTAAAGCATATAAATACACAATTTAATTACACGAACTTACCTCGAACTCGTACGACGAAAAATGATCGTTCAATCCAAAACTTTATCTTTCCCCCGATCTAATTCCGTATGTTGCTTTTCTTGATCTATATAATCAAATTTAACCAATTTAAACCTCATTCTATTCAATTCAGTCCAAAATTCATGTTATGGCAAAATTACCATTTTTCTGCTATACGTTTGATTTCTTTACAATTTAGTCACTAGGCTCGTAAAATGAAATTCATGCAATTTCATCCACACCTAAGCCTAGCCAAATTATATATGTGCTTATAGCACGCCCATACATTACACAATTTCACACATTTACCACATAATTTTCATATTTCTCAATTTAATCCCTATTTGACAATTTCATTAAAAATCACTTAACAAAAGTTGTTTAATTAACAACAAGGATTCATTTTCTTCCACTAAACTTCAAGAAAAACTAAAATACTCTCATGAAAACCCTATACTTTCAACCATATTGCAAATTAGTCCCCTAGTTGTCTAGGTTAAGCTGCAACGATCCCGAAAACATAAAAATCATTAAAACGTGATAGGTTTTTCACTTACATGCAAGGAAAAAGCTTGAAAAAAATTTCCTTCTTCTCCAATGGAAATTTCTGCTAGATTAAGGGAAAATGGGGAAGATGATAGCTTTCATTTTGTTTATTTTATTATTTATTTACCTAATTACTAAATTACCCTTACCTAACTTTAAAAATTACTCAAGTACCAAGCAATGCACATCCACTAACTCATTTAATGCTCTAATTACAATATAAGGACCTCCACTTTAAAGTTCTATAGCTATTTAACACCTTTAGCTAATAGAGCACAATGTTTTCACTTTATGCGACTTAGTCCTTTTTATCAAATTGAGCATACAAATGGTAAAATTTCTTAATGAAATTTTTATACCATAATACTATCATGCTGTAGATCAGATATTAATATTAAAATAAAATTTTCTACATCAAATTTATGGTCCCGAAACTACTGTTTCGATTTCACTGAAAACAGGTTGTTATAACTCTCTCCCCTAAGAAAGTTTCATCCCCGAAAATCTTACCAGAAAATAGTTTAGGGTATTGTTTTCTCAAATTTTTCTCGGGTTCCCAAGTAGCCTCCTCAATCTCGTGGCGTTTCCAAAGAACTTTCACTAAAGCTATGCTTTTGTTTCTTAACTAGTTGATCTCTCGTGCCATAATTCTGATCGGTTCTCCGTTATACGATATGTCGGGCTGAATCTCAACCTCAGCCGGAGAAATTATATGCAAAGGGTCTGAGCAGTACTGTCGTAACATGGATACATGAAACACATTATGAATCTTTTCTAATTCTGACGGTAATTCAAGTCGATATGCCATTGGTCCTATTTTCTCGATAATCTCGTACGGTTCGATAAATCGCAGACTCAGCTTTCCTTTGCGACCAAATCTGAGAATTCATTTCCAAGGTGATACCTTTAGAAACACTCTGTCGCCAATCTGAAATTTAATATATTTACGTTTCAAATCCGCATACAATTTCTGTCGATCTGAAGCTGCTTCCAAACTGTCACTTTCACTTTCACTTTCTCTTCGGTCTCTCTGATCAAATCATCCTCGTGTATCTTTTTTTCACTAAGCTCGATCCAGTGCAACGGAGTTTGACATTTACGACCATATAAAGCTTCATACGGTGCCATTTTTATGATTGACTGAAACTATTGTTATACGCGAATTCAACCAATGGTAAATATTTTTCCCAACTTCCTTCGAAATCTAAAATATAGCAACGAAGCATATCCTCGAGAATCTGAATCACTCTTTCAGACTGACCATCAGTTTGAGGGTGAAATGTAGTGCTAAAATTCAATCGTGTACCTAAAGCTTCTTGCAACTTCTTCCAAAATCGTGATGTCAATCGTGGATCTCTGTCCGAAATAATGGAGAACGGCACATTGTGTAAACTGACAATCTCAGAAATATACAACTCAGCTAATCTGTCAAGTGAGAAGTCTGTACGTACTGGAATAAAATGTGCAGAAATTTTCAACCAATCAACAACAACCCATATAGCATTTTTCTTTTTTGGAGAGAGGGGTAACCCCGATACAAAATCCATCGTAACTCTACCATATTTCCACTCCGGTATCATCACTGGCTGTAACAGTCCTGAAGGTACTTGATGTTCGGCTTTAACTTGTTGACAAATCAAACATCTGGAAACAAAGTCAGAAATGTATCGTTTCATACCCGACCACCAGTACATCTGTCTCAAATCACTGTACATCTTATTACTTCCCAAATGAACAGACAAGTTACCACTGTGAGCTTCGTGCAAAATTTTCTATATAAGCTCTAGATTCTTCGGCACACAACTCTACCTCGGAACAATAAACAACCATCAGGTTTGACTTGAAATTTAGAATAAGAAGTTGACTTACACTGTACTCGTTTAGCTTGCAATTCATGATCATATTTCTAAGCTTCGCAAATTTGTTGAAGAAACATCAGTTTAGCTTTTAACCCAGCTAATATTGATCCATCATCAGACAAAGTCAATCGTGTATTCATCGCTCGCAAAACAAATAAAGATTTTCTACTCAAAGCATCCGCGACTACATTTGCTTTCCCCGGATGATAATCAATCACCAACTTATAACTTTCAACAGTTCGAGCCATCTTGCTGTCTCAAATTCAGATATTTCTGTGACATCAAATACTTCAAACTCTTGTGATTAGTAAATATGTGGCATTTTTCACCGAACAAATGGTGACGCCAAATTTTCAATGCAAACACAATAGCGACCAACTCCAAGTCATGTGTCGGATAATTTTTCTCGTGCGTCTTTAACTGTCTGGAAGTATAAGCTATCACTTTGCCTTCTTGCTTTAAAACACATCCCAAACTGTTCAATGACGCATCACTGAAAATCACAAATTCTTTACCCATCTCAGGCTGAACTAAAACTGGTGCTTCGGTTAATAGTGCTTTCAACTGATTAAAACTCTGTTGGCATTTCTCAGACCACTCAAACTTTACATCTTTCTACAATAACCGAGTCATCGGTGTAGCTATCATTGAGAACCCTTTCACAAACCTCCAATAATAGCCCACTAAACCCAGAAAGCTTCTGACCTAGGAAATGTTTCTTGGTGGTTTCCAATCAACAACTCCTGAAATCTTGCTCGGAACAACTCTGATGCCTTCCACCGAAACAACGTGTCCCAAAAATCCAACTTATTGAAGCCAAAACTCGTACTTGCTAAATTTAACAAATAGTTGTTTATCACACAGAGTGTGTAACACAATTCTCAAATGCTCGGCATGCTCAGATTCGTCCCGAGAATATATCAGGATATCATCAATGAACACAACAAAAAATCTGTCCAAATACGGTCTAAAGATTTCTATTCATAAAATCCATAAATACATTAGGGGTGTTAGTTAACCCGAACGGCATAACAAGAAATTCATAGTGTCCGTACCTAGTCTTGAACGTAATTTTTGGCACATCCGAATCTTTAACCCGCAACTGATAATAACCCGAACGTAAATCAAATTTAAAAAAATACCGTTACACATTTCAACTGATCAAACAAATCACCGATTCGCGACAATGGATACTTATTCTTAATCATAACCTTGTTGAGTTGATGATAATCAATACAGAACCTCATTGATCCATCTTTCTTCTTTACAAACAAAACTGGTGCACCCCAGGGCGAGAAACTCAATCGTGCAAAACCTCTATCTGTTAACTCTTGTAACTGAGCTTTCAACTCTTTCAACTCTGTAGGAGCCATTCTATATGGAGCTATCAATATCGGTGATGTTCTTGGTACCAACACAATAGCAAACTCAACATCTCTGATCGGTGGCAAACTAGGTAACTCTTCTTGAAATACATTTGGATAATCACTAACCACTGGCAGTGGTTCAATCTTCAATCCAGACACTTTTTTATCTAGTACATATGCAAGGTAAGCATCACAACCTTTTCTCACATACTTTTGTACTAACATAGCTGATATCACAATAGGCAACCCACTCGAATCATCAGATTCAATACGAAGAGTCTCACTGTTCTGACATTTTAATACAATAAGCTTTCGTCTACAGTTTACAACCGCATCATGCAGGGCCAGAAAATCCATAGCTAGAATCACATTGAATTCATCAAACGGTAAAAGCATTAAATCGGCTGGAAAATTGCAACCGCGTGTCCTCAAAGGACAATTCTTGCAGACTTTATCAATTAGGACATACTGACCTAAGGGGTTCGATACCTTAACCACGAATTTAGTGGACTCTATAGGTAAACTCTTACTAGACACTAAATTCATACATACATAAGAATGTTGATTAGGGATCAATCAAAGTAGTTACATCAATGTTATAGAGAGAAAAAGTACCAGTGATAATACCTGATGTCGATGCATCCTCAAGAGCGCGAATAGCGTAAGCTCTGGCTGGCGCCCATGCCTCAGATATCACTGCAGAATCTCTCATTGTACCTCAACTACAACTCATATTTTCGGTATTTCGGGGTAGTCTCTCTCTAGCAGTTGTATTGCTCGACCTCGTAGTTTGAGCTTTTCTTTTCTCAGACTTTTCAAGACAGTGTTTGCACTAAGGTCTAGCATTTCTAACATTACCCACACTTGCTACAGATGTAGCCTGGGGTTTAGGACTAGAGTGTCTTGCATCTCCATCTCTAATAGAATGCCCTGTAGAAACAGTAGGGCAGTAGTGATTTCTTTAGATTTCTTCGATGCTGACTGATGAGGCTTTACCGTAAATCTCTTTCTCGAATCTCTAGCTTCAAATTCAGTTTTTCTATTTTCTTTTCGAAGCTCCTCGGCTTTTTATGCTCTGTCGACTAACACAACAAATTCTTTCAGTTCAAGTATTCCAACTAAAAGATTAATGTATTCATTCAACCTGTCTTCGAAATGCTTGCACATAACCACTTTGGTCGAAATGCACTCTCCATCATACTTGCTTCTTTTGACAAACTCTATTTCATATTCAGATATGGTCATACGACCCTGTTTTAGCTCTAGAAACTCCTTACGTTTTTTATTAAGGAACCCTTGACTTATATATTTTTTTCTAAACTCTGACTAAAATAATTCCCATGTAACATGGTCTCTTGGTACTATAGAAATTAAAGTGCTCCACCATGTAGCATCTTTCAAAAGAGGTACAACACATTTAACACATTCTGTTGGCGTACAAGACAATTCATCAAAAACCCTGATCGTATTCTCTAGCCAAAACTTGACTCTCTCAGGATCGTCATCAATAGTAGCCCTAAACTCTTCGGCCCCATATTTGCAGATTTTATCAACGGGCGGTTTGCTCATGCTTACGAGTTCTAAAACTTGAGGAGCTATAGGGACCGGTTAGGGAATAAGTGAGGGTGGAGGTTGTTGAGCAACTAGATTAGTTCGTACAAACTCAGTGAACCACTCGTTCATCATATGGAAGAAGAGTTCCTTAGCCTCTCCTCTACGACCCTCAGATATGGATCTCGATTTAGATGACGCTCTCCATGAACGGAGGCTGGTGTGTTACTTTCTACATCATCAGAGTCTGCTCGATTGGAATCCATTACTATATGAAAACATTATTTAAATTGTCAGGGGCCATCACACTATCAAAGGTTATAAAATGGCATGTACAGCTAGACTCACATACACTACTTTAGTTCGAGAATCGACTAAACTTTAGCTATTATACCAATAAATGTAACACCCCTAACCTGCATCTGACACTGGAACAGGGTTACGGAGCATTACTAGACTTATAACTAAATCAAACAAACATTTCATGTGTATTTCTCCTTCAAATCAAAAAACCATTCAAATTCATTCATATAGTCCCTAATACGAGCCCTCGACGCCCCAAATAAACATTAAAAATAGTTCGAGACTAAACTGAGTACTCAGATATTTTTTAGAAAACATGTAAAATTTTCAAAGGTACAGGGGACACATGCCCGTGTGACCAGGCCGTGTGTCTCACACGACCAATAGACATGCCCATGTCTTAGGCCATGTGGGCATTCTAAATGAGGACACACGCCTGTGTCCTTGCCTGTGTCCTAGCCCATGTCCAAAGTAGTGAGCATACAGACTTGGGTCACATGGCCATACCACACGCCCGTGTGCCAGACTGTGTGAAAACTGGAGGGTATATTGACTTGTGCCACACGGTCAAGCCACACGCCTGTGTCCTAGGTCGTGTGAAGCTACTGACTTGCATCCTTTAGAAATCACAGGGGACACACGGCCGTGCCACCACATTAAAAATAGTTTGGGACTAAACCGAGTACTCAAGAAATTTCTCGAACAACTTGAACAATTTTCAAAGGTACAAGGGGCACACGCCCGTGTGGCCAGGCCGTGTGTCTCACACGGCCAAGAGACACGCCCGTGTCTTAGGTCGTGTGGGCATTCGAAATAAGGCCACACGCCCGTGTCTTTGCCTGTGTCCTAGC
Organism: Gossypium hirsutum; assembly: GCF_007990345.1. NCBI lineage: Eukaryota > Viridiplantae > Streptophyta > Magnoliopsida > Malvales > Malvaceae > Gossypium > Gossypium hirsutum. The sequence goes on along the minus strand of NC_053442.1, from coordinate 13,712,776 downwards.
TTGAGTCCGAACTAGTGAGCATACTAACTTGGGTCACACAGCCAGACCACATGCCCGTGTGTCAGGCTGTGTGCTAGGCTGTGTGAAAACTGGTGGGTATACTGACTTGTTTCACACGGCCAAGCCACACACCCGTGTGCTAGATCGTGTGAAATTATTGGCTTCCATCCTTTAGAAATCATAGGGGACACACGACCGTGTCACCTGGCCGTGTGTTACACACGGCTGCGACACATGCTTGTGTCTCTAGCCGTGTGGACAAAAATAGGCAATTTTCCAAGCCATTTTTCTCACCCCAATTGGTACAAACTTAAACACAAAAAATCACATATAACCATGGCATAATTAGAAACTCAAAACCAACCAATATGAAGCTTATACCATGAAGTATCCACACATACAACATGATGTCCATAAGCACCTCAATTGACCACTTATAATCATGCCAAATATGTCACCAAAATCTATCTAAATGGTCAAGCAAATATATGCAATCTTTGTGACTAAAACTTAACATCTATGCCATTTATCAATCTGAACCATTTGGTACCCAAAATACCAATTCACAGCCAAGGCATTCACATTGCAACCATACATCACATTTAATACTATTTACAAATTTACATAACAAAATTGACCAAATCCAAGCCAAATCAAAGGGCTAAATACATGACAAAACACATAGCCTACCATTAGCCAAAATGACCTATACATGCCATTTAAGCCAAAATATAAAGTCAAAAGTACCAAAATAACGTTTGATAGTGTGATGCAATCTCCATCAACTTCCAATCAGAACGAGCTTCCGAAACACTATAAAGCACAGAAAAATAAACAGAGTACGCAATTAAGCTTAGTAAGTTTGTATAACACAGAATTAAACTTACCATTTAACCACAAATTTAGGTATATAACTCAAAGCATAACACAATTCAATTTGGTCAAAACCTATCACATAACCATTAACCAAGTTAGCCATGTATTCATATAAAAACCGAGAATCATATATGAATTCAAGAATTATTAAATTCCATGTACATGTAACACCTATACCGTGTATCCGTATATCATATATAAACCATTTCCATGTAAATACCTGTACTAGTTTGTATCGAACTTGTATAATCTCGTAATAACACTATGCCCGTTGAACCACTTAGAATATCGTTAGATACGCGGGTAGTACACACTAGGTGTACTGAACTGTAATCCGTCAATTCTTGCACATGTATGCTCATACGAGCGATAAACGGTAAGCTCCTCTGAGCTAAATAATGGTAAGCTCATACGAGCTAAATAATGGTATGCTCATACGAGCTGAGTATCAGTAAGCTCATAAAAGCTAGAATCGGTAACCCTAATGACATGTCATTTGTATCCTACGAATTCGTAAGGTTCAAACGGGGCTCGGTATTCTTCGCATGTCATTGGTTATGTGCTCGATAATTATACATAATAATTAAACCATTCACATACACATATTTCAATTAAAGCATATAAATACACAATTTAATTACACGAACTGACCTCAAACTCGTACGACGAAAAATGATCGTTCAATCCAAAACTTTATCTTTCCCCTGATCTAATTCCGTACGTTGCTTTTGTTGATCTATGTAATCAAATTTAACCAATTTAAACCCTACTCTATTTAATTTAGTCCAAAATTCATGTTATTGAAAATTACCATTTTGCCCCTATACATTTAACTTCTTTACAATTTAGTCCCTAGGCTCGTAAAATGAAATTCATGCAATTTCATCCACACCTAAGCCTAGCCAAATTATATATGTGCATATAACAGCCCATACATTACACAGTTTCACACATTTACCACATAATTTTCATATTTCTCAATTTAATCCCTATTTGACAATTTCATTAAAAATCACTTAACAAAAGTTGTTTAATTAACAACAAGGATTCATTTTTTTCCATTAAACTTCAAGAACAACTAAAATGATCTCATAGAAAACCCCTAGACTTTCAACCATATTGCAAATTAGTCCCCTAGTTGGCTAGGTTAAGCTATAACGATCCCAAAAACAGAAAAATCATTAAAACGGGTCAGTTACATTCAAGGAAAAAGCTTGAACAAAAATTTCCTTCTCTAATAGAAATTTAGGCTAGCATAAGGGAAAATGGGGAAGATGATAGCTTTCATTTTGTTTTTTTTATCATTTATTTACCTAATTACTAAATTACCCTTACCTAACTTTAAAAATTACTCAATTACCAAGCCATGCACATCCACTAACTCATTTAATGGTCTAATTACCATATAAGGACCACTACTTTAAAGTTCTGTAGCTATTTAACACCTTTAGTTAATAGAACACAACTTTCGCACTTGGCACGATTTAGTCCTTTTTATCAAATTGAGCATACAAATGGTAAAATTTCTTAACGAAATTTTTATACCATAATATTATCATGCTGTAGACCATATATTAATATTAAAATAAATTTTTTTACATTAGATTTGTGGTCCCGAAACCCCTATTTCGATTTCACTAAAAATGGACTGTTACAAATATAAATAGATATAATATAGAAATAATGGTATGCAACTTACAAGACTAATTTACAGTAATGGCTCAAGTATAGGGACTACTTCGCAACCTTTTCTTTTCCGCGATTATCAGCTCATTCTTGATCTAAAATAATAATTTCATTCAATCAACTAGATCAACGACAAAATTAAATCATTTTATGCAATAAAGTCCCTTTTTTGGTATTTTACAAAATTAAGCTCAACTTTTCACTTTTATTCAATTTAGTCCCTAAGCCCCAAATATGAAAATTAACCATTTTGCTAAAATCCAAACTTAGACAAATATTCCATGGCCTAATTACAACCCATAATTATAATTATAATTATTTCATATAAGTCCTTTTAAATTTATCAGCTTAACAATTTAGTCCTTAAACATTAAAATCGTTAAGAAGTACTTTACAAAATAGTCATATCTAACGACCACAATCAATAATCTACCATAAAGTTTCAAGAATAACTCAAACTCAACAATGGCAAAATCTAAAACATTTGACAGTTTTATGAATTAGTCCTCGAGTTAGCTAGATCAAACTAATACGAGCTCAAAAACATAAAAATCACTAAAAATGGGTAAGGTTTGTTTACCTAATTGCTAAGCCAAAGTTTGGTTGAATGTATATCTTCCTCCACTAGGGTTTCGGTTGTGAAATATGAAAGAAGAAGATGACAATAAATTTTTAAAATGTTTTGTTTATATTTTCCTTATTTACTTATTTATAATTTTACCATTATAACCTTTTAATCTTAACGAAATTTCAAGTAATTAGCTATAGTAACTTTCCACTAACATTTCTAATGGTATACTTATCATTCGATTACCCTACCTTGCCTTTCATATGTTATTTGACACATTCCGCTAAGAGAAACAAACTTTTGTAAATTTTATGATTTAGTCCTTTTTACTTAATTAACTATCTAAGCGTTAAAATTTCTAAACCAAATTTTAATACAACACTAATGAACTCATTAATATTACAGATTGACACATTAGAGTTTTGGTCCCGAAACCACTGTTTCCAACACCACTAAAAAAATGGGCTGTTATATGGATATTATGGGTAGAAAGGGTTAAGTTTGAATAAGTGCATGGATAGTTAAATGAAGAATGAATGCTTTATTTGAGGGTTATTTGGGTTTGGGATGAAGGTAGAGGTTACGAATAGGTTTTAATGGAGTCATTCTATTTGATAAGCAATTGTTGCTGTAGTTTCTTGTCGGATCTAGAGTTCAAGCTGCTATCTGAGGTTTTCATGTGAATCTCTACATTGACTCTTGTATATGTATTGTTCATACAAAGAAATCTGTAGGATACTAAATGAAATATGAAGCTGAGATCCTGAAAGGTACAATATGATATGTATGTAACTATATAAATAATTACTAAAAGATATTTGTAAACGTATGATTGTTGGTTGAGGATATTATGTGTAGCTAGTATGGAATCTGATAAGTCTAAGTATATGATGAATGGTGAATAAGTAATGTGATTTTGAGGTTTGGCTATATATATGCATGCTTGGAATGCATATGGTGAGTCAGGAATGTATGTAGATGTATGTTGGTGGAATAAAAGGTTAGGCTTAGACTGTATAAGTGTATGAAGAGTCAGTCAAGAGAGTCTATGTATGTTTGCCACGGTGATGTTCGAAAGGGGTCTGTTGGAACTTTAAACACTAACTCAGAATGGAAAGTCCATGGCAATGGCACCTTTTGTAAGGGACTAAAGGATGGTTATTACCCAATGGAGTTTTCTGCATGTTTTGGGACGATGATGGGCAAACCTTATGAAATGTAAGTCTAGGAAAATCCATATCACAAACACGTCAAGAAAGAAACTGCCCCGCGATAAACCCTAAAAGAATGCCTTTGTGGCGTAATATGAAAAGAACGTCTTTGTGGCGCAATATGAAAGGAAAGCCTCTGTGGCGCAATATGAAAGGAACACCTTTTTGGTGCAATATGAAATATAATAAGTCTAAGTATATGATGAATGCTAAATAAGTGATATGAGTTTGAGGTTTGGCTATATATATGTATGTCTGGAATGTATGTGGGTGTATGTTGGTGGAATAAAATGTTAGGCTTAGATTGTATAATTGCATGAAGAGTTTGTTAAGAGAGTTTATGTCTGTTCACCGTGGTTGTAACAACCCGTTTTCAGTAAAATCGGAATAGTGGTTTTGGGACCACAAATCCAAGTCAGAAAGAAAATTATTTTAATATTATTGCATGGTCTGCATTATGATAGGAAGGACGTATGAAAATTTTGTTAAGAAAATCATACCGATTTCAATTTTAATTGCTAGAAAGGACCAAATTTCGTAAAATGCAAAAGTTGGATTCTAATAGTTAGAGGGATTAAATAGCTATGGAATTCAAAATTTGAGGTCCTTATAAGGCAAATAGACCATTAAGGGAAGTTAGTAGATAATTATGATGATTCATCCATGGAAATTCAAGAAAAGAAAAGGACTAAATTGGAAAGTAGATATAATAAAAGATGATAATTAATTAAAAGATAAAACATCATCTTATTTCATCATCTTTCCCAAATTATTTTCATGGAAACCCTGGCTAAGAGAAAAGAATTCAAGCAAGCTTAATTCGGTAAGCATTCTTATCCCTTTTTAGTAATTTTTATATTTCCGAGATCATAATAATCTAATTCAGCTATTTTGGGGATTAATTTGAAAAGCTGTCATAGTATTAAAATTTTTCCATGGATGAGTATGCTGAAATTTTGAAATTTATGGTAGAAAATGAAAGGTTGTTGATAGATAAACAACTTTTGTGAAGGAAATTTTCATGAAATTGTGATTTGGGAACTAAATTGAAAAGATGTAAAATTCATGGAAAATTTTTTATTTTTGTGAAATAATGGACTGTTATTGTTATATGAAAAATACGGTTAGGCCTGGAATAAGGATTAAATTGCATGAATTTCATTTTCCAAGCCTAGGGATGAAATTGAAATTAATTAAAAGTATAAGGGCAAAATGGTACTTTTACCTAAAATATGAATTGGATTTAATTGAATATGAATTGTATTAAATTGAGTTAAATTTACTCGTATAGATCCAGATAAACTTAGTATGGAATTGGATCGAGGAAAACAAAAAGTATCGAATTAGTAGATTCTCGTATACGAACAAGTGTTGAGGTAAGTTCGTGTAACTAAATTATGTACATTTATATATTTGAATTAAATGTTATATATGTGAACTGCGTAATTGCTATGTATATGAAATTGATTTAATATTCATTAATGCCTGATAAATGTTAAGTCCCGTTTGAACAAATGAAAATTCGATGGATACAGGATTTCCCGAATTGGTTGTAGTCCTGCATATGTTGCGGATACACCAAAGCTCAAAAGAGCATGTCGTTATTAGCCCTCTCGAGTTTCTTGTTATATGGTTCTTGCGAGCTTCCTATTAATAGCTCTTCAGAGCATCCCGATTGGTTGTGATCCTACATGTGTTGTGGACACACCCCAACTCTTATGAGCTTCCCAATTGTGGCTCTTCGTAAGCTTTCCGTTAATTAGCTCCTTGTGAGCTTCCCGATAAGGCTTGCTTGAACTTTTCGATATGAAGCTATTCCGAGCTTCCTATTAATGGCTCTTCGGAGCTACCCGATATTGGCTCGCATGATCTTCCTAAATATGGTTCTTATGAGCTTCCCGTTATAAAGCCCAGATAAGCTCCTCATTACATGGCTCACATGAGCTTCCCATTATATGGCTCGAGAGAGTGCTTCTTGTTTAAGTGTTCTTATGAACACTTCTGAATATGAGTTGACGAATTACAGATTCGTACACTTCATGTGCACCACCCAATGTCCATCGATATTTCATAAGGTTCAACGGGAAAAGTTTCGATATAAGTTAAGGATTAGATGAATTAATAATTGTATCTACCTAAAAATACATGGAAATGTTTATACGATGAGCTCATTTCTATTACTTGATATGCATTTGAATTACATGACTAACTTGCTTAAAGATGTATGTGTGTTAGGTTAATGATTAAATTGATTTGGATGTACTTTGTATGCTACTTTAAATGAAAATGAATGGTAAGTTAATTTCCCGTTATACGAACTTACTAAGCATTAAATCCTTAATCTATTTTATTTCTTCTATTTTACAATACTCGAAAGTTCGTAAAGGTTGGAGCGGGTCGGAGTAAGATCACACTATCCTTCAGCACTTTTTGGTATAAATAGTAAACTTTAATTAGGATATAATTGCATGTATAGGTTAAATTGGTCAAATGTTGATGTACACATGTTTTGGTTGTAAATAGCCATTGGAATGGCTTTTAATGGTCATGTTTTGATATATATATATGGTATTATCATGTTTAAAGTATGAATATGATTATGCATATATGCATTTGGTATCTAGGTAAGTATAAGTTTTAGAATGACATAATAATAAATTGTCTATTGGGAAACCTAAGAGTACATTGGTTGTATGTGTAAAATGTCATGTTTAAGACTTGGTTTTGGTTTGATTTAAATATCTTGATTTGGTTGGTGAATGTGTTAAAATGTTCTTGTATGTGGAAGATTAGTTTGGGTCAAAAATAAGGCTTGGAAATGGCCTTATTTCGTCCACATAGGCAGAGACACAAGCGTGTGTCTCAGCCGTGTGTGACACATGACCTAGCATATGGGCGTGTGTTTCGGCTGTGTGTCCCCTGCATCTTAAAATTTCAAAATAGAATGCTCAGTTATTTTCACACGGGTAGAGACATGGGCATGTGTCTTGGTCGTGTGACCCCTGCACCTAATTATCGAAAATAAAAATGTTCACACAGCCTAGAACACAAGCGTGTGACTTGGCCGTGTGACCAAGTCAGTATACCCCCTAAATTGGACATGAGCTGGGACACGGCCATGTGCCTCACATCGAATGCCCACACGGCCTGGAACACTGGTGTGTCACTTGGCCGTGTGAGCCACATGGCCTGACCACACGGGCGTGTGTTCCCTGCAAGTAAGAAAAATTTTGAAATTTCACAAAAATTTCTCTGAGTATCTGATTTAGTCCCGACTTGTTTCTAACGCATATATTGGGCCTCGAGGGTCCATTTAAGGGACGATATGATTGAATATGTTTTATTTTCAAATATGAATAATAAATGATACAAGTTATATGTATTTGATCTGTAAACTCCGATACTACTCAGTAACCCTGTTCCAGCAACAGACATGGGTTAGGGGTTTTACATTTATTGGTACCAGAGCTACGATTTAGCTGATTCTTGGACTAACGTAGCAAGTACGATTCTAACTATACATGCCATTATATAATTTGTGATAGTGTGATATCTCCTGAACATTTTAAATATATTTTTCATATAGTAATGTCATCCAACCAAGCTGAATCCGAAGAAGCTGAGGGTAATGCTCAAGCTTCAGTTCAAAGAGCTGCTTTAAGTAGTAGAATGCCCGTATCTGAGGGCCGAGGTGAGGAGGCTAGAGAAGCCTTCTTCCAAATGATGAATGAATAGTTCACTGAATTCTTAAGAACAAATCTTGTTGTACAACAACCTCCCCCTGCTACTCCTCAACCGGTTCTTGATATGCCACAAGGTGCTAAATCTGTTAGAACTGGTAAGCCTCCGGTAGATAAAATTTGTAAATGTGGGGTAGAAGAATTTAGAGCTACTGCTGAAGACGATCCAGAAAGGGATGAATTTTGGCTAGAAAATACCATCAGGGTTCTAGATGAATTATCTTGCACCCGGGCTGAATGTTTGAAATGTGATATGTCTCTGTTAAAAGACTTAGCCTATCAGTGGTGGAATACCCTTACTTCTGTTATATCGAGGGAAAGTATCACATGAGAATTTCTCCAAACAGAATTCAAAAAGAAGTATATTAGCTAAAGGTTCCTTGATCAAAAAGGAAGGAATTGTTAGAACTTAAATAGGGAAATATGACTATATCTGAGTATGAGCGGGAATTTGTTCGGTTAAGTAAATATGCCAGAGAATGTATCTCGATTGAAGTTGCCATGTGTTGACGTTTTGAAGAGGGATTAAATGAAGACATCAAGTTGTTAATTGGGATTCTGGAATTAAAAGAATTCGTTATACTGGTTGACCGAGCACATAAAGCTAAAGAACTAAGTAAAGAAAAGAGGCAAATAGAGATGGAAGCCCAGACTTCAAGTAAAAGAATTATGGGAAAGTCACAATCGTCAACTTAAAAGAAATCGAAGAAATATCATGATTGTTCTATCACATCTATGGGGTACTCAACGCTCTAATCCGAGATCTCCGGCCCTATCAGTAGCTAGTGTTGGAAATGTTGGAAATCTAAACCCCAATGCCAACATTGTAATAAATTGCATTTCGGGGAGTGTCGTATGAGAAGTGGAGCTTGTTTTAGATGTGGTCATGTTTTGATATATATATATGGTATTATCATGTTTGAAGTATGAATATGATTATGCATATATGCATTTGGTATCTAGGTAAGTATAACTTTTAGAATGACATAATAATAAATTATCTATTGGGAAACCTAAGAGTACATTGGTTGTATGTGTAAAATATAAAGTTTAAGACTTGGTTTTGGCTTCTTTTAAATGTCTTGAATTGGTTGGTGAATGTGTTAAAATGTTGTTGTAGGTGGAAGACTAGTTTGAGTCAGAAATAAGACTTGGAAATGGTCTTATTTCGCCCACACGGGCAGAGACACGGATGTGTGTCTCAGCTGTCTGTGACACACGGCCTAGCACATGGGCATGTGTTTTGGCCGTGTGTCCCCTGCATCTTAAAATTTCAAAACAGAATGCTCAGGTATTTTTACACGGGCAGAGGCACGAGTGTGTTTCTCAACCGTGTGTGTCACATGGCCTAGCACACAGACGTGTGTCTTGGCCGTGTGACCCCAGCACTGAATTAGTGAAAATAAAAATGTTCACACGGCCTAGCACACGGGTGTGTGGCTTGGCCATGTGACCAAGTCAGCATACCCCCTAAATTGGACACAGGCTGGGATACGGCCGTGTGCCTTACCACAAATGCCTACACGGCCTGGAACACGGGTGTGTCACTTGACCGTGTTAGCCGCACTGCTTGGCCATACGAGTGTGTGTCCCCTGCACTTAAGAAAAATTTTGAAATTTTGCAAAAAATTCTCTGAGTTTCTGATTTAGTTCCAACTTGTTTCTAATACATATATTGGGCCTCGAGGGTCCATTAAAGGGATGATATGAGTGAATATGTTTGATTTTGGAATATGAATAATAAATGATACAAGTTATCTGTATTTGATTTGTAAACTCCGATAATACTCAGTAACCTTGCTCCGGCAACGAACATGGGTTAGGGGTGTTATAACGGTAATATTCAAAAGGGGTCCGTCGAGACTTTAAACACGAACTTAAAATGGAAAGTCCATGGCCATGCACCCTCTATAATGGGCTAAAGGATGGTTATTACCCAATGGGGTTTTGTACATGTCCCGGGATGATGATGGGTAAACTTCACGAAATATGAGTCTAGGCAAATTTATATCGCAAACACATCTAGAAAGAAAGTGCCCTCGCAGCGAGCCCTAAAAGAAAACCTTTGTGGCTCAATATGAAAGGAATACCTTTGTGGTGTAATATGAAAAGAACGCTTTTGTAGCGCAATATGAAATGAACGCCTTTGTGTCGCAATATGAAAAGAACCCCTTTGTGGCACAATATAAAAGGAACACCTTTATGGCACAATATGAAAGAGTATCTTTTATAGGGAGCTCTAAAAGAAATGCCCTGGTGGCGTGTTAAAATAAAGTTCTCAGTGGTGTACCGAAAGGAATGTTCTTGTGGTGGGTTCTGTGATGAACCAATTTGGCGCGTTCAGCATGACTCTGAAACGAAATCAATAGGATACAAAAAGGTTTCGATAGGAGTAAGTGATGCATTAATCTCTGGAAAGGAAATGGATAAAGATTTATGATTGTTCTGATTGAAGGGAGTAAGTGATGTATTGAAGACTTCGATAGGAGGAAGTGATTTCAGAGTAAGGTATGGTATTTGATGCGAAAATGAGAATAGAATTAGGGGTGGTATTCACCAGAAACAAAGTTGAAGGTTAAGAACGATGAGATCGTCTATACAAACTATCAATTGCAATGTGCAAATATGAATCGATAAATGATGTTTCCCTCACTAATTTCATATGAACTTATCTATGTGTGTTATGTTTCAAGTGAGATGATGTGGGTCTGCGCTAGGAGGGACGATGCCAAGACTACGCCAAGAATTGGAATATCCAATTATTATGCATACAGAGTGAGTTTGGCGATGTGTCCTATGGTTGAGTGGTTCCTTAAAAGTCCCTACTTTGGGGAGTTTATAATGGATTAGGATTTCTATTTAGATATCATTGTAACCTATCATACATGTTGTAGTTGTACACGTAATCATGTATTCTAGTTTCAAAACTTTGTAGTTATATAAGTTGTAATTGATTTAAATTTGCATAAGTAGATTAATTTTTTGTATGTATTAGAGTGGTAATACCCAAGAACCGGATTTGGCCAATCAAATCGAGTTGAGGGTGTTGCACATCACATTTCAAGGATTAGAAGAGAACATGATTTTGACATTTTGGTTATAGATTATGGCATGTACATAGGTTAATGCAAAGTATATGGACATGATTTTTAGTGAAAATACTTGAAGAATGTTGATCATTTTGTTAACCATACAAACTTAGTTAAATTTTGATTGAGTTATATTTGGAATCATGTGATGCTTTGATGGAGATTTATGTTGTATATTGTTTAAAAGTAATTCGGAATGATTGGTGATGGTTTAGACTTGGTTTTCATGTTTCAAACATGTTTTGGGTAATCTATCTCTAGTATCGAGACAATGGACATGTAATTAGAGTAATATGTTTTTGGTGTCACGACATCAGTATCCTAGTGTAGCGACATTGACCTTGTTTAGTAATATTTTCAGTGTCGTGACATTAGCAGCTCAGTGTTGTGACTTTAATTAGTATCATGACAACCACTTCCCATTTTGGTGACATTGATATTGTTTACCCTGTTTTGATTCGAATAAGTCTTGATTGGTCTCCGTTTGTATCCAAATTTTAAAGAAAGCCTAGAAATGACTTGAATAACTCCAAAAGAGTCTATTTATGTTAAAAAAATTTAAATTTGATGTTCGAGTTGAGTAGTATTAGTGTACAAATGTGACATCCTTTGCTCGTGATGTATTGGTTCACTCTAGGTGAAAGGGTGTGACAGCTTTAGATCATGTTTCGATCTCCTAATTCTGCTGCCGATATGACTTGATTTTGAGATGTCTTTCTACTTTTGATCTCGCTAGAGGTGGTTCAATAGAAACAATGAGTATTTCTAAAGGAGGCCGCAACTAAGGTGTAACACCTTGATTTGACGAACCGGGTTGGATTGGTAAGACTATGCCAATAAAGGATGTCTAGGTTGCTGGACTTGGTCAAATGATGGTGGTGGTTGTATAGCGAAGTATTTCGTAGAACTTCACTAATGCGGCGGGATATATTAGTGAGGAAAAGCAAGCTAGAGGTTAGGACAAGGACCTTACTAGGCAAACATTTTCGCTAATAATGTAACATCTCAAACCCATCTTCGTCGTCGGATTAGGGTTACGGAGTATTACGGCACATATCTAAACAATTTACATCATAAAATCGTTAAATCATAAAACCATTCATTTACTAATTTAAATATCAAATATTCAAATCTAATCATAATTCATAGTATGTATACAATTACTGACCTTATACCGAGCCTACAAAGCCTTAAAATCAATTCAAGAACAATCAGGGACTTAATTGAAATAAAATAGAATAATGTAAAAAAAACTTGAAAATATGGGTCACATGGCTATGTGGCCAGGTCGTGTGACATAGCCCAAGTCGTATGGCCAAAATGTGTACAATTCGAAATTTGGGTCACACAGCCATGTCGCAGACTGTGTGCCCGTTCGTGTGAGTTTCGAAATAGGGTCACACGGCTGTGTCTCCAGACCATTTAACAACCTGATGCTATGTGTAAAAATCGACACTTTAAAATCAATAACACACATGGCAATGTGTGGCACACGATTGTGTGAAAACCCGTGTCCCAGGCTGTGTGCACCTAAAACGACTTCCAAATCAAGCTAAAACAATATCCATTCCTTAGGTGCCAAGCCATACCAATTTCAACCATTAACATACCTTCAAAAGACATTCTAACAAGCCTAAAACATACCAAAATATTCAATCTAAGTGCCTAACCAATGTACCCTCATTGGTACCACAATTTAAACATCCAATAATCACACACTCTACAAGCACAAGCTAATACCTTAAACATGTACTTAACATACCCAAATCATTCATTCATTACATACATTTTACCACATTTCAAATTATCTTCATAAGACATAAACCAAATGACCAAAAGCATTTACAATCACAACCTTAAGCCAAAGATACCAAACATATCTACATAACTACAAAGATTTCCCAAACCAAGTTCAAATATTATTAACATGAACAAATTAACCAAAAAGGGCTCCTAGTACATGCCATTTATAACCAACACCAAAATGACCAAATCTTCTACCGTGTTAAAAAATTTCATCGTTAATAACATTTCTTGTTTAAGGTATTCTTGAGTCGTCGGTGATGCAATATCACTTCGAGACACACACATTTCATATATCCTGCCGAGATGAGATCATTTCCTCGGAGACCTGTCCTATGGAAGTCAGGTTTCGAGGTGATTTTACTTTATACAGTCACGAGTGAAAGTCTATGTAGAAGTCTTGATTGATGGTCATTATGAGGTCATGGATCAGAGTATAATAGGGGAGTCAGTTGATGGTCATTATGCGGGCACGAACTCAAACTTTTTGGATAGTCGGAGATGTTGCCTTATAAATATCATATAGAAATTGAGGGTATAATCATAGGGAAAAACTGTGGGGCTTCCCACTATAATCGGCATAATTTTTTTCTTTATTTCCATACAACTGGTATCTTTAACCTTTCTTCTTATCCAACGGTCAGCACCGCCGTGGACACAGAAGAACTTTCAGGTGGGCAACGACTGTGACGTGGGAGTAAAGGTGATGCTCCTTTCAAGGCAACAATGGTTGTCATTATTAAACAACCCATTAATAACTACAATCGTTGTCGTTCTCTACCCGATAGCCCTCTTATGTCCACCTTGATGTTAGCCTTTAGATAAGAATGAAAGGTAAATAGAGAAAAAATTACATTGATTACATTGAAAATCCTTCATTTTACCCTATGAATATGACCTCAACCTTATGTATGGTATATATAAGGCATCCTTTGCGAGTATCTAAAAAGCTCGAACCCGTGACTGCATCACGACCGCCGACTCGGACCTCCACTTAAAATTTAACCTGTGATTATATTAAACACTATCACCCCGAAACTTGACTTCCACAGGATGGGTTTATGAGGTAATGACCCTATCCAAACATAACAAATGAAATGTATGTGTTTTGAGACACGTTATCGCATCCCCGACCCCTCAAATTTACCTATAAACTTTCACGGTTTCACTCTTAAAACCATCAACACTAAACCATAATTCCTAAACAAAAAAACCCTAACTCTAACCCTAAAAAAACACTTAAAAATTAGAGGTCCTCCAAAATTGGCTTATTTCCCTAAATTTTGAAAAAAAAAATGGCCTATTTGGCCAATTAAAAAAACAACATATTTGAGAATTAACAGTAAAGGGTATTCTCATAAGTTCAAAAGTTGTTTCAAAGTTGTGTTATATATATTAGTTCTCACGTAACGTGCATTGCATGTGATTTTACGTGTTTATTTTTTTATTTTATTAAACAATATATTAAGAATTAAATAAGAATTGGTTTAATTTATAATAAAAGTCCATTAATTTTCAAAAGTAATTGAGAAAATAAAATAACATTTTGAGAGTTTTGAAAATAAAAAATGGGTAACACCAATAGTAAAATATTAAGTAATTAGATAATATAACTTGTTATTGGAATGTGAGTCAAATTTTTGCCTACAAAGAACCATTATTATAATATTTCATTGGCTTTGACATAGTATTTCACAACACAACAGTAGCCAACATTCACCATTATGTAAATATTATTAAAATAAATAATATTAAAACTATCAAATATCAAATAATAATAACTAAACATCTCAAATAATAATAAAAATATACATTTTTTTGTGATGAAAACAAAACATATTAATAATGTTAAAATATGATTTTGTTTTTAGTAATATGTTATTTTTAATAAAAATGCCTTCTAATACTTAAATTTATAGTGCTAAATATTAAATTTAATTGGTATATAACTATAACATTAATTAAGTGAAAATTAATTTAAAATGACAAATTTAATTTAATATGAATCCAAAACCTAATTAAACAATATTAACTATTACGTTGATAAATAAATAAATTTATTCATTATAGATTATATTATCAAAATATTGATTTTTATCTTAATATATATATAAAATTAATATCACACATTTAATTTTTACTAATTATAAAAATTGTTTTAACATTATTAATTATTATAATATTTAAAATAAAACCATATTTATTTAAAAAAATTTATATTGATTTAATTTAAAAAATTTGGATTTTTATTATTTTAATTTATCAAATTATATTCAATTTTATAAATTTATTAAATATTAATATATCAAATTATATTCAATTTTATAAATTTATTAAATATTAATATATTATGCTATTTTTAAGTGGAACTTTTAAAAGGGATTACCAATGATGTCCACAAAACCAACTAAAAATCTAACTAAGGCAAGTACACCTATCAATTAATAGTATAGCTACGGTGAGTAAAGATATCGTTCCCATGAAGACTAAAAGTATTAGTAATTACTGTCTTTCTATTATTTAACTGATAAATTCGAGTGGTTGATTAAAATTAAAATTAAATAAATTAATTAACTAAGAATGTAACAAACAACAATTAGGAAAATAATCTAATAATAACTAAGAAGCGAAATAATACCCAGGAAAGAATTCACCTAGATTTCATCTGTCATTATCTAAATTACTTAATTTCTTAACTTAGTATCTTGATCCGTAGAAATCTTTAAATTATGCTAATATCTCTCTTCAAAAATAAGAGCAACTTACTCAAGGTTGATTAATTGAAAATTCTTTCTAATTAAAACACCTATTATCGCATTAACTTGATCTATGGATTCCCCTATTAGATTTGACTCTAATCCGGTAGATTTATGTTGTCATATTTCTAGGATTGCATACACTAGATCTACTCTTAAATAAGGTGTATTCCTCCTCTAATTTAAGCACATCAAATATGGATCAATAATCTAGAAATATCAAACTAAGAATTAAACACACATAATGGAGAACAATATCTAAGTCTTTATTGCGTAAAGTAAAAATCAAAAGACAGAATTCATCATAGGGTTCATCTCCCCTAGGTATCTAGAAAATTAGTTCATACATGCAAATAAAAGCATCCCAAAGACAGTATAACCATAAAAAGCAAAGAAACTCATAATAATCTCTAAAGAAATCAAAAGGGGGTCTTCAATCTTGATGGAAAAATACTTCAATGGTGTTTTTCGAGTTGTTTTCTTGAATATTCTACGACAGCTTTCTCTTATCTTCTTATTTTTGTCATATATAGGTCTTAGAATGCCCGAAAAGCCCTAAAAATTGTGTTTTTTTTTGCTGTTTGGAATGCAATTCGCAAAATTGACACGACCTGCCACATGGCCGTGTAGCAGTCCATGTGGCTCACACGGCCGTGAGTCTAGGCCGTGTGGAAGGGCTCAGCTCGTGTGGCTCCTATAACTTGCTCTGATTTTCCAGTTTTCGCTCATTTTCCACTCTTTTTGCTCTCAAATGCTCTCCTAAGTATAAAAACATGAATTTAAAGTATTAGGAGCATAACATTCACCATTTATATCGAATAATTACCCAAAAACGCATTACGAATGAGACTAAAACATGTTACTTTTAACACCTATTAACCAAATTAATTAATTTTACATTAATATACTATTATATTAATTAATATTAATTTTATTATTATATGATAATAATAAAAATATATTATTTTAATATTAATTTATAATATTATTAATAATAAAATATATTATTATTAATTAAAAAAAATTCAAAACTAGTACTTATATATATTATACTGTGTGACTTTGTCACTTTGGGTGCCAACTGAAAGGCAAATGGAATATGGATAGGCTAATCGGCTAGGCTAGGACCCTTTTTACCCAAAGCTAGAAGATTAGGTTGCTTTAAATTCATGATGATTTGTTCAGAGACCTTCATTTCTCTCCTTTTATCCATACTTACAATTTAATTATTAAGTTAATAAATGGGTAAATTACACCAATATTCACTCAAATTTGGAGCAATTGACAAAAAAGCCACCTAGGTTTCATTTCAGTCACTCAACTTTAGAAAAATAAAAACATAGTCCTTTTAACCATTTTTCGTTACAGACGTAACGACAAAGTGACATGGCAGATGACGGATTGCTTGGTGTCATTAACCATCTAGTTGGCTGGTTCGCACCAATTTAAATAGTCATTTTAGCACCAATTTAGGGTTTAAGCAATAGAAGAAGAGAAAAAGATGTAACCCCCAAACCCGGCCTAGACGTTATGGCCGAATCGGGAAATGTCACAAAGGAAAGTTTTGAAAACAAAGTTATTTCGTTAAAGCTTTGTAACCTTTATTCGTTAAAAACTATTACTGAAAGCGTTATTTAAACAATTAATTGTCAAAACATAATTTATAGCGGAAGTATTAGAGTTCGTTATATTTAGAAATCCCTTTCGTATTTTCAGAAAACCATTGTTTTAGTAAAAACCATGTTTTACCCAACTATCACAAATAAAAAGTCAAGTCCAAAAATCCAAATCCAAAAATAAAATCAAACAGTCCGAAGAGTCCATAAATTACAAAAATCCCAGAAAATAATCCTTAAATAAATAAATCATAATCTTAAACAGTTACGAACTCATAGTCACCGTGAGGCTCCGTCACACCGATCCGCCTATGTCCGTGGATTACCTGAACAGAACAGACATACATAAATGAGATTTCGTAAACTCAGTGTGTAACCCAATAGAAATAGACATGCTATTCATACAGAATTTACATATACAATCAGATTCAGATTCGGACCTAAGTTGTAACACCCCCTAAAGCATTACTGGACTTTTGAGATCAAATATGAACATTATATAATCATCTAGCATACACATCATAATTTAATCATATTGTCCCTTTTATGAGCCCTCGAGGCTCAAAATATGTGTTACAAACAAATCAAGACTAAATCAGGTACTCCAGGAATTTTTCGTAAAATTTTAAAAGTTTTCCTAGGTGCAAGGGACACATGCCCATGTGTTAGCCGTGTGTCTCACAAGGTCCAGTCACACGCCCATGTGGACTCAAAATGAACCTTAAACATCAAGTTTACCCTTCCCTGCAACCTTGAACACCAAGCAACTCAAAAACCAATCGTTCAATCACTTTAAAACACGATTTAATACCTTTAAAACATGTCAAAATAGTCATCCTAGTTTCCTAACCAATGTACCCTCATCGGTACTTCACATATATTATCAAAATAATCAAATAAAACACCATTTAAGCCAATTTTAAATTCATACCAATTTCAACTCAAATTTGCCTATATCACTCTCACTTATGCATCAACTTAAATATTCCATATTAAACCTCAACTTAACACATATAATCATGTATATAAGTAACCAATATCATTTTATAACATCATTTACATTCACTTCCCAAAATGACAACCATAAGACATCTTAGGTACATGCTGACACAAAAAGAAATATACATCACCACGTTTTGAGTTCGGGATCGTTGATGGATGCTGAATTGGCAATCTGACTTTAACCTAACCTGCGCATGGAAAACAAACCGTACGCAGAGTATAAACTCAGTGGTATTTCTATAATCCGAATGCTTAAAAGTAAAATAATATAACATACAATAACTATAGTCATACAAGTATTCAATTCATAAATAAGGTATTTATAACACATTCAATTTTTATCATTTGCTATCCCAGATAGCTTTTCACAATATGAACACAAATCATTTGTACAACAATATTGTTCATTCATATTCAATTCATAAATACGCAAATCATATGTCTCTAACCATATTTCAAATCACCACTCAATATCATTCATAACACTATTTTATTCAATAACCTCTATTAACATGACACAGACTCGGACGGATACACGGATCCAACCAAAACACACCAGTTTGGCACCTAGTGCCTCATCAGATAATTTGAAGCAATAAGTTGACACCCAGTGTCTCATCGGCCATGTCGAAGTAAATTGGTACCCAGTACCTCATCGAATTTATTCGAAGTAATAATTTGACACCCACTGTCTCATCGACTCGAAGTCGAAGAAATCCCTGAACTCTTCCAATCCTATGGTATGCCATTTATATCCGACTCAACTCGATACAGTTAATAGGGTTTAATTTCACTTTTCAAATACAACCAAGATTCAATTCAATTCAAATAATCAATATATAATCAATATATATATACCAATTCAATCAATATAAATTTAATAAATTCATCACATACTAAATCAATCCATTTCAATTGCAAAACGCAATAATTCTCACCTCAACACTTACCATATACATTAAATTGAATTATAACAATTAACAACTAAATTCGGATTATATAAATACAAACCGAAAATTAAGTGCTATTCCTCTTCGGCTTTATCTTTTCCCTTTTTAGTCAAGGGTTCCGGTACGACGTTAGCTACGGAATTAAAACAATTAAAATTCATCAATACAATACAATACAATTTCACATTGAATATTTCATTTTTTATTCAACTTTTGTCTCAATTCCAATTTAGTCCCTAAACCAAGACTAACTTTATTTCTTCAAAACTAATTCTATATTTTCATTCAATTTCCAATTTAGACTAAATTAAACTCTCTAATTTCAATCAAGTCCCTAAATTTTTAAATTTTAAAATTTAGTCCCTAATACTCAAAACTTATAATTTATTTTACAATTCAATCCCTTTTTCATTTCTAACTTAAAATTCTATCAATTTAATCTCAAATACTTAAATTATTCAACATGAACAACATCTAAAAATTCAACATTTTCTAAAATTTAAACATAGGTTAAGTAATATTGAATACTAGGATTCTAAAAACATAAAAATTACAAGAAAATTGAATAAATTGGCTTACCAATTAAGCTTTGAACTTTGAAACCTTAACTGAATACTAGGATTCTAAAAACATAAAAATTACAAGAAAATTGAATAAATTGGCTTACCAATTAAGCTTTGAACTTTGAAACCTTAACTTCTCCTTTATTTCTTTCCCTTTTTCTTTTCTTTCTTTTTCTCCCTGTTTCGTTTCTATTCTGTTTCTTTCTATTTCTTTTTTTTTCTTTTATTTATTATATTTACTTATTATAATATATAATATAATATATATACTTAATAATTAAGATAGAATATTATAATATTATAATATATATTTTAACTTTAAGTTTTATAAATATCTATCTTATGCCACTCATTTATAAGCAATGGCATAATTTCTTATTTAGTCCCTTTAATTTTTCTTTAATCTATAATTCAAATTTGACCCATTATGTAATTTAGGCCTTATACCTAATTTCTCTTAATTCATGCAAATTCCCCTAACAAAAACCTAATTAACCACACAACTAGCTTCGTAAATATTTTTAATAAATATTTAGGAGTCTGATTTACGATAACGGAGTCTCAAAAATGCACCTTTTGACACCCGTGACTATCAATTCGTTACATAAGTCCTTTACATATACAAATAACAGAATCAGATATGCAGAACAGATATACAGAATCCTACCCCCATTTTCTACACACCAACTCCAACCATCTTATCACACCATGTAGGGTTAAAAACACCCACCCATCCCTACACACCATATTGTGTCATTACGACACATATCAGATAATATGCAGCCAAGCTGCCAGAATATAGGCGAAGGTCACCATACAGAACACTTCCTCCACATATACAATTCTCACCCCAATGATAATTACAGATTACAGATATGAAAATATCATGCTTATATGCTCATATATAGATATCAAACATATATTTAATAGAATAATCAGACATGCATAATCGTGTCATACTCAGTGCAGAATATTAGTGTACCGATTCATAAAATTTTAGGGTTTAGTTAGCCATTACCGACCCTACGGGAGGCCCACAGTCGATCGGTAAAACCTGTGCGACCCTAAGGAAAACTTCAGCATTATGAGCCCACACAGGCACGCCCAACTTGGCCTAGCCCGTGTGGCACACACGGCCACACTCACACCATCACACAGCCGTGTCTTGCGCACGGCCATGCCCTCATCAAACACACAGTTGTGTCTTGCTCACGGCCAGGCACACGCTCGTGTGGCATCTACAGTATGGTTTTTCGGCTTTCATTGAAGCTCAATTTTTTACGTTTTGGGGACACACCTATTTCAATTTTGATGTGAGAACACACCCGAGACCACCAGAACCCCAATAACTCCAATAATGTCGACTACGATTCCGCAAGAGAAGAGCCTTGTTCTTCACGATTCATTACAAAATACAAGAAAACAATGAGCCAAAAGCATCAAAATTAACAAGGAGACGAAGATAGAAAGAACAAGAAAAGAGAAATTGACAAAAAAGTGAAGAAACATAAATCGACGTCAAATTTTAGAAGAGGAAAAAATTAATTAAAATTTTGAAAAAAAATAAAAGATATCTAACATATCCCCTATTTTTCTCCCACTAACCCACTAACTCACAACCACCTTAGAATCGCGGTTACTTCCAACCTCTAATAGACACCAGAAGCAAAAATTAACAACCTCGTTAACACAGGGGTTCGAACATAGGACCCTTAGCACACCAACTCCTTACCACTCGAACCAGCAAACTCATTCTGATATGAATTAACAGACAATTTTATATAAGCCCATTCAACTAGGATAAGGCTTGGATCTAAAATAACAACATTTTGGCAAAAGAAGAAGAAGAAGAAGAAGATGATGATGATGATGATGATGATGATGAGAAAAAATAAAGATGTTGGTCGTGATTCCAATGTGCTATTATGGAAACCCAGCCAAATTAAACACATGTTGTTCCAATGACGACCCAAGTAGGAGGCCTTTTGGTTGTAAGAAGTTTGGGAGTGGGTTTCGAAAACCATGTCATTTTTTCACCTGGTTTGATCTATTATTGACGCTCTATTCACAAATTGTGTTGTTGGGTCTTAAAAAAAGTGAGGACATTGAAGGATGCAAGGAGGAGGGAGAAAAAAACATGATTTTTGGTGCTTGTATTTGTAATATTATGTCTATTTTTAAACCCTAAACTAGCTTATGTTGTTGTTAGCACCGAAAACCAGCTTATGTGGCTTCTAGTATATTGTTATGTTATTCATTCATGGTGAGTTGGGTCCTAAATGTAATGGCCTGTAATGGGTAGAAGTTTGCTAAATGTAATGAGAGAATATTTGGTTATTGTAATGGTTCAGTATTTTCACACATTTGTATTTCATGTCATTTGAATTTCTGAATGTTTAATCTTCTTTTAAGACTTGAAAGAGTATTTGGTTTTTTTTCTTACATTGCATGGATCAATGCTCATATGTTAGAAGAGATAAAATAGATGAAAAACAAAAACAAAAACATATTAGAAGGGCAAACTATTGCCAAATTGCATAGATCAATGCTCATATATTAAGGCCAAACTGTTTACAAAAGGAAAGGCAAACTATTGCCAAATTTTTCTACAATTAAATACAATTGAACATATTTGAATTGTAGGAAAATTTACAAAAAAATCCAGTGACTATATGCCTAATTTTAGATAATAGTAGCAATCATAGGCAAATTTACAAAAAGAAAAATCTACTTAAAGTTAATAAATCTGTAGCAAGTATAAGTAAATTTACACAAGTTCAAAAAGTTTAACAAAATAAAATCCTATTCACAATGTCATCATTAGTCTGTCACATATGACTCTTGAGTAGAAGACATCCATGTAATAGTGGTTGGTTTCCTCTTAAATAGAAGCTTTTCTCTTGGGGCAGCATCTTGTTGGTGAGTTGGGCTAGATTGTTGAGGAGTTGAAGCAGTTTGTAACTGAGTTGGGTCAGCCTCCTACTGAGTTGGGGTAGTCTCTTGCTTGTTTGGGGTAGATTGTTGCTGAGTTAGGGCAACCACTTGGTTGTGAACACCAACTTTGTGTCTTTTGACTTATATGAACAAGTGAAATCCATAAAAAAATTCATCAAACAAATTCATAAATTAACTAATATAATGAAGCAAAGGCAGATGACTTACTGGAATGTTTTTGCCAAATTCCCCTTTGCAACTCCTCTTATTGTGGCCTATTTTGTTGCATTTAATACACCTCATTTCCACCCCTCTCTTGCTCAACCTTTTTGTTGTTTGTAGTTCATTAGGTTCTTTCCTTCTCACCTTAGTAGGTCTGCCAAGTGGCCTTCTTAATGTAGGAGGCAGTATTGGCAGCATGTTTGGCACAAACGCTTATTAATTAGGACCCCTTATTGAGCCTATGAAGTTAGAGTAAATGGCAAGTTGGGTTTGCTTGGTGTACCAGGTTTGCACATAGGTTTTTGGGAGCTAATCTTTTAGATGAATGATAGCTACTGCATGCATGCAATGAATGCCAGTGAGATCTCAATTCTTGCAAGAGCAAGAATTCTCAATTAGGTCTACAACATGCTGACTGTCTGGGCCACATTCAACATGACACCTGTCCCCACCAACATGTGATGGAACACACCTAAAAAAAGTCACTAAAAAAATATTAAAAACAACATGTGATTAGCCCCACCAACAATTATACACAAGACATAAATATATTTAAAAATGGCAAAATAAAGACATACATGTATGGGTCCAACAACATGTGATCATCCCTACTAGCGATTGTACACAAGATAGAATAAAAGCATCAATATATTAAAAAGGGTAAATTTACCTCAGTGAACTTTTGATATTGACATCCAGCTTTCTCCTGATCTTTTGACATAAGATTCTTTTAATTTTTTCAACTTCTTTTTTCTTCTTAACAATTAGCAACATAATCTTGGTCCTAATTGTTTCCATCATGGTCAGAATAGGTTTCCCTTTTGGCAAGCAACATTAAGGATTAATGAACTACATGTCCTTAATGATTAGTAAGTAACATAAAAAAATAGAGTTTTACCTTGTTAAATCATTCAAAAAGATTATTCACCAATATGTCAGACTGGCTCCTAATTGAGAAGTGGGACCTTGATTAGTGAGTGGGGTTCTTTTCCTTCAACCAATCATAAACATGTTGATTGGTATTCTTAAATTCAGCCATGACATCCACAAAATCCTTTGGAGTGCTTGCTCTGGTAGCTTTCCAAAGTAAATCTTTCAATTCATTTGTCAAGAAACCAACTTTCTTGAAATTAGCATGTAGGAGTCTAACACAGTGTCTTGTTTCTGCATTAGGAAACAACATATATATTGCTTCTAAAAGTCCCTGCAAATAGAACAAACATATTTTAATTCTTTGACATACCATAAACCCTAAACAAAAACAACATAAAACAAAGTAGACAAATAAAGTTTTACATTTTGTTTGTCAAACACGAAAGATATCTGGTATGAGCTCACAATTTCCAAGTCTAGTGTGAGCAACTCCAAGAACCAGAGCCATTATGCTTGGTTTTCACTTTCGACAATAGCATATGCAATAGGATAGATGACATTATTTGCATCTATCCCAACAGCTGCCAGTGGGTAGCCACCAAAGTAGCCTTTTAAGAAACATCCATCTAAACCTATTATCCTCTTATAATCAACCCTATATCCATCTTTGCATGCCTGTAGACAGACATACATCCTTTGAAACAACTTGTTATCCAAATAACATATTGTTGTTGTCCCCTCATTTTGGGTTCTAACCTTCAAAAAAGACTCATAAATCTTCTCATATTGAGCCTTATGAGCTCCTTCAATTAATTTTAATGCCCTAAGTTTAGCCCTCCTACATTTAGTTAGTGAGACAAGGAAAAAGAAATATCTTTTGACATCTTGTTGCATTGATGTCAAAGAATAATTAGGATCAGTAATGAACTTTTCTTTATAATGTTGACCTATCCAACCTGAAGTTACATTCTTATTTTTATTGACTTTAGAGCAAGTATTGTTAGGGTTTGAACTTCTAATTTGCCAAGTCTGGCCTATAGTGTCATTAGGGTTTAGTCTAGAGGCCCATATGAACTAAGAACATTTTTCACTGCAAACTGCCTTTAACCTCTTTAGATCATTTTTAGAGAACTTAATAAAATAATTATTCAACCTACCATATTGCTTGGCAGCTTCTTCTATACTGTCTTTGGACTTAAATAACATTCCAACCTGAAGTTAGATTACTCATGTCATTGTCTAGGTTGAACTCAGGCCAATTTTGGCCATCTAAGTCAGATTCATGTGCATCATCTAACCTCCTAGAATCATCACTATCACACAGTTCCCTTAATTCTATATCATCCATGTTTAAAGCATCTAGATTAACCCTTTTCCTATTAGCCACATCACTATTAGATACATCATTAATAGACACATCACTATCAGACACATCAAAATCAGACATTTCTTCTTCACTCTCATTAAAATTATCATCAATTAAACCTTCTAAACAAATTTACAGTCAATAAAGGCAGATAAAAACCTAACAATTTAATACAACATAGGCAATGACCAAACAAATTAATACAACGTGACAGACAATAACCAATACAAAAATAATTTAATACAAACACAACCATTTATGTTATGCACATAGTAGACAATAACCAAACACTTTAGCCCTAAACCTAGGCAATGGCAGACAATAACCAATACAATATAGAAGCGAAAGAACAAATTTAATCCAATTGATATTTGAAACTAGGAACATATTTGTCTCTTAATAACCAAACAATAACCAAACTTGATACTATTTGATACAAATAATAAACATGGCATACTATACACAATATCTACCATTCAGTTTGATACAAACAATAAACATGACATACACAACATCATGCCCATGGCATACCATACATAGTATCTGCCATTCACTTTAATAAGCAGACCCTAAACCCCATATGAATAACAAATGAAATCAAAATTTTTCATGCATGTTAATAACAAATGAAACCAAAATTGAAATAACCCTAAATCAAAAAAATCAAAAACTAAACCGAAAGAACCCCATGTGGATGCAACATTTTTCAAAATTTAAATTTCGACAACCCTAAATCGAAATAACCCTAAATTCAAAAAATCAAAAACTAAATACAGAAACTTATCCGTTATAGTAGATGTAACAACATTGGCAACTTCTCTTCTATTGACCATTGGCGGTGAGAACCAAAAACACTAATAGGTTTCTCATTTTATCTTCTTTTCTTCCCAAACAGAAAATACCAATCAATTTCTAACCCTAAACCCTATTAATCGATTATCGAATCGATTTTCTAGCCCTAAACCAACCTTAATCGATTCCCGAATCGATTTCTAACCCAAATCCCTGTTATTTTTTTCCCAAATGGATTTTCTTTTCCTCCTCCCCTTAATCACTATCAATTTCTATTTGTTTGCCCTAAACCAACCTAACTCTTCAGATTTTTTCCCTAAACCCGTGTAAAACTTTGACCCTTCCATTGCTTCACCAACATGGCAAGTTAACTGGCCACATCAGCTAGTTAATTGGTCACATCAACTAGTTAGCTTGCCACATCAACAGTCTCGTTAAGACAGTACCAGAAAATATTAATAAGTGACTGATTTATCACTTTTTGATAATGTTAGTGACCGTTTTGTTATTTTTCTAAAGTTGAGTGACTGAAATGAAACCTAGGTAACAATTTTGTCAACTACCCTGAAGTTGAGTGATTGTTGGTGTAATTTACCCTAAATAAATTTAGAATTAAAATTAAATTATTATGTTAAATCATTAAAAATATGGTATTTAAGATACAATAAGAATATAATATATAAAATAATATAAATTTGTCATTAAAATTATAAATTAAATTATGTTTTATAATTGAGGGTATGAAATGTGGGAATAGATTGCTTGGAATTGACAAATAAAATAAATTATTAAAACAGCTAAACTTATATAAAAAAAAATTACTTAAACACACAATAACAATACAAAAGTAACATACTTTTTTTTTACTCTATTTCTTTTGCTACAATTCTGATTCAAAACCAATTTTTTCTCAATTCTTCAGGTGAGTACCTGATTAATAGATTCTTTTACCCTATAATTTATTTTCCTTTCTTCTTTTTATTATATTTAATTACCTTTTCTTTCTTTTCTTTTCTTTTTAATCAAGATACAACTCCATACGCATTTAACTGTGTTTTTTGGTGAGAACATTTAACTGTCTTCAAATGAAGCAATTATAGATACGTCCTGTTTAACATTTATGGTTGTTAGTTGCCGTCCAGTAAGATGTTTTTCATGGTTAATCACATTGAATAAATATGAGTTGCCATTTGCAGCCAAGCAACTTTTAGCACCAGACAATACGCCAAGATATACAAACTTAGAGCTTAAATCATAGTTAACCCACTCCTTTTTTTGGGAGGTAAATTGCTATAATTCACAAAATCAAACATCACTCTCCTTTGGGGTTGGTGTGACCATACTAATCTGATACAAAGAGACATTTCATTTAAAAAGAACAAAAAGAAATGGAATCCACAAAATAAGTAGCAGGGAGAAAATGGTCACAGAGGAAACCTAGTTTCGTTGTTCCCTGCCAAGTGCAGCAGAGATCCAGCTTGAAACCTCAGTTTCAATCTTGGATTGATCGGTTGAAGATAAAGATAAAGGAGTTACAGCAACCTGCCATGGGCCATCCAAGAAATATAAAACCAAATAAGCAATTTATAAGAGAAAAGATTTATCAAGAGTTATGTTATAAAGGACAAATTCCAACTCACATATCCGTCTTCTACTGCTTTAAAATCTAAATTATCATCTGCCTTTTCTGTCTCCTCCAATAACTGCTTACACATGAATGCATAAACTTAGTGATTTAGAAAATGAAATGAATATACTGCCAAAATCTGCTTCAACAACAAATGCTTGCTTGCAGTAGTAGAAGTTATTTTTTTCTTACCTCTAAGCGAAAGTATTTTTTCGCTGTTTGTTGGCCATTAAATTTCCCAGCAATACCAACAGATTCAATCTCAACATTCTTCCTATGCGAGTTCAAGCGCCTCGCTGCACCCTGTTAAAGCCAAAAAATGGGTCATTTAAGTACTAACGCTAAAGCAAGGTCGCCTTTGAATTAAAACCTGGAGACATTTTTGTGTGTGACTGGTACTTACGGCAGCGGAGGCATCCCGGCTGAGTTGTGCAAGTTTAATACCAAGGCTTTGCTGATTCGACAGGTATTGGCCTGCAGCAGGGTGCCTATTTGCTGATACAGCTTTCCAGCTTAAAGGTGACCTCCATAAGCTCTGCCTGGTCAGTTTGAATCCCTGTAACGCACAATCACTGCCAATAAATATATGAATTATGAACTGCATTCTCATGTGGAAAATGAAATTGTTAGATTTCTGACCGGATCTAATCAAATTACTGCTTATGTTATATACAGTTCTGCTTGATTTGCACCCATCTATAGATGCCTAATTTATCACCGTATTAATCAGATTACACTCATCTATTTAACATATCAAATTTGTAATAGCAATAATGATTAGGGGTTTGGAGTTTGAACATTCTCTGCATATTTTCAAGCATCAGCTCTTCGGGTACTGTTTCTCTTGAATTATCAGCATGAGAACTAGAGCAATTATATATTTTTGTAAAGGCTTACCTTGTTTGCTAGGGGAGAAGATGGGATTTCTATATTCAGTAAGCAACTTTCTGGGAACTTTCCCCTCTCAATATCTCTTACAGCCGCTGATATTAAAGGCAAACAAAGATCGGCTGCATTTTTCAAATCACTTTCACCGCTAACATCTTTCTTCCTGAATTTAGTACAAACATAAATTCATTATAGATCCACAAAAAGAGTGGAACGTGTTTAGAAAGAAAATAATGTTTTACCAGTCGAATGATAGACAAAGTGATGGCACACCACAAATTAGTGCCTCTCTAGCTGCAGCAACAGCTCCTGAGTAGAACCTAATGGTAATAAATGATGTACATTGAAAAGAAAAAAAATTAGCTTTCAGAAAATGGCAGTCAAATGTAACCAAAATAAAGGAAAGACAGGGCATAAAATATAGGACATGAAGATAACAAATTACTTACATGTTGCGACCACAGCTTGATCCTCTGTTAATTCCACTAATCACCTACAGTTTTTTTTTTTTTTTACAAATAAAATACAGCATTAAGACATGCATTGGACAATCTCAATTCTAGAATCAACAATTAGATGTAGAAGTGCATACCAAAACAGGCTTTGACCATGAAAACAATGCTCCAGACAGAGCTAAGGAGACACAGTCCACAGGAGTTCCTGACGATAAACATTGAGAATATGTTTCATCTTTAGTAAAGCTCTACTGAGAGAGATCCAAAATATCTCACTAAACGCCATAAGCCATAATACTAACGCGAAGAGAATTTAAGTTGAAAGATTATAAAGAAAATGTGTGCCAGTCACGAGATGTGAATTTACTCTTTCGTAATTAACAGCTGTAGAATTTACTTTTTTTTTTCTTCTTCTTCTTTTATACCTGAAACTTCAAAAGCAGTGGCACTGCTCATTTCAACTAAACATACTGCAACCGTCTCTTGCACCGTCAGGGAATGACCGGCAACCGATTTGTCCCTGAAAATTCAAAATTCAAAATTAAAAAAGAAAAACTCTTCTAAGATTCACTCTGATCTGATTCAAAACTGACAAATTCTTTACACATTAAACTACATTGCAATTTTTTTTGGCAACTTCAGTTGAAAAGACAATTTGAGTTTAAATAGAGACTGACGATTGAGGAGCGCAGACATGGAGAGTGAAGCGAGCGTCAGAGAGCAGAGCTTGAACGAGGAAAATGAGTCCAGGTGAATCGATTCCTTCGCAATTGGTGATGAGAAGCAGTGGTTTAGAACAATCTGGCTCGTCGACATTGCGTGAATGGGAAGGTAATGAAGAGGAGTTGGTAGATTGATGATCAATGGTGTGTTGTTGTCGTGATAAAAGAACTTGATTGAGATTGGAGATCAAAGAAGGAGGTAGTGAGTTGTTCTTCACGGAAGTTGCCATGGCGATTATTGCTCAATCCACAGAGTTTTGTCGTTGTGATTGGACACAAAATGCTGATTATTTTTAGCTGAATTCTAAGTTGGCGTTTGAGGTGATGTGGGGTGTTTTTATAAATACAGCTGCAGTGAGTTGGGAGTGGAGTCATGTTCAGTGAAAGTTACCCGCTTTTACCTTTGAGAACTAGTAATTTATTAACCACTTTTCTAATAAATAGTATTTTTCTTAAAAATGCTATATTTGGTTTCTGAATTTCATATTTGTTTTTTCTTAATTTAGTACCTAAATCTTTTTTTGTCTAATTTGATAACTAAATTTTACAATTTTTCCTAATTTGGTACCTAAACTTGACACTTTTTCTTACGTTGGTACTTGAACTTTTTTAGAGTCCAATTTGATACCTAAACTTGACTCTTTTTCCTAATTTGGTACCGACTTTTTTTTTGATTTGATACTTGTCAAACGTTTTACAAATTACTCCAATATATTAACAATGTTATTTTTTATGAGGTGGCAAAAATAATCAATGTATGGGACATGTGATAGATGATATGATATTTTTTTATTTTATAAGTCCAATTACTTTTAGTTTTATTTATTTATTTATTTATTTATTAATTGAAAATAATTAATTTCTTTTAGTTTGAGGTTTTAAATCTTTTTTCTTATTTAATATTAATTTGTTAAGCATAACTCAATAGCTATTTTTTTAACATAAATTTCCTCAAATACTGGCAATATTTTTTTGTAGCATAATAAACAAAATTTTACCACCGGTAGTGTTTTACATAATTTGTATAACATTTAATAAATTTAGGTACCAAATTGAACCTAAAAGAAGGCTTAGGTACCAAATTAGGAAAAAACTGTTAACTTCAGGTACAAAATTGGCCTTAAAAAAGTTTAGGTACCAAATTAGGAAATAGTATCAAGTTCAGGTACCAAATGTTATATTAAGCCTTTTAAAAAGGGTAAACTATACCATTAGTCACCCAACTATTAAAATATTTCTACTTTTTTCACCTAGGTCATAAAAGATTTTCTATTTTAGTCATGAATGTTATCGATGTTTAATATTTTAGTTACTCCTCTGTTAATTCATTAACGGAATGTTGATGTGATTTTTCTCAATTGGCATGATAACAAGTTTAATCCTTTAATATTTACATCTTTTACTAATTTGGTCTTAATTTTAAATAATTCTATAAATTTAGCCATTAACTTTACACGTTCTATCAATTTAGTCTTGATTCTTAAAAAATCAAAAAAAGAAAAAGGGAAAAACACTAGCTTTTCCCCAAATCCTGAATCGCTCTTGCTCTTATCTCCATCTCACTCCATGGTCGATTTACTCCAAAACCTTAAACCTAACATTTCAACCTATTATTGACTTGCATAGCCTAACATGCCGTTGTAATGAGCAATTGGCTCACCTAGACCCAAGTTGCCATGAGCCTTTACTCCAGCCACGACGTGATACAAACTCAAAAGGGGTATATTCATTTGAGTTTAAGTATGAAATATCAACCAACTTGTGAAGTATTTCTGGATGGGATTCGAGCATTTCTAGGTTGAGTTATATTGTTGATTAAAGATATCTCTCTTAGCTTCGCATTGCATTTTGAAACGCGTCAATCAAAGTTTGAAGCTCAAGTTATGATCATTTTAGTAAAAACTACGTAAACACAATTTTTTGGATAAGTTCAATATGAAAATTTTGAGCTGGAAGTCTCTTTAGCCACCAATTTCTATTATTTAAGCCTAAGTTTTAGAATTTTATAGGCTTGATGGTATAAAAGTTTCTTAAATTTTTTCAAAAAAATCAATTAAGCCCTTGTGAGCTTTTTGCACCCAATTGAGCCCTTGAACTAACAAACATGGCCAAATAGGCCCTTTGACCAATGTTGATTGTTACAATGCTGAGTGGTCATTAACAATGCTAACATACAAAATTCAAACTTTTTTAAAAAAATTTAAAAAACTAAAAGGAATATTTAATTGTTTACTAAAATGAACCTGGACAAATCATTGTCCAAGTTCATTTATTTAAAAGCTTAATTAAAAAAACTTATTTTTTTTTAAAAATTAAAAAAAACTAACTTTTTAAAAAATTTATAAACTTTTAGAACATTATTAAAATTTATAAAAATATTAAATAAAATTCAAAAGATAAAAAAATAAATAAAATAAATACAAACTATTTAAAAGTTAAGTCCAAAATGAATCTAAATATGTTCTAATTCATTCAAGACAATTTTTCTACATTATATAAAGTTTAAAAATATTAAAAATTATTTTTAAAAAAATAATGTGTATTAATGTTTTAATATGATTAGTACCTATTAAAATGTATACAAAATAAAAAATATTTTATAAAATAAATAAATAAAAATAATTTTAATTATATTAATAGTACGTGTAAAGCTTTTTTTTTAAATGTATGAATATATCAAAGTAAAAGTGTATCAATTATTTTATTATATTTGTAGCCTAAAAAGTTTATCAATTATTTTAGTCTAAAAATTTTAAATAATTTGATATATGGATACATTTTAAAAAAACTTGACACATATGATTAATGAACTTAAAATTATTTTTATTTATTTATTTTATAATTTTTTATATATCCTAAAAAGTACGGATTGAATTAAAAAATCAATACACATAATTTTTAAAGAAAATTAATTTTTAATATTTTTCAAACTTTATATAAAGTTGGAAAATTGTCTTGAATGAATGACATATAGTTTTCCAGATTCAATGCAAATCTAGACAATAATATGTCTAGATTCATTCTAAACTTAATTTTTAAATATTTTTATTAATTATTAATTATTTTTTAAATTTATTTCATATTTTTATAAATTTTAATAATGTTGTACAAATTTATAAAAAAGACTTATTTTTTTATTTTTTTTTAAATTAAGCTTTGAAACGAATAAACCCGATCAATTATATGTCTAGGTTCATTCTAGTAAAAAAATTAAATATTCTTTTTAATTTTTTTTGCTGACGTGACATTGCAACATCAACAACTATGCTGACATAGAATGCCACGCTAGCATTGTTAATGGCCATGTCAGCGTTTAACGATCAATGTTGGTCAAAGGACCTATTTGGTTAGTTTTGTTAATTTAGGGCTCAATTGAATGCAAAAAGGTCACAGCGGCTTAACTGATTTTTTAAAAAAATTTGAAAGCCATTTATACCATATTACTTAAAAATTTTATTTAAGAGATTAAATATTTATTTGTTTATTTAATTACAGTTTCAATTATATAACACTTGTAAAAACGAATAATTAATTAGATTTTAGGAGTTTAAATTTATTATGTAACTGTCTGTATAAATAAGGCTTGACCAGTCAAAATTTACAGAATTGAATAAAATATATTTTTCTACGTGAACTGATTCAACTCTTTTTTTCCTTTCTGTTACTTTTCAAATTATTTTGGGAGTAAGCCTGCAAAGGGTTCCATTGGGAAAAACCTATCTCTTTTGTTTTTAATCACACGTTGATTAAGGATTCTGGAGTTTCCACATCACGGTGGCTCGTGGGGAAGTGACGGAAGAGCCACTAATGGCAGAACATGCCATTGAGTTTTGGGGACCTATTTAAAATTTTTAAAGAAATTAGTGGCTTAATAAGAATTTAAATTTTTTTGAAAGTTTAATTAAAATTTTTAAAAATTTTGAGAGAATTAATACGAATTTTCAAAAAACTGGAATGTTTAATAAAAAAAATTTTAGAACTTTTGTAAAGCTTACCTAGAATTTAAAATTTTTGAAAACGTAATTAAAATTTTAAGGGGCACAATAAAAAAATTCCAAACTTTTGGAGGGGGGCAAGGCCGCCACTGTCTCCAACGAGGTTTTGGCACTAAGAGTCTCCTCGACTAGTGGATGAACTAGTGAGGATAAGGTGTTTAGCATTATTGATGAGTTTAATAGACTAAGGAAGCAATCGAATTTGGTGGAGGCTATGGTGACTCTTGGCGCCTTCGGTGCTCATTTGGTTGATGTTAATTTTAGTTAATTTATGATATTTACATTCATTACTTTCCATTTTGATTTTTCATAATATAATTTTAGATTAGTACTATTAAGATTTGTTAGTGTAGAAAATTAATTTCAATTTAATTCAATCTTTTTTTGTACGACCTTTAGAATATTTTCCGGAGTGTTTTATTGTAAAATTATTCTATATTACAATTTGACTCGTATATTTGCGGATACCGCTACTTTATTAATTATCTACTTTGCTACAATTTGACCTGTATACTGGCGACAGTCAAGTTGTTGGTGCCGTTGCCGGGGAGGTTTCAACATTAAACTGAAATTTTATTTTCTGAATTTTAATAGGATAAATAAGAATATTTAGAATTATAAATACAAATTTTAATTTTAGTTATTTTATTTTATTTTTCGGCTATTAATTTTATTTAAATTTCTCTTTGACAAACTCTGAGAGAATCCTTTGTTTGACAAACCACCAGAATCACTAGCACAGTTCAAAAGAGAGCCATTGATGGCTCAACAAGAGCGAACCTTGTGCGAATACGCGCTACCCACCTTAGATACAGTCCGAGGGAGTATCGAGAGGCTGACAATCAACACTAATAATTTCAAGATTAAGACGACCACCATCCAAATTATACAAAATAATTTACAATTTCGGGGCAATATGATGGAACACCTAAATCAACATTTAAAGTAGTTCCTGCAACTCTGCAACACATTTAAGTACAACGGGGTTACTGATGATGCAATTCGTCTTCGGTAATTTCCTTTTTCGCTATGTGATAATGTGTATGGTTGGATTCACAAGATTCTAGTTCTATCACAATGTGGAAAGATTTAGCGGGGAAACTTTTACATAATTTTTTCCCAGTAGTCGAACCGTCCAATTGAGGCGTGACATTATCAACTTCAAACAAATTGAAGGCTAAAACTTGTACAAAGTGTGGGAACGTTTTAAATCGTTACAAATGAAGTTCCTACATCACATTATGCAAGACTAGTTACAATTGAAATTTTTCTATAATGGATTGGATGGGAGCTTAAGAGTCAGATTCGATGGTTCATCGGATTAGATGAGTGACTTAGACCGAATGAGGTTCATAGCTTCATGGTGAAGCGTTGCAAAGAACTTTGCCAATACTACGGAGGACCAGTCCGAGTGATAACGAGATCGTAGTTAAGGTAAGAACCTTATTAGACGAACTTTCCTACTAATCAGGTCGCCACCTGTGTTTTAGTATCGTTACTTAAGTAAGTAAAATGACTTGTAGGACACGTTTAAGTCAGCTGACATTCTAGTGGAGGTAATATGTTAATAATTAATACACTTGTAGAGCCTTGAGAGATGTGATTAATTAGTGGAATCGTGTGAGAAAAAATAATGATTAAAGATAATCATGATTGGGGTTTGGACGTGGATTATCTATAAATAGGATAACGTGATAGTGGAGAGAAGATTTTTTATTCATCTTCTCCACCAGACTTTTTTATCGTCGAAGAAACAGGGAGAATTTTTCTGTGCTAACAAAGGTGTTAGCTGTAAAAATTTAGGAGAACTTTTGTGCTAGTTATCTGCTAGTAAATTCTTAAATCTTCCTTTAAGCTTTACCAGATGGGTAGAAACTAATTTGAGAAAGAATTGGTAGAATTTCGTGGAATGCTGGGTAGGATGGAAAGTTCTATCCAAAAATCGTATACGTGTTTATATATTCTTGAATAATTTTTTTTTCGATGATTAAAGAAATTTTTTTATTTTTTAGCTAAAGAAATAGGAGAAGGTCCCAGTGCTAAAGGAAAAAAAACAGTAGATTAGATAAATCTTTTAGTAAAGTATTCTGGTCAGTTCTTCTTTACCTTGTGTCTGATACCTATGTTAACTTGTTTACCTCTAAAATCTATATAGCCAGGTAAGTGGCTTAGTTATTGTTTCTAAAGTTCATGTTTGAGGAGTCCCATTCAAAAAGCCACTGCATCCATGGTTAAATACGGTTAAATAGGCCTGGGAAGCCCGATATATACACAATATGAGTATGCCTTCCTTAGTGCACAAGCTCAATATCCAGATGGTTGTGATGAGGTACATGAGGGATGTTGTATATAATGATAAAGAAGATACATGATAATATGATTTGCCTTCGATATGGCACTTGTTGCAAACTGTGATTAATGAAAACCTGACCTTGCGAAAGAACACTTATGTGTTTATACAATGAAGGGAGTTTGGAGGATACAGAGGTAATGTTGTCATATAGCTCAGATGAGCGGATTTGAAGATATAGGAAAATTTTTATTCTTCCAGAACCGGGGATTAGAAGCTAGCATAAGGAAAGGAGTCTGTAGAAAAAGGCTGCATGTGGTACTACACGTTGCATTAAAGCATGAACAGTAAGCCTGTCAGTCATAAATCATAGTCTACACAAGTGGCGTATTTGCAGAGAATATGTGCCCTTGATTGTCTTATATGAGTATAGAAACCAGTGTTGTTTGCCAAACGGTTGAGTTGATTTGCGGTATCATCCACCAGTTAATCTACAGGCCAAATTAACGTATCCATGAAATATGGCGAACTAGTCGAGTCCCTTTCTTTTCCTAATGTCTGATAGTAATTAAGGTGGGGTTGTATAACACCCCTAACCCGTATATGTCATCGAAACAGGGTTACGGAGCATTACCAGAATTTACAGATCAAATAAACAGATATTTCACATTATATAGCATTCATATCAGAAATCAATAAGAATGTCCCTTATATGAGCCATCGAGGCCCAAAATACACATTAGAAACAATTCGAGACTAAATCGATTACTCAGAAAAATTTTTCAAAAAATATAAAAAAATTTTCAAAGGTGTGGAGGACACATTCCCATGTTGCTAGGCCGTGTGTCTCACATGGCTAAGAGACACGCCTGTGTCTCAGGCCGTGTGAACATTCGAAATAGGGACACATAGTCGCATCCCAGCCTGTGTGCAAAATTGGGAGCTCTTTGACTTGGGTCACACGACCAAGCCACATGCCCGTGTGCTAAGCCGTGTGAGCATACTGAATTGCATTAAATAGGTGCATGGGTCACACGGCCAAGCCACACGCCCATGTACTAGGCCGAGTGAATAATTTGAGCATTCTTTTTTAAAATTTTAAAGATGCAGGGGACACAAGGTCAACCCACACGCCTGTGTGCTAGGTCGTGTGATCAATTTTGAATATACTAACTTATGCAAAATTTTCAGATACAGGGGACACACGGCCGTGTCACATGGCCGTGTATCGCACACGATTGAGACACACGCCCGTGTCTCTGCCCGTGTGGACGAAAATAGGCCATTTCCAAGCCACATTTCTCACCCATTTTGGCCTCAACCTAAACACATCAATTCAGACATTCACAAGCCATAACAAAGCAACCAAAATAGGCCAAAATCAAACCATGCCTCAATATGCCTATCAATTAACCATCAATCAATCATACCAAAACACACATATCAAATTGATGAAGCCACATACATATATATGTATATCAAAATATAACAACACTAGCCATTCAAATGACTAATCTCAACATAACATTTACTTGCCAACATTGGCCAAATTAACCTATACATGCAATTATAACTAAAATGAATTTACTATATATACCGAAAAGTTCCAATGGATAATGTGATGTAGCTCTGACCAGCTTCCAACCTTAACGAGCTTCCGAGATACTATAAAACAGGGAAAATAAAACAGAGTAAACCTTTAATGCTTAGTAAGTTCATATAACATGGAATTTAACTTACCACTTATTCACATTAAAGTAAATAGGCATACTCAAAGTAAATTGGCCAAAACCCCTAACACATATCCTCATCAACCATGTTAGATATGTATTTCATATGAATATCAAGGAACATGTATAAGCTCAACAATAATCAAATTTTCATATACATACATTTTCCTCATCAGGTGTCCATGTACAATTATATCCATGTAATATAAGTATATACTCGTAACTGTTCAATTCGAACTCATATTGTTTCTTATCAGAACTTTGCCCGTTGAACCGGTTAAAATAACAATGGATGCACGGGTAGTACATACGAAGTGTAAAAATCTGTAATCCGTCAATTCATATTTAGGAATACTCATACGAGCATGTAATATGAAAGCTCTTTCGAGCCATATAACAAGAAGCTCATATGAGCCAATTATTAGGAAGCTCATACGAGCCATAAACGAGAAGCTCAAGAGAGCCAAATATCGAAAAGCTCATACAAGCCAAAACCGGAAAACTCATAAGAGCCGTAATTAGGAAGCTCGTGAGATCAAAATATCGGGACGCTCATAAGAGCTGTGGTGTGTCCGCAACACATGCAGGACCACAACCAATCGGGAACCCTTAATGATAATGTCATCTGTATCCATTAATTTTCTAAGGTTCAAACGGGACTTAGTACTTGTCAGATATGTGATTAGTACATTATTCATGGCAATTATACATTTCACATGCATAGCAATATTCAATTCGAAGCATATAAATATTCAATTTAGTTCACGAACTTACCTTGACAAGTGTTCGTAAGTTCGTAGGGTACTAATCTGATACTTTTGTTTTTCCTTGATCTAACTTTGTATTTGGTCTATCCAGATCTATATGAACGAATTTAACTCAATTTAATAAAATTAATATTCAATTCAATCCAATACACATCTTTGAAAAAATTACTATTTTGCCCCTATACTTTGGATTAATTACGATATCTTCCTTAGGCTCGAAAAATGAAATTCCTACAATTTAATCCTTAGTCCAAGCCTAGCCGATTTTCACATGTCACAATAGCAGTACATGTATTTCATAAATTTCAAAATTTTTCCATAAATTTTCCATCTTTTTAATTTAGTCCCTAAATCATAATTTCATCAAAATTCTCTTTACAAAAGTTGTTTATCTATCAACAATCTTTCATTTTCTACCATAAAACTTCATAATTCAACTATACTCATCCATGGTAAAACCCTAACACTTTAATAGTTTTACAAATTAATCCCTTAGATAGCTAAATTAAGCTATTACGATATCGAAAACATAAAAATCATTAAAAACGAGACAAGAATACATACCTAATTGAGCAAAATAAGTTTGCTAATATTCAAGCTTCCATGGCTAGGGTTTCCATGTTTTTGTTTTAGGAAAGATGATGAAATGATGATATTTTTTTATTATGTAATTCATTTATCATCTTTATTTTATCATTTTTCCAATTTAATCCTTTTCTTTTCTTAATTTTCCAATGATGAATAATCATCCTTATCTACTAACTCTTCTAAATGGTCTATTTTCCATTTAAGGACCTCAAATTTTGAATTCCATAGCTATTTGGTACCTTTAGCTACTAGAATTCAACTTTTGCACTTTATGAAATTTGGTCCTTTTTATCAGATTAAACAGGAAATCAGTAAAATTTCTTAACAAAATTTTTATACGATATTCCTATCACACTATAAACAATAAAATAATATTAAAATAAATTTTTTCTGACCTCAAATTTGTGGTCCCGAAACCATTGTTCCGATTTCACTGAAAACGGGCTATTACAGGTCATTTTTCCTAAGGACTCATTAAGTTCATACAAACTTTTCCAGTTTCTTTTTCCTTTCAGGGTCTTAGGTTAAGCATGGTGCTTGAAGGGATATAGCCAGATCTACAGCCATTTGTGAACCTTCTTAATTTCGGGTTAACATGTATTTGTTGAGGTGTGTTAGGCTTATTTTTAGAAACCACTGATTCAAAAATTTTAATTTGTATTGAACGATATTTTGAAAACATCAAATGTTGAATGGAAACCTTGACGACATAACGAAATTTATGATTCATTGATGTTAATTAAGCAATTGCCAAAGGGTCATTTCGTGCATCCTTAATGTAGTAGATCTTTTATTTAAATTGCACTTACAAATAAAAGTGGTCTTAAACTAAAGGAATATCACTCTAGGTAAAGGGAGTATCTACCAAAATAGATTGTGGACTTTTCTAGAAAAAATATAAATAGACGTGTTTTTAAATCAGGTCAACCTGTAATGCTCCATACCCGGATTCGAAGATCAAGCTGGGCGTGGGGTGTTACAAGTTTAGTTGGTATCAGAGCTTCGATTTAGCCTATTCTCAAAAATTAGTGTCAATTAGAAACCCCGTAATACATGTTGTCTAAGTCTGGCTGGATTTCCTATAGTAGTACTAATTAAAATTTTTGCGTATTGTAGCGAAGAAAGAAGAATGTCTATGAATGTTAGGGATGATGATGGTGAGGAAATAGAAAGTAATTCTCTTTCACATGCTAGTAGCCTTGTGCCATCTCTGAGAAGAGGAGTATTAGGAACCGAGGCCTTGGATGCCTTAATGGAGATGATAGGGCATGTTATGGGGCAATGGTTTGATTGTTACATGGGAACTGCCCCAACCTCATCTCATTGATGCTATGATGAACCGGTGAGATAAGAAGAGACGGTAAGGACAATAGAGGTTGCATAGCCAGTGTACCCTACACCTTTAGCATCGACTGTAGCAGTATCGAGAAGGGACCCAATGGAGACCATCCATAGATGAAGTACCAAAGAGTTTCGAGGTAGCAAAAAGGATGATCCAATTGTAACAGAAAATTGGCTTTCTCGAGTTTGCTGATTAGTTAAAGAGCTGCAGTGTTCCGTAATTAAGAGTTTGAGATGTACCATCTTTCTATTGGAAGATGAGGCATATCAGTGGTGGACCATAATGTCTAGCATGGTTCAAAGAGATCAGGTGAATTGGGACTTTTTCTTAAAGAAGTTCAAGGAAAAGTTCGTCAATAGACTCTTTATTGAACATATGAAGAAGGGTTTTCTAGAACTCAAATAGGGGAAAATGACAATGTTTGAGTATGAGAAGGAGTTTATCAGGCTAAGCAAGTACGCTAAAGATTTGGTGCTAGAAGAAGAGGGTTTGAGCATTAGGTTTGAAAGAGGTTTGAATGAATAATTGAGGGTACTAATATCTACCCTCGAGATCAGAAACTTTGCAACCTTGTCTATTAAAACCCAAAGAATGGAAGAAGACATTCAAGAAAGATATAAGGTCAAGGATAGGGAAAGGAGCAAGCGCGCAACTTCTAGCGTAGTGTTCAATGTTGGGTTTAAAAGATCTATAGATATTAGAGCATATTCTACTACCACAGCTAGGGAGTTGCAAACCATGAGTTTTCAATGAGAAAGAACTGTACGCCAAGCTACGTCTAAGGCTAGCACGAGAGGGTCCCAGAGAATGAAACTTCCCATTTGTAATAGTTACAAGAAGAACTATACTAGCTTGTGTTGGGGGCCATTGGGGGATGTTTTAATTATGAATCCTAAGACCATTTCAAGAAGGGCTGCCCCTTAAGAGTAGAAGGTAATACTGAGCAATCTGTGCATGTGGTTAGAGCGTACCAGCTGAAAATGAAAACAATGACAGTGGTTAAATCAAGATCGGTCCAGGGAACCCCAAGAAGGAATTACGGTTAGACCCAGCCAGAAAAATTTAGCCAAGTTATACTTCATGCATGCAAAAGAGGACGCCGAAGCTCATGACATTATTTCGTGTAACTTTTCTTTATTTGACACCTACATTGGTAGACCCTGGGTTTAGCCATTCTTATATTTGTGATAAGTTTTTGAGTGGGCGGAGTCTTAGATTTGTCCATATAGTGGTTAGTATGTTAGTCACCAATCCCCTAGGCCAAAGTATTGTAGTAAATAGAATGGTGAAGGATTGTTCACTGAGTTTTGGCGGACATGTATTTCTGGTGGATTTGATGCTTTTAAGTTTCCATGAGCTCGACACCATATTGGGATTGGATTGGATAACTAGGCATAGCATTGTGGTTGAGTGCAAGTTCCGAGGGTTATGATTAATAGCTGCTAATGGCGATAAGGTGTTTGTCTCTAGAATAAAGCGGGACGTTAGCAACAGTTTAACTTTGACAAATTTGGCCCAAAAGTTGTTGGTTAAGGGTGGAGAAGGCTATTTGGCATATATTCTAGATTCTAATATGGTGAGGGAAGACTTTAGATAAGTACCAACTGTGAATGAATTTCTCGATGTCTTTCCTGAAGAATTACCGAGATTCCGCCGAATAGAGATGTGGAATTCTCTATTCATGTGATATTAGGAACTGCTCTTATCTCAAGTGCGCTTTATAGAATGGCCCTAGTAGAATTGAAAGAGTTAAAAACTCTACTATAAGAACTGTTAGACAATGGGTTTCATCAAGCCAAGTGTTTCACCTTGGGGTATGCCTATTGTTCGTCAAGAAGAATGATGGAACCCTTCGACTGTGTATTGATTATCGGCAACTAAACAAGGTGACCATAAAGAACAAGTATCCATTACCTAGGATTGAGGACTTGTTCGACCAGGTCAGTGGAGCTAAGGTGTTTTCAAAGATTGATCTACAGTTTAGATACTATCAAGTGAAGATAGAAGGGGGTGATATTTTGAAGACCGCGTTCCGTACACTCTATGGTCACTATGATTTTTTAGCGATGCCCTTTGGTTTGACTAACACACCAAATGTATTCATGGACTTGATGAATAGAGTATTCCAACCATACCTCGATCGTTGTGTCATTATCTTCATAAATAAAATTATGGTCTACTTAAGGAGTGAGACAGAGCATAAGGAACACTTGTGTATAGTTTTAAGTGTCCGGTTAGAGAACAAATTGTATGCCAAATTCAACAACTGTGAATTTTGGTTGAAGAAAGTATATTTCTTTTGTCATATTATCTTCGAAGAAGGAATCAAATTAGATCTTAAGAAAATATGGGCTATACTTTATTGGAATCCGTCAAAAAGAGTTTCTTAGGTGCGCAGTTTTCTTGGATTGGAGGGATATTAAAAAAGGTTTGTGAAAGGGTTCTCTACAATAGAAATTCTATTAACACGGTTTCTAAGAAACGACTAGAAGTTCCATTAGATTGAAGAATGTCAGCACTGTTTCGATGAGTTGAAGAAAGCATTGACTGAAGCCCCAATGTTAAGTTAGCTAGAACAAAGAGTGGAATATGTTTTAGTTATGAATGTATCCTTGAATGGATTAGGGTTGTACTCATGCAGAAGGGAAAGCTGATTGCTTACGCATCACACCAACTCAAACCACATGAGAGGAACTACAAAACTCATGATTTGGAATTAGTCATTGTGGTATTAGCCTTGAAGATTTGGAGGCATTATCTTTATGGGAGAAGTGTCGTATATTCTTTGACCACAAAAGCCTAAAGTATCTTCTCTCTCAAAAGAAGTTGAACCTGCAACAATGAAGATGGATCGAGTTGTTAAAGGATTATGACTTGAACATCAAATACCATCTAGGCAAAGCTAATGTGGTTGCTGATACATTGAGCAAGAAGATTGTATCAACTTTGGCTTCTTTGAAAACAAGAGTATGTTTGGAGAATAACCGAACGATTCTCACTGAGTTAAGGGCACGACCCGTATTCCTATCTCAAATTTTGGAGTCCCAATTGAAGGACACATGATGTGAGGAAATAAAGGTGAGAATCAAGTCGGGGATGCTAAAAATTTTGCCTGGGTAGAGAAGAAGAATTACGCTTCATGGTAAGACTGTATGTTTCCAATGAAGAAATTTTGAAAGAAGCTCATTAAGACCTTATTTCCTTCATCTCAAAGCTGTAAAGATGCATAGAGATCTGAAGCAGTTATTTTGGTGGGCAGGAATGAAAAGAGAAATATCAGAGTTTGTAATGAAGTACCTAACTTGCTAGAGGGTCAAGGCAGAACATCAGGTTCCTTTTGGTAAATTGTGTTTGTTGGAGATCCCAAAGTGGAACTGGGAGAAGATCATGATAGAATTTTTCTCGGGTTTACCTACCAGTACGTCTAAGAAAATTATTGTTCGATAAATTGTGGATTGATTAATAAAGTCAGCCCATTTCATGGTAGTATGTACAAACTACTCCTTAGAAAAGCTGGCGAAGTCGTATATTGTAGTGATAGTTTATCTACACGGCATACCTTCTAAAGTTGTGTATGACCGAGATCCTAAATTCACGTCAAGGTTG
This sequence comes from Gossypium hirsutum, assembly GCF_007990345.1. Classification (NCBI taxonomy): domain Eukaryota; kingdom Viridiplantae; phylum Streptophyta; class Magnoliopsida; order Malvales; family Malvaceae; genus Gossypium; species Gossypium hirsutum. Next base: position 13,668,719 of record NC_053442.1, on the reverse strand, counting down.
TGAAAACAGTTACAAATATCTCTAGAAACCAAGATTTGGTTCAGTACTAGTTTTCATCCACAAATTGACGGGCAATTAGACAGAGTGATCCAAATATTGGAGGATATGCTTAGAAGTTACCTGATTGACTTTGGAATGAATTGGAAGAAGTATCTACCTTTGGTAGAGTTCGCCTACAATAACAATTATCACGACAACTTGGGCATGTATCCTTTTGAAGCGCTATATGAGAGAAAATGTAGATCACCGATATGTTGGATAAAGTTTAGTAACCGGAAGCTAGTTGGCCCAGACCTAGTCTGCGAAACAGAAGAAAAAGTTATGGTCATCAAGAATCACTTGAAAATTGCTCAGGATCGCTAGAAGGCATATGCAGATAGAATGATGAAGGATATATATTATGAAGTTGGCAATAAAATGTTCTTTAAAGTTTCACCTTGGAAAAATATTATTTGTTTTGGATTAAAGGAGAAACTTAGCCAAAGGTTCATTGGACCTTAAGAGATTTTGGTGCATATTGGGCCAATAACATATCGTTTAACCCTCCCACCGAAACTATCCAAAATCCACGACGTATTCCATGTGTCATTGTTGTGAAAATATCACTCAGATCTGAATCATGTAGTTCAGATGGAAACGTTGTAGGTAGAACTAAATCTGTCCTATGAAGAAGAGCCCGTATGTATCTTGGATAGAGGAATTAAAATGTTCAGGAATAAAGAGATTCCTCTAGTTAAGGTGCTGTGGCAAAACCACAAGGTAGAAGAAGCTACATAAGAGAGAGAAAGGACCATGATGGAGCAATATCTACATCTCTTCTTAGATATGAAATTTTGAGGATGAAATTTATTTTTAGGGTGAGAGGGTTATCACACCCTGGTTTGGATAATTGAATTGATATGGGAGACTACACTAGAGGAGACCGCCTGGGAGACTGCCTAAGTTGCGAGACTTGGACCAGATGAGGTTGATAGCTTTATGGTGGAGCGCAACGAAAAACTTCGCCAATATTGTGAAGTACCAGTTCGAGTGATAGTGAGATCGTAGTTAAGGCAATGACCTTATTAGGTAGACTTTCCCACTAATAACATTGTCAACTGTGTTTTAGAACCGTTATTTTAGTAAGTACAATGGCTTGTAAGATACATTTAAGTCACCTGGCATCCTAGTAGAGGCAATGTGTCAATAATTAGGAAACTTGTAAAGCCTTGTAAGATGTGATTAATTAGTAGAAGTGTACGAGAATAAGTAATGATTAGAGATAATCTTGATTGAGATTTGGATATGAGTTATCTATAAATAGGATAACATGATAGTGGAGAGAAGATTTCTAATCCATCTTCTCCTCCAGAATTTGTTATCATTGAAGAAACCAGGATAGCTCTTCTTTGCTAACAAAGGTGTTAACTGTAAAAATTTAGGAGAACTTCTATGCTAGTTATCTACTGGTAAATTCTTAAACCTTTCTTTATGTTTTACCAGATAAGTAGAAACTGGTTTAAGGAATGATTAGTAGAACTTCTCGGAATGTTGGATAGGATGAAAAATTCTATATAGAAATCATTTGCATGTTTATAGATTCTTGTTGTATTATAAGTTTTTGATTATTTTTCTGTGATTAAAGAAATTTTTTTGTTGTTTAGGTAAAGAAACGAGAGAAGGTCCTAGTACTAAAGGAAAAGAACCAGTAGATTAGATCAATATCTGAGTAAAGTATTCTGGTCAGTTCCTCTGTACCTTATGTCTGGTACTTGTGTTAATTTGTTTACCTCTAAAACCTGTATAGCCAGGTAAGTGGCTTAGTTATTTGTTTTTAAAGTTCATGTCTGAGGAGTCTCATTCAAAGATTCACTGCACCCATGGTTAAATACGGTTAAATAAGCTCGAAAAACTCGATATATACATAGTATGAGTACGCATTCCTTGGTGCACAAGCTTCGTATCTAGATGGGTGTGAAGAGGTACTTGAGGGATGTAATATATAATGATAAAAAAGATACATGAAAATACAATTTGCCTCTAGTATGACACTTGTTACAAATCGTGACTGGTGAAAACCTGACCTTGTGGGAGAACACTTATGTGTTCATACAATGAGGGGGTTAGGAAGATACGAAGGTGATGTTGTCATATAGCTGAAATGTGAGAATTTGAAGATACAAGAAAATTGTGGTTCTTCGAGAACCAGGGATCAAAAGCTAGCATAAGGTAGGGAGTACGTAGAAAAAGGGTGCATGTAGTACTGCACGTTGCATGCAAGGATGAACAGTAAGCATGTCTGTCATAAATGGTAGCCCACACAAGTGGCGTATTTGCGAAGCAGTGTTGTTCACCAAACAACTGAGTTGATTTACAATATTATCCACCAATTAATCTGTAGGCCAGAGTAATGTATCTGCTAGATATGGCGAACTAGTTGAGTCTTTTTCTTTTCCTAATGTCTTATAGTAATTAAGATGGGTCGTTTTTCCCAGGAACTCACTAATTTCATATGAACTTACCCATTTTATTCTTCTTTTCATCTTCTTAGGTTAAGCGTGGTGCTAGAAGAGATGCAGCCAAATCTACAACCATTTGTGAGCCTTCTTAATTTTGGGGTTAACATATATTTACTGGCAGTGTTAGGCCTATTATTAGAAACCATCGATTCAAAAATTTTAATTTGTATTAAAAAATATTTTGAAAATGTTAAATGTTGAATGAAAGCCTTGACAGCATAACGATATTTATGATTCATTGATTTTAATTAAGCAATTGCCAAATTGTTATTCTGTGCATCCTTAATGCAACGAATCTTTTATTTAAATTGCGCTTACAAATAAAAGTGGTCTTAAAGTAAAGGAATACCCCTATGGAGAAAGGGGGTATCCACCAAATCAGATTATGGACTTTTCTAGAAAGAAAAGTAAATAGACGTGTTTTTAAATTGGTTCAACTTGTAACGCTCCATACCTGAATCCGACGATTGGGTCGGACGTGGGGTGTTACAATAATATTTTCAGCTGTAAAGATATGGATGCAATTTATCATCACATGTATCTCATAGGCCCTTAACATTTTTAATGTTAACGCTTTTCAAGTTGTGTTGCTTTATTGTATTTTGCAGCATAGATAGGTTTGTATCAACACATGGATTTACAAGTTAATGCTTAATTGCATTAATGGAAAGAAGGTCGGTACAGGAAAGCAAAGGTGTCTATGTCGATGATGGAGTAGTTCATCAAGTTGACTAAGAGCCTGCTCAAGAACTCCATTAACACCCAGTACATCGAGCTCCAATGAAAACACATACATGATTGGAATATCTGACGGAAGCAAAATATAGATGTTCCGCAATCCTTAAAGTGGAAGGGTAAGGAGAAGAGCCAAGCGAGCAGAGGATCAAGTGAGATGTCTAAAATGGAGTGGATGATCTGTTGGATGCAATAAATGTCTTCGATGGGATTCACTATGCATAAAGGCACGATTTGCAAGAGTCTAATCCATCACCAAATAAGTATCCACCGTTGGAGACAACCGAGCAAACCAATAATGAGGAATGAAAGGAAAAGGAAGAAGGCAAGGCCAAGGAAGAAGGAGAAATGCCAGCCCATGAGGAGGATTTTGATGATGTGTTCCAACTGGAACAACCATTCTTCGGAGGAGTCAAGATTCACACTCTAAGCCATAACAACTCAACCAACTCTACGGGCGCGAGGGTCGCCACACCAAACACGGGTCGTGAGAAGGACCCAATCATCGGGGAGATTTAGCCAGAACTCGATTTTGATTAAAACTTAGAGTTATTTTAGATTCTAATTTTTTATTCTGATTAAAAGAAAGAACGAAAAGAAAGATACTCATTCTTGCAAAAAACCCTTGCTAAGACAATTGTATTCACTAGTACTATACTATACCTTAGAAAGCGAAGAGAAAATATGGGTGAGTGGAACGAAGAAAATGTGCAAGTGTACACAATTATATCAAGTAATAAAGTCACAAGTAAATGTCAAGTTATCGTACCCACAGGGACTGTGTAAGAAAATATTTATGAAATGTTAAATAAAACAAGTTGGTGGTGAAAACAATAGTTGATTTGGAGAAATGATCTAAAAACTAAAACTAAATTAACTAAGTGAATAAAAAGTAAAATAATCCAATGCATGATTTCTAAAAGATGACATAAATGTGTTAGATCAATCACATTCTTTAACTTAAAATTACTAAATGCATGCTCATGCTGTTACAAATAATTTCACGACAACTTGGTATTTTGCTAACTAATGCACATACAAACTTACTAGACCAATTAACCTCTTGAACATATTTCAATATCAATTCAAACAATTAATCAATTACATAAGCAAATATAAGAATAAGTGAAGTAACAACATATTCCTATATTGAAATAATTTAATTACGAAAATCTTGTAAGTTATGTAGGACTAATGTATCGCTTAATACCCAGTTTAAGTTGGAACAAAATTAATTAATTAATTTTTAACCCAGTTTAAGTTGGAACAAAATTAATTAATAAGTATGTTTAATACATATTTTTGGACCGTCTATGACTGGAAAAATAACTAGCCTTGCTTTTGATCCACTTGATGCAAAAATTTTCCCAACGGTTCAAGCCTTTCGAGGTGACTACTGAGCCAATTTTTGATATATTATAAAAAATAATATAAAAAACCAAAATTGTGAAAATTTATTATAAAAATAAATAAAATTCAATATTTTAATAATTTAAGTGCAAATTAATTATTTTATAATTAAATTATGAAATTCAATAAAAATTACTACGAAACTGCATGAATTAGAGCTCAAAAGGTGTTGAAAAAGTCTATATTTTTTTGTGTTTCCAATAAGAGAAGAGGATATAAGGTGGTGAGCTAAAGGGTCTAATCGGGTTAGTATTAGGGTCAATATAGTGTGCCAAAATACTCTTGTGCGTAAACCGTTTTGTTGTGTCTGTTCTTTAATTTCGAACCAACCAAAGTCGCAGAATGTTACAAGATGAAAAGACCTATGTGACCTAGGTGATACTATTCATGGATGAAAATTAACTGAATTTTGACATTTCTAAACACTTGTATTCTTCGAGCATAAATGTAAATTTTGTGTACTTGTTTTGATGGATCAATGTACTTGGCATTCTTGAATTTGTTTATGTTGTAATTTTATGAACTAATGTGTGTCATATTGAAGATCGAGAATCAATTGTATATTGTGTTATAGTTACTTATTTATTCACATTGTTCTGTGTACATAGCTGCGAACTAATTTCTTGTATGTGTTATGCTCAAGCACTGTTTAGTTATTTTATTTTCTTATTTTTGTTTGTGTTTTTATTTTCTTGCTTGAGGACAAGCAACGACTTAAGTGTAGGGGGTTGTTCTGCCACAGTTCGTTGTGGCAATTTAAGGTCTTTCCAGCACTTAATGAGCTTGTTTTCTAATGTTTTTTATATGTTTTTATATTGTTTTCATTATTTAGTATCCTAGGTTTAATTTATGCAAAATAATCATTTTTTCGCAATTTTTAGTAATGTCATGACCTAATGGGCCATTATGAGCCTAGGGATGATTTAATGACTCTATTTAGTGTGTAAGACACTATTTTTGGGCTAAGAAGACAAAGGATGACTATAGTGTCCCGACATCGAGGAGTGGTGTCACCACATTGAACTTTTCAAAGCCACAATATTCCTATTCGAAAGTCAATGTCGCAAAACCGGTCCTACAGTGTCGCGATATTGGGCGACGATTAGAAATTTTAATTATGGGTATTTTAGTCCACACAATGTAATGTAATCAAATTTTTGGGTTTCTAATCATCCCTAATTAAGTCAGAACATAAGCTCTACAAATAGACATGTTTAGCCTCATTTGAGGAGGTTGGGCCAAGTGAGCCCTTTAGTTAGTTTTAGATTTTTATTTTAGTTTTTATTTTCTTTCAATTTAGTCCTTAAAGCAATTCTTGTTCTTGTTTAACTTAGATTTGATTTTGATCCAAGCTTTCAATTTAGTAGTTTTTGTTTATTTCTTTTTGGTTTCTAATTGCAATCAGAATTATTTTCGTAACTATTAAAGGAAATCCCACTTTTGCGCACAAATCAGCATCGAGACGGATTATTTTCTTATTCCCTTATTTTATTTAATTTACTATTTTTTATGTTAAATATGAGTTTAGGGATTATTTCATCTAGATCCATGAGTGGCTAGTTTCCTTAAGGAGATTAATGAACAAATGTGTGACTAATTAACGGATGAATTAGGGTTTAAATACGAGTTAGATGGTTTAAATTATGTGTGATTAAACCCTAGGAAGTGACGATCCTAGGAAGTAATTTAGGATAAAGGATATCGAGAGATAAGTTTACTAAGTAAATCATAATTTATCTCGGTCAAGAAAGTAAGGCCAAGAGGTAAGTGTGTATTGGTTGATTAGTTAATTAGTTAGAGGTTTAAAGGTAATAACTAGTTAATTAAGAGCTAACTCGATAAAACCCAAGTTTTCGAGTTAATTAAGAACATTGAAATGAGTTAATCTCCTGTATATTTAATTGGAATTAATTTCGGTGGTCATTTGATTGTTGTTAATTTTAGTTAATATATGTTATTTAGATCCATTACGATTCTGGGAATTCTTTTCGGAGTGTTTTGTTGTAACATTCTTCTATATTATAATTTGACTTGTATACTTGCAGACACCGCTACTTTATTAATTGTCTATTTTGTTGTAGTATTTTCAGTCCAGACATTCACATGTCTGGCGGTGGTCAAGGCCCAAAAGCCCCTTATGCTAATACATGGGACAACAAACCCTAGTATATTTAACTAGGGTTGTTGCCCCTCTCTCTCCTAGTTAGACTAGGATTTTGTTTTTCTAATGAAATAGACTTCTACTAATTCAACAAGGGTTTCACTTCTTCTCCTTATAAATAGATGGCACCAGTAGGGATAAATACACAACTTTGAGATATTGTTATTTTGCCCAAAAATAGTGAGAATTTATTTTCTAAGTATAAATTATATTTTCCGGAATAACAATTCTATTGGTTTCTATTAAAGAGACATATGTTTTCCCACTAAAAGTAAAGTAAATATTTTTTGGTTCTGTGGTTTATTCAAATTTTTTTGAGCCCACACTCAAAATAGTTCATGGTACAAAAATAGCGGAGGAGGTCGTTCGGTTGAAAGATTAGAATGACAAGGTGCAATTTTGGTAAACGGTTTCTTGCTATAAATACCACAAACCGGATTGATTTTTAAAATTGTAATTTTTTACTGTGTAAGAAAACTATTTTCGAACCGAATTTTTTCCAACACAATCAACTTTGATCAAAAAGATAAAAACCGCACAAAAAGATGATGAGTTGTGCAAATTCAAGATTGATGTTCAAAATGGATTGTGGCCTAAGTTTAAGTTGCATGACAATAACACGTTACACTTTGGGAATAGATTATGCATACCAAATTATCTTAAACTTAAGCGAGAGATCTTAGAAGAAGCCAATAGGTCTTGTTTCACTATTCATCCTAAAGGCACTAGGATGTATAAGAAATTAAAAGAGAACTTTTGGTAGAATAATATGAAATGAGAGATAACTCAATTTGTGTCCCAATTTTTGGTAAATTAGCAAGTTAGGTTCAAGCATCAAAGACCATTAGGCTTACTATAACCATTAAAGATACCAGAATGGAAATGGAAGCACATCTCTATGGATTTTGTGATGGGACTACCTAGGTCAAAGAAAGTGAATAATGCTGCATAAGAGATTATTGATAGACTCACAAAGTCAACTCACTTTCTATCTATCAAGTCAACTACCTCACTTGACAAATTGACACAATTATTAATGAATGAAATTGTTCAATTACACGAGATCTCGATGAACATCATGTCAAATAGAGATTTTAGATGTCTCTAGTTTTTGGAAAGGCTTACAACATGCTATGGTGACAAAATTGAAATTCAGTACAACCTTTCACCCTCAAATTGATGGACATATAGAGAGGACAAATCAAATTCTAGAATATATGTTTCGAGCTTGCGCAATAGACCAAAAAGGTAGTTGGGATGATCACTTGTATTTAGCAAAGTTTGCTTATAATAATAGTTATCCATCTAGTATTAGAATGAATCCTTTCGAGGCCGAGTATAGGAGGAAATGTAGATCCCCTATATGTTTGCATGATGTTGTAGAGAGAAAACTTTTGGGACTTGAGTTAGTGCATATGAAAGTAGAGAAAGTTAAAGTGATTAGGGAAAGACTTAAAGCTACACAAGATCGTCAAAAGAGTTGGGCAGACAAGAAGAAAAGAGACTTAAAGTTTCACTCAGGTGATTTTGTTTTCTTGCAAGTATCACCAGCTAAAGGTGTTATAAGATTCGAAAACCGAGGGAAGTTAAGTCCATGGTACGTTGGACCCTTCAAAGTGCTAGAGAGGGTTGGAGATGTTGCATACAAGATAGTGTTACCACCTCAATTACCCAGTGTGCATAATGTGTTTCATATTTCTATATTGAGAAAATACATTACCAACCAAAGCCATGTGGTGGAGTTGATCCTCTACAAGTTCAAAAAGATTTAACGTATTGTGAATATCCTATTCAAATTATTGACCAAAAAGAACAAGTCTTGCGGTGTAGAACTATTCCTTTCGTAAAAGTTTAATAGAGCAATCATACACCAAGAGAAGCTACTTGGGAAATAGAACAAGATATGGAGAAACATTATGCCTACTTATTTTGAAAAGGATAATTAAAGTTTCGAGGATGAAACTCTTAATAAGGTGGTAAGAATGTAAATACCTATAAGTTTATATGATTTTATAATTATATTATTGGTGGGTTTCTTTTTATAATGGGTGTTTAATTCATGGGAGCCCTTGTTTTTTTTATGGGTAATAGGAACCAAATAGAAAAAAAAATCTTATGCTTTTGTTTTCTTTCATAGGGCTAAGATTGGAGGAACTAAATCCAAACAGAAGTAAAATTTAAGCTTACAACTAGATTAGTGCATTGAAAAGGTGAGCAAAATCTTCTCTTAACTTAGAAATGTATATCTTTTTGTTGTTAATTTTTTGGGTTTCAAATCAAATCAAACAAAAGTATCAAATATTCTAGAAATTTCTCATGATTTGCTATGGCCATTTTGGGTAACCCTCTTAGACATTGTTTTCCTACTAACTATAAGAGATTAAAGGTGATTATAGAGAATTAATTTTTTATGAATAATGGAAGGGAAGGAAAATTTTGTTATGGGTGCGTATTGCTTAATATTAGCATTAAGAGTAAACAACATTTTTCAATATATTTCCTAAGTAATGTGGACTTATTTACTTTATATGGTTGAAAAGTTTATAAATTTTAGATTCTTGCATTGGGTTGATTCTTAATTTCATATTTTATAACTTAAGTTATAATCTTTTGAAAGAAATATTTTAATTCACTAAAGTTGTCAACATTCTTAATTTCATATTTGGTCTCTAAAAGCATTGTCTGAATTATGTTATATTCATATAATCTAATAACTTTTAGAGAAGAGCTAATTTTACGACATTGTTGATTTATTTGATTGGTAATTTCTATAGAAATAATAGATAATTGAGGTTCATGTCTTGTATTCAATTGATATATGGAGGTTATCATCAACCCTGCTAACAAGTTATAATAGTTAGTGTTGGCTCCGTTAACGGGTTATAATGATTAGCATAGAGTCTATGCTAATAGGTTATAATAGTTACTCATAGTTTCACTATTGGGTTGGACTTTTATTTTAAGATTGAAAAAAATATATATCGTTAGTGATGTGTCTTCCTTTAATAATGGTAGCATAGTTCGATGTTGTCATATTAGTAACATAATTGGTACTACCATTTATTGTTTTATCATTTTTTTCACAACCATCTTATTTATAGAGGTTAATTGTAAACAGGTTGAGTAGTTGGACCCTAATTCAATTTAAATAATAAAAAATATCTTTTTAAAAGTTGAAATTTAATTATAAAATATATACTTTTTTAATATTTTATTATTTTTTAATAATAAAATGAGCTTTTTTTACGGATTCGATCGACCTAAAATTGGGTCTGGACATGAAATATTTTTTGAAACTGAGCCTTAACTTCACCCATAAACAACTTTAATTAATAGCATAACAATACTTTTAACAAGTTATGATTATACTTATGGAGCAACATTCGCACTTCTTTTATCCCTTTTTCATTTTCAGATATATAGTAAAGAAGATTAGTACTTTGGGAGCTCGAAGGTTATCATGGCAGCCTAGTTTAAGATTTTATTCTTAGGATAATAGGACTTTCATCTGTATGTATTATTAAACTTTTATTTCGTCTAACTTATTTTGAGATTACATTGCTTTTGTAATGATGCTTTTTAATGAGAAATGTGGATATGATGCTTTTACTTATTAAAGAAATTTTGTGTGTGGAGTAAGACATAAATTGTTATAGCATACTTGTTACTAAATAGAAGACTTCACATTATTTTAGGACAATACTTAAATTATTGAGTATTGTACTTAAGACAAAATTATTGTATCATGCTTCATCTTTGGGGCATGACAACTTTCAGTGAACCAAACACAATTTTAGAATTTATTTTATTTGATATATTATATAATTCATATCATATAAAAAAATTAAATATACATGCTATAATATAAATGTTAAAAATAAATTAATTTGTTTATATTTAAATTTAATAAAAATAAATAATGTTAATAATTTATATATACTAAATATTAAAAATATTTACCAAGTTCGAATTTTTAATAGTCGAATTTATATTTTAAAAATTAGATAAACTATATGATATTTAAATAATTTAATATAAGTATACATAAAATAAAAATTAATCTAATTATATATTTTTTAAATAGATGATATAAATAAGGATATTTTGATATTTTTGAGGGAAGGGTAAACCCCAAAAACACGCGTTTAAGCCACATGGAGCTTTTGAATTCTAGGGATAATTGATTGATTCTTTTTTGTTTTTTCAAACAAAATCCCTCTAGTTTTCTGATGTCGCCTTTCCAAGAATCTATTTTATGTAGCTTCAAACAAAAACATAACTTTCTAACTCTAAACCTACCGTGATTTTAGACTTTCTTTTTCTTGACAAATAATGGTGAGCTCAAATTGTAAGGAAAAAATTCAAACTTGTTTGAATTCATTAGTACAAGTAAACTATCCAAAAGATTCAAACTTGAGAGATGAGAGACGGTTGATTTTTCAATACCAATCTGAATGCTTTAATTCAAATTAAAAGCAGAGGGCTCCATTCACAGTGCCGCCAAAGGTTTCCTTTTTTTTAAAAGGTAAGATTTAATAAATTCGAATTCCTTTACATGGACGTCGCTGAAGATATAAATGAAATAACTACTTCACAATTTGGTTCCTGAGCCAGAGAATCAAAACATAGAAACCTTTTACGGCTTCATCAGATCCAACCACACTACTTGGATTCTTGCCCTGCAACATCTGCAAGTAACAGATTTGTAGTGTAGTGGAACCTCATAATTTTCAACTAGTCTTAAGAACCTAAAAACTACTTGCTTGAACCCCCAAAACTTAAATTAAAGAAAAAAGAATACCCATCTTTCTCATGAAAAAGGAAAGGCTACAGAGATTCAAATGAATTATAAAAAAATCTCAACAGAGCAACAAAACTTGATATTCTTAGGTCTGATATTCACCGCCAGAAACAGTTAGACAAAAAGGAGTGCCTGTTGAGCTGAAATTGTTTTTTATCTGCTGCATAATCACTCTTTTAACTCTTCGAAAGAGATCCATATATCAATCATGTTCAGGGTAGCAATGGCACTAGGTACACCGTTGAGATAGTGTAGTTACTTGGCATATTTGGGTTGAAAATTTAATGAAGCAAAATGTTTGGACTAATTATTGTGCTGATATTTTGAATATATTATAGTTCTTCTATGAAAACCAATCCGTGGCCATTGAAGATTGGATTTGTTTCGATTGAATTAAAACAACCATTGTTTTGTGGAGAATTGGTCGGGATTGAGATGTTTTTGTAAGACCATATCTTCCTTAGATTATGCTTGTTTTTTTATCACATTCGTCGAGAAATTGTGTTTCCAACTTGGGAGCTTCGCATCGTCCTCCATTAAATGTTGTAATGTGTTTATAATAGTTGTTATAGTATAAGAATTTTGACATGTACATAAGGACTTAATTTGAATATGACATTTGTTAAATTTGATTTGAAATTCAAATCATTTTGACGTAATTATTCAAGCTGTATTCCATTATTTGACTTGAATGTATTTATGCTTTGTATTTTGAGTTTAAATAAAATTTTAAATTGAATTTTAATGTTGTGGAACATGTGGCAATGATATGGTGATGTTTAGACATGTTTTTAAAGTGTTGTTGGTCTATTTTTCGACTTCAAGGGCCCAAGGTCTAGTACACTTGCCATAGGTATCGAAGCAGAGCAAGTTACTAGCTTATATGCTACCAAGGCAAATTACTGATGCATAGGGAGCTATGTATCGATAATTGCAGCCCTACACCTACAAAAGTGGGTTTTTAGACCTTGAAACTAATCCAAAGGTTCATGGTCTCTTTCAAAGGCACGACTTAAGTCGAGACACATTATAAAAATGTTTTTAAAGCCCTCATGATATTGGCAAATGTTTTTTTGAGATATTTATTTGAATTTTTCATTTTATATATTTTGATTGTTTTAGGCTTCCAAAAGCCAGTTTTATGCCTCAAATATCTCCAACCACCTATTAAATGATTCAAAATGTTTTCAACATGTTTCAAGAACCTCTCTAACACCTCAAATGCGATTTAAGGAATTTATAAAACTATTTAATATATGAAAACTTCAATAACTTCGAGATTTTTTTAGTACGCGCTCCGATAGCACCTCCTATTCATACTGTACGTTGGGGCAGGTGAGGGGGTATTACATGAATAGTTTAGAATATTAACAACAAGAAAACTAACTTAGCACTTCAATTTAATACATAAGACAAGATTATTTCAAATTTGAGTTGTACAAACTAAAAACCCAATCAACTTCCTCCCACTTTCTCCTCACCTTTTGGATTAGAGCAATTGACAACTTCTCTTGCTTCAAAATCAACATCAATACCATAATTCAAGTTAGTACAACAATATTCAACAATTAAACATCCAAATTCAAGCTAGAACATGCAATTTAATCAAGCAGGACAATTTTCACTTTCAATGCCCACTCTTAAGAAACCTACCGAAGACCTACCTTACCTTAAATATAACATCAAGACCAATCTTAAGAACTTAAATATAGTTTAAACCATTCAAAATTCCAGCTAAATGTTCATCCAAGTCTTATTTTATCTCAACTAGCCATCGATGGCATCCTGGATCAACCTAAATCAAACATAATGTAATCCTAACCTCAACAATCAATCAACATTCTAAACTCATAATAAACTCAAAACAATTCTAAAGCAACAAAAACTCTCAAGAAATCTTGCTAACTAAAAACTTGATCAAAATCGAAAAGCTACAGAAATCATTAGGAAAACTTATTTTCAAGATTATAAAATCATTTATTAGAGTTAAAAACTCCATTACCTTGCTGAAAATTTAGAGATCAAGTAAAAAAATCAACCAAGAGCTCAACCTCTCTCAATAGCCAATTTCTTGCAAAAATAGAGAAAGTGAAAAAGAAAAGGTAAGAAGCAATGATTTGATCTTAAAAACTCTTTAATTCTTGTTGGAAATAAATTTAACTTTCAATATTATTGATTGAAAATGAAAACCTCTAGAAATTGGAGAGAAATTAGAGAGAATTTAGGAAGAGAAAATAAAGAAAAATGAGGAATGCTCTTCAAATCTTAATTTAATCATCCAACCATTCTAAAACTCACCAGAGGTCCAATTGCTAATGGGTCCTTGGGAAATTTGAATTTTAAAACCTCCATCTTCTAAAAATAAACTTTTGGAAGATTACAAAATTACCCCCAAAAATTTTAAATATTTTACAATTTAGTCCTAAACACTGGATCCACTTACTAACCACTCTAATGACTCAAATTAACAACTAATAACTAATCCTTAACTCTCCTTTACACTAGTTCTGTAACACCCCGATACCCGATCCGATCTTCGGTTTCGAGTTACTAGATGTCACATTTGTTGCCGAAGCAACTACAATCAATCACAGTCAATTTATACCATTAATGCTTAAAATTTAACCAAAATATATATTTAATGCAATATACAATCATTATCGGGTCTTAATAAGCTTACGAAAGCTCAAATAGTAGCCCGAGTTCACAGAAGAACAAAATTGCAAAAGTTTCAAAATGCAAGGTTGATGTCCTGATGTTGCCAAACAGTCTGTGACTTTAAGACATCAGACCACTAGGTGTTGCTATGCCACTTATTGTGTTGGCCACGTTGAGACAACGGGGTTCCTCGTCTCCCCGTGACACTACAGACCTTTTCTCATTGTGGCAACGTTCAAACGATGTTAATACTATTTTTGCAATTTCTCTTTGTAAACAACCTATAATTTGCATTTTACCACAATGTATACATATTCCAATCTCCATTTGACCTGAGCAAACCCTAGACAACTAATTTATAAACTTCAATTCTATGTATATAATGACACCCTAAGATTTTAACACCTATGAATTAAAACATTTACAATATATCACACTTAGGTTCTATGAAAACATACCGATTCATCCCACAACATTCACATTGCATCCATTTCCAACATTTTAAAATATATATATGCAAAGATTTCATAAACACATACAACCATTTGGCCAAATATTCACCATAAGGTACCAATTCCAAAAGAAACATAACTTAAAAAGCAAACCAAAACTTGACTGAACTAGGTAGGCACATGCCAACTTAGAATAAAAATGGAATATAAAAAAGTTGTTTAGTTTGAGATTGTTGACTAGATGTTGAAATTGATGCTTGGGATCTCGCTTTACACCTAATCTACGCACGAAAAACAAAACCGTATGCTGAAGGGTAAAGCTCAGTGGTATTTTTATAATTCAAATAAAAAAATCCAAGTTAAGTCAATTATAACATTCAATAAATATGCCATTCATATCAATTGCAAACATCATGCTAATGTACCATTTATACCATATTATCATACCATTTTTCTATTCGAATCGATTGATTCGTCACAATTCTATATAAATCTTTTGGACTTATAAAGCTGGTTCACATAATCTTTCAAGATAGCAATTCATTTATTATTCCAATATCAAGTTTACATTTTAAATTCCTATTAACCTGACTTGGACTCGAATGGATACACAAATCCAACCAATACACCAACTTGACGCCCAGTGCCTCATCAGACAATCCGAGGTAAATACATTGTGCCCAACGCTCATCGGTATAACTGAAGTAAATGTTGTGCCCAACACTCATCGACACATAGTCGAAGTAACTCGTACTCAATCTATCCTATGGCATGCCAACTATATCCGACTTTGTCAAACTATTAATAGGGTAATAAATCATTCAATTCATAATATAGCTCAATTTTTCAATTCATATTTCTAATTCATCAACCAATTCATCAATATGTATTTAACATAACATGAGTCATCTCAATTCACAACCAATTTCATAATTTCATCCAGTTATACTATTTTCAATTTTATTCAATTTAATCTTCTATCTCGATAATCAATCAAATTCATACCAATACGATTTGATCAATCATATTTAACTTACCTCAATATCCTACCATGCAAAACAATAGAAATATGCAACAATTCAAGCAATTCGAATTATAGAAATACAAACTGAATACTCGAGTTACTCGTCGTCGGATCTCATCTTTCCTTTCCCTCTCAAAGTTCCTACATTGTCTTTAGCTACGAATTATGATCCGAAAATACATAATATTAAATTCCAGTCCAAATCACAATCAATTACAAAATCATAGATTTTTTAATTTATTCAATTTAGTCCTTAAAACCAAGACTAGCATAACTTTAAATTTAAAGCTCCAAATTGAAATCTGATTTCACTATTATTCATTAGGGGCCTCATATTTCTTATTTCTACATTAAATTTTGCAATTTATTTAGTTTAGTTCCTAATGTACAAAACTATTAATTAAGCTTTACAATTTAGTCCTTTCTCACATCTAGGCTTAGAATCTATCAATTTAACACTTAAATCTTCAAGAAATCATCAATGGAAACTTTTTAAAACTTTAACAATTTTATAGATTGATACATGGGATAGCTAAATCAAGCTCCCATGGCCTCAAAAACATAAAATTATAGGAAAATAGACTAAATTGAACATATCAATTAATGTCAAAAGTTTCAAGATTCTTAGGTTTTCTTCTTTCTTTTTATTTTAGGTAGATGGAGAATATGATGGAAAATATTTTTTTTTCATCCACTAACATATATATATGATTAAATTAATAAAACATGTTTTAATTAATTAAATCTTAATTTAATTAAGTTGATAACATCTTAAGCTAACCATCCATTATATCCCATTTTATTATGATCCAATTTCTATTTTAGGATTTTAGTTAATTGCAATGTAAGTCTTTAATTCATTTTTTAATTAAAATTTTATGGCGATTGGACTTTACAATTTAGTCCCTTGGCCCTAATTAAACACAATTTTAACTAAATTACTTATCCAAAATTCAATTCATCAATACATTAAATTTGTAAATATTTTTATTAAATTGTTGAAACTAGCATATTGGAAAAAAAATCGGCCAAAATAACCATGAGCAGTTACAATATTATAAGTTTCTTCTTTTTGACTGAATCTGTAACCTTCATTAGTAGATTCATTTTCTGTGGTTTCCCTGATCAAACTAGAGGTTACCAAGGAACCATGCATAACACTAAATAAGGATCCACCGAATACACCAGCTACGCTTAACATGTGAAACAGATGTATAAAGATGATGTGTTTAGCTTGGAATACAATCATGAAGTTGAAAGTGCCAAAGATTCCTCGAGGCATACCATCGAAAACTTCCTTGACCAATTGGATAGATCAAGAAAACATTTTATTAAATATTTATGAACTCAATTTAAGAAAACGATGTCCCAGAACAATTTTTTTTGACATCACTGGAAACCAAGTCCTTACAAGTTCCCAAAAAACTCCCCACCTTATCCCCAAAATAACTCAAAATGAAAAACTGAACCAAAACCAAATTTTCCAAGATTGTCAAAAATCAGGTCGTTACAATAGATCCCGAAGGAAATGAATGGTAGTATGGGCTTACCTTCCCATTCAAAACCTCTAATAATGCAGTAGAATATGAGTCTCTAATATCAAGATTGGAGTTATTGAAGAAGCTAATAGTTAAGACGTTTTAGATATTAATATATTCACAATTGGTTGCTAGAGAGTTCCACAAAGAAAGGATGAAGAGGTAATGGAATCCTGCTTCGAACAAGTACAAGGCCACCCAGATAGTATGGTGAACCCTCCCGCTCCAAACTTGCTTCGCTTTGTAGATGTTCCCCTTTGGGAATAAAAAAAATCATACTTCAAATTAGAGAAAAATTTGACTCCTCTACACTCCAACAAATGTCTCATTTCTTCCATTGTTATTGTACATTCAAATTTATCACTCTTAATCGGAACATCATGGCACCTCTTAGCTACTCTTGTATGATTTGATTTGCTACCCCAACCATTATACTCGAACTAATAGTTGAAGAAATAACACAAACAAAGAAGAAAGAAGAAAAACCTACCAATTTCAAGTAAAGAAATTTTGAATTCCATAAAACAAAATGTTGATAAGAAGGTTAAGAGAAATCTGGAAAAGTTTTACAAAATTTTAAAAATTATAAACGATAAGAAATTTCAAAAAAGAAGAAGTGAAAACAAATCCCTAACTCTCTCTATTTATAATGTAACCATGGCCCTTGGGTTACAACTAGTGCGTGATAGTTAAACTAACACATGTGAAAACCACACACATTTCTCAACAATCTGCAGAAATAAACCTCTCATAGGATACGTAGCACGGTTACATCATTCCTAATCGTTACTAATCACCTTGATTACTCAAAAGGCGTGCCATCATTTAATACACACCTTTACAATTTTTTCACTGCGTTTAATTTTAAAGTCCACCTTAAATTGTAAAGTTAAAAATACAAGTTATAAACTTTAAAATTTAAAAAGCACTCCAATAAAGTTTAATAGGTTTTGTCGGACCTCCTCATTACATTGAGTAGATTCAGTGGAGGTCACTTTATAACCTCTCTTCGTCTCGGGGGTCAATTGTTATACCACCTCTGCAAGCCTTTACATGTGACCTCTTTAGGCGAACTTCATATTGAGCGAACCTCGAACATCAAGTTACTCCACAATAAGCCCAATAAACCTCAATCCATCGTGGACTACCTTTGTGAGGAGTGTTGGATCTAGTTCCCTAAGTGTAGTATTTTCATCTATGTCTACTTATATTTTTCAAAAAAATTGGTTTAATAAAATATCCATTGATTACATTAATATTCTTTGTATATTTTCCTCAACGATTTTTGTACACAAAGCAAAATGGTAGAAAATATTAGCTCACTGATTATGTAACGTTTAACTAATATTAAGCGGTATTACGTGGTCAAATCATAATATAGAAAGACAACTTGTATTTGTAGATACTTTAAACATGTCCTAAGTCTAATCGAAAATGAGAAAATCGATTGAAAAACTAATATGTTGTCTATCAAGAATAAATTAGGGAGATGTTTTATCTGGAGTGTCAAAGTGGATGACTCCTAGAAGATAAAGACATATATGTGACTGATTGGACTGACAGTACATCAGATAGGACCCAAGTAGAATAGATCCTAGATCTATTTATGGATTTATTCACTTGTGATGTTTATAGTGTGGTATACCTTAATCCTGAGTGGATGATGGACTATGTGTAACGCCCTTTGCCTGACTCGTCGTCAGGTCCGAGCTACAGGATGCCACAAGTATTGCCGGAGCAACTACAGTCAAATATACAGTAAGTCATTCAATCATGCATTCATATCATAAGCATATTTACATTAAGATAAATAATATATTCTGAGTCTCAATCGAGCTTGCGAAAAAGCTCTTTTATTGACCCAAGCATGAAATATGACCAAATTGTAAAGTTTTAAAATTTTAGGGTCGACGTCATGATGTCTCTTCCTCCACATCGTGACGTCGCCAAATAGTTCCTCATGTCACGAGGCTGGACCACTCAATGTCATGACGTTACATACTACCAGCCAACGTTGCGACGAGGAAGACTGCTCGTCGGGACATGGACTTTGTTTTTGGTAAAATTTAAGCCATTTGGTACTTATTTCAAGCTTTCCCACAATTTAAACCTTTTGTGCGCAAAAACTTAACTTAACCTACACAAAAACATTCCAAAACATGACAAAACAATTCATTTAACCATTTCAATTCAACCAATCCAATATAACATCAATTTGGCATCAAAACATATAAAGTCAATTTGTTTAATTTCAAACAATTCATTCAATCAACTAGTCATTCAATATCATCTTCTTATCTTTGATAAACCATACTCAATCATGCTATTTTAAACCACCAAACATGTCTTAATGCATTTTCCAAAACAAACCATTTCAACTAGGCATTAACCTTGCCAAAATCTAGCATTAGATAAGTTTCAACCATGTTCAGCATTAAGCTAAAATTTACGAAACACCTATGTACATGCCACAATACTGAGGTTTAAAACAATTGAGAAACTATAAAATAAATAACGAGATTGAAATGACCTTCACCCGACCCCATGAACCAGATCCGAGTATTGGGTGTTACATCCTATAATAGATGTAACTTAAACTTTTTGCCTATGTACAAGTTCTATCTATGAATATGACAAAGTCTCTTGTGGATGTACATTGTATGGATTACATATACAATTCATGATAATATAATTTCTTCAATTTCTATTTTATCTCTCAACCTACTGTATACATATTGGAATGCTACTTAAGAAACTTATGCTCATACTTAAGCACACCACTTAATTTCCTCTATATGCATAATAGCCCGATTCGCCACTTCTTGGCACAGCCCTGGCGTCGTCCCTCGGCTCATACTCCTTTACAACCAGAAACAGGAAATAACTTTAGTAAGTTCATAAGAACTTAGTGAGATAATCCTTAAATACTTGTTTCATTATAACAAAGCATGATAGATGCTTCACATATCCTTCATGTGTCCTTTGACTTTTCCTTATTCCTTCTGGCGGTTACTTCACTAAGATTTCCTTTAACAGGCTGTAATTACTCTTTTCTATTTTAGACCTTTCTCTTCCTCTCAGTGTCTTTAAAGACTTAACTTCCTTTCCTTTTTTTATTAAGCCTTATCTCTACTAGGCCCCAGATTTGAGGTCCAAACTCATATGATTGTTTCTTTCCTTTGAGCGTACTATACTTACACCCCCGTCACTTTCTAAGTCTCTTTTTAAAGTATTATCTTTACATAGTCCTTAACCAATTTGTTTTTCTTATTAGCATACTTAAATCTTATTTCATTCATCCTGATTTTAACACTACTTTTGGGCAAGGTAGGTTACACCCATTACTTCACATAGAGTTTGCCTAGATCTTCTTTACTTCAAGGTACTATATATACATGCCTATAACATATATCCTGGATTCACCACCTATTTTGGCGTGCTCTAGCTTCACTGTTCTTTTCTTGTTATTATGTGGGGTTCGCCATTTTATTTACATACGGTGCCTTTCTTTCAGAGTTCGTTAGATACTTAGTTCCTTCTACTTGTCCCATAAGTGATCTCTTACACTTACCATACCTTTAGAGTCTTATCTTTACTTTCCTTCAGAGGAACATTCATGCCATTCTTTCCTAATTCCTTACAGGACATTCATTCAAAAATTTTCCGAAAGGCATTCTTCATTTAAATAGTCACAAAAGCTTCCTTTGTATCTGCCACAAGGGCTTTTCTTTACAAAGTTTCCACCAAGGCATCCTATCCTTAGGTTGCACCACAAAGGCATTCTTTTTCATATATAGCCATGACGACTTCCTTTACGGAGATTGCCATAATGGCTTTCCTATCTAGAGTTTGCTATAGAGGCTTTCCTTCGACAGAGATCGCCAGAAAGGCTTTTCCTTTCAGATATTTGCCACGAGCATTCTTTGAAAGGTTTGCCACAAATGCTTGCCTTTCCAGAAGGTTGCCACAATTAACAGGTTCACCACAAAGGCTTACCTCTCCAAAGTTTTGCTACTAAGGCTGTCCTTTAACATGTTCATCACAAAGGCTTACCTTTCTAGAGTTTTTCCACAAAGTTTGTCCTTTAGCAGGTTCACCACATAGGCTTACTTTTCTAGAGTTTTACCACAAAGGTTGTCTTTTCACTAGTGTTTTAAACAATAGGGATTTGCCTAAACTCACACTTAGTAAGGTTTTCTCCTCATCATCCTAGGACACATATAGAACCACATTAGGTAATAACCTTCCTTCAAAATTTTTCGTATAATGTCATAACCCACCAGTTATGATCTTACACTATGGCCTTCTTCTCGTATAATGCCATAACCCACTAGTTATAACCTTGCACGATATGGTCTTCTTCCTATATAATTCCATAACCCACTAGTTATGGTCTTACACGATATGGTCTTCTTCCCATATGATGCCATAACCCATTAGTTATGGTCTTACACGATATGGTCTTCTTCACATATGATGCCATAACCTACCAGTTACGATCTTCCATGATATGGTCTTCTTACCATATGATGCCATAACCCACCAATTACAATTTTACACAAGATGATCTTATTTTCATATGATGCCATAACCCACCAGCTACGATCTTACACGATATGGTCTTTTTCAGAGTCATGGCCATGGACTTTTCCTTTTAGAGATTCATGTTTTTAGTCCTGACGAAACACTTTGGTGACTCCATGGACAGACACAAACTTTTCATACTTAGACCCATGAACTCATCATATCTTGACTTACTCATAACAAACACATCCAGACCTTTCAGACACATTAATACATTTTCATTATCCAAACGCAAGCATTCTTTAACCTCAATATTCATGTTTCATACTTTGACCATGAAACTTTATGTTATCCATTGTAACACTAGAGTTGTGCAAGTGTACATAGTCGTTATCAAGTAATAAGTAAAAGAGTTATCATCTCCACAGGTACTATATATGTTAATCAATATTGTGCAAAATTAATGTTTTACAATTTGGTGAAAAAAAACACAATAATTTTAAGTGTTTGATGTAAAAATAAATAACTAGATGCAAAATTATCCTAAATGCAAATTAACCTAAGTGTGATGAATAATTAAAATGGATTAGATGGATTTAGTAGCAAATTCGCAAGCTTTAACAACGATAACATGAGTAGTCTAGAATAATTACAACAATTGACTTAGTTTATTTTCATCATGCTCACAATGTTTCAAAAAGTATTCCATGGCAACTAGATATTTCATGAACTTTGAAACTAGTATTAAGTCCTTTCGGAATGTTTCACTTAAAAAAACATGCATACTACCATGATCATATTTAACTAAGGGTTTCTTAGATTTTATGTGAAGTAACAGGGATGGATTAGGTTTGAAACAATTTAATCACACAAATCTAAAAGTTATGCAAGGTAATAGAGATCTCTCGAGTTATTACGAACATTTAATTTAATCAAGCTAGGATCTAAATTAAGCATGCACCTTTGAATTATTACGTCCATTAATCATCATCTGGTTAGGATTGATCAACTAATTCTAATGCAGTCAATCACATTTTCATGAATGAAATACATGCATGATTTAAATTGAAAGTATGATTGATTGAGGCACGGAATATCATGAACATAAATCAAATGAAATTAATCAAATCGATGTAATTATTCTAGCTAAACAAAATTAAGCTATCATCTTTAATGAAAAAATATCAAAGCAAATTGCAAAAATGTTGAACAACAATAAAGATTAAGGAAGAAGAAACTTTGAAATAATTCCTCCAGAAATTGATCGCGGTGGCTTCTTCAAATCCTCATAATTGCTTTTTCGCAAGATGCTCCTCAAGGTGGCTAGCCAAGAGAATTTTCTCAAGGAATTGCTAGCCAAATGGAAGGGAAAATGGATGGTTTATGCGTGAGAGGGAAAGGAAAGATGTGAGCCAAGGATTGAGAGATTTTTGAATGATAAGGGATAATGGATGAATGAATGGGAAGTAAATGGTGGTATTTATAGTAAAGGGATGGCTAAGGAGTTTACTAAAAATAGCTTGAATATCCCTTAGGTTTCTCTTTTGCTTGACAAGCCATGAATTGTGGAGAGGGGAGGTTGTCGGTTGTTTGATTCAGGCTTGATTTCATGCATGAATCAAGTAAGGAGGTGGACGGTTTCTTAGGTAAAATTTGAATTTTGATTTTTAATTCTTTACAAGTGTAGGGACATCTAAATAAATCTTCCAAAAATTAACTTTGGGCTTCTCATATGACCATGCCGAATTGGGCTTCTTTCCCCCTTGCTTGGACGGTTTTGTGACCCAATTACTTTTCAGACTTGTTCTTCAATTAAACTAACTTTAACTGGATCAAAGTGACCTCTTTACCCAATTTTCTTGCCTTCGTCGTCCAACTAAGGTAGAATAAAGCTCATTTCCATGTATAGTTAAAATAATATTCATAAATTATTAACTCCATGGTCCCACTGCAACAATTAAATATAAGAAATTATTATGTAGCATGAAATAATTAAATTATGCACAAATTTAATACATAAAATCATAAAATTATATACTTTACTAAAGCATGCCCATTATCTCAATAAAAACAACATTCACCAAATTAACTATCAAATATTCGAGATTAACATAATTTTTAAGTAAAAAGGTGTCGTAAAAAACTATAAAAAATATATATATAATTTAGAGTTTACATCCATACATACAAGTTCAAAGTGTTCTTTTAACTTAACCTTTTTCTTAACCCAACCAAAGTATTCTTTTAACTTAACCCAAGTCTCTATGGAAACTTGGTAAATGTCACATCAAGACTGAGTGGCCTTATCAAAATCTACCACCTTTAAGAACTTACTCGATTACTCTTTTAGCCTTTAACCCTTCTAGTTCACATTCGGTTAATTCGTAACCAACTTTCCTCAAAATTTAGTTGGCGTGGGACCACATTGGTCACTGGATGTACTATATCAATGTCGTGAACTTACATCCTAAAGGTCAGTTTACATAACCATAAGTCTCATTTCACCACCCATATTAATAGGACATGAAATCCTTACTTTATTCTCATATTGGAGTCCACCCATTCTAAACGCCAATAAGTGCATTTGGGCAAATACTGTTTCACCAATAGTACCATTTTATGACTCTGTGCCATATCCATATATTCGTACATTCATACCATTAGTCCTTGTTTAGTCATACCTTATCCCTTTCACGATTTCCCTTAACTATTCCTATTACAGAGGGCCTCATAGACATAATACTTTTGGTTCACCATAACACTTCTTACTGAGCTTTTCTTTCAGAATCTGTCGAGCTAGGGCGTACAAGCATTTTTTTTGGAATTTCTTATACTTAGCCAAATCTTATGTCTTACTCGCTCAAATATTACTCTCTGTGACTTGCTTCCAATAACATCATTCGATCATTAGGACTTCATTGAGCAAGATGTTACAGGGATGTTACAAGCCAATATAATATCATATATAATCTAATTCATATGCAAATTGAAAACATATCTAATTCGATTCATATTCCAAATAGTTCAACAAATTTCATTTCCATTAGGCTACCATTTTCTCGCCTAAGAGAACCTTAGTAAACCAAAGTCGAATACATGGGACTATAATACTCACACAAGCTGTAAGTGATCAAGGTTGTTTACACAAGCTAACATTTATGAATTGAGAATCCAAAAAAAATTTGGATCTCATATAACCATGTAAATCTTCCATCGATTTCATATCAGACCCTAATGGCATGCCATACTATCCTAAACCAATACAAAGTTCACACAGGCTTTATTACTGTAATTGTATCAGTTAAATCATTGTAATAGTATATAAATATGATGTCAATCTTAAAAACATTTCATATCCATTTTGGTACCTTGTACATATTCACAATTGCCATATATTTCATACTTTGCAATTTAGTCTAATTGATGCCAAAATTATTAATATCACATTTATATAACCTAATAAGAAAATTAAATAATTCAAACATAATATGAAAAAAATAGTAAGTTCCATATTAACTTACGTGGAAAAACATCAAATGAAAAATTCTTTAGGGACTAATCAACAATTTTGCCTTTTCTTCAATTATTTCGTTTTGGTTCAATTCCCAATCCAAACAATAATTTGGTTCAATTTATCAATTCCAAACATCTTATAACATTATATTTTACGCATGAATCAGTCCAATTTCATTTTTCAAATGCCCTTAAGGTTTTTCATTTTATTCAATTTAGTCCCCAAAATCAAAATTACAATATCTTTAAAATTTGAGCATTGATTTCAAAACTGATCTCAATTACATATTTTTAGGACCCTCTAATATCAATAATTATATAAAATTTACATCAAATTCAAAATATATACACTTTAGTTATGTTCAAAAACTAGCAATTAAACTTTATAATTTAGTCCTTTCTCACTTCTAAGCTTAAAATCTAACCATTTAATACCAATTTCTCCAAGAAACCATCAATAAAAACTTTTATAAACTTTAACAGTTTTGCAAATTAGTACATGGGCTAGCTAAATCAAATTCCCATGTCCTCAAAAAGATAAAAATTACAAGAAATGGACTAAATTGAACATACCTAATTAAGGAAAAAATTTGAAAGCTTTTAAACCCTATTTCTTCTTTTTTCTACGGTGAGAAGAAGAAGATGAACAAATGATTTATTTTTCTTTTAATTTTGTATTATTTACTTTGGCTAAAAATTATTTAATCTTAATTAATCTAATTAAACATAATTAAGTTAAACATAATTAAAAATTTTGGTGGGTTCCAATTGTCATAAACCATCAATTTTCATATTCAAAAGGGCTAATTGCTCATTTGGTCCTTTGGTTAATTAAAAATCTATCGTGATTAACTTTTACAAATTTTACAATTTAGTCCTTCTACCTTAATTAACTATCAATTTGACCAAATTAAGGAACAAAACTTTAATAAAATTTAATACTAACCTTGTAAATATTAATATTTTATATTTACGAACTTGAACATCATAAATGGGGTTTCAAAATTACCCTTTTTTTACACCACTGAAAAACAAGTTGTTACACAATGTATGTGTGACTCGTGTAGTTTGATGTTAGTAAAAGCCTAAGTTCAAATAAATAAGGAACATAAAGTTGGTGCCTTGGTATATGACTTCTGCAGCATGTAACATCATTCCATAATAGTGGAATTCATAACCCAACTAAAAGGTAAAAGATATCCCCTTATTAACATTACACAATAGATGAAAAGTAAACGTGGCCACGAGTAATTTTTATTTGTGATAAGTGACTTGATTACTATTTGATAGTAATTGAATTTTCATGATGAAAGGTGTAATGGTTGCCATGAGATCATATTGGGAGAACAAATTTATCCCAAAGAGATTAAGGTTATTCTATGAGGGTAACACACTTATGATAAGGTCATTGGACAAACACTTATTAAGTAGCTTTCATAATGGTATATAATTAGGGAGAGCTCAGTCATTATACTTTAGTGGAATTAATTCATGACTAAATATATTTATAATTAATAGGAGAAAAGCTGGAACTTAATTATAAATAGTTCTCAGAACTATGTTTTAACATGTAGGACTTATATTATTAAATTAAAAATGTGAATAATTGTCTTTTGGGCCATGAATGAGACTTATTGTTAATTCATGCTTTTAGTCGATAAGGTTGGTATGATGTTAAAACATGAAAATTTTTATGTAAAGGATAAAGAGCAATTGGAAATATGACTTTCCATTATTTGGAACTATTATATGAAATAGGTATGTTTATAAGGCCTATATTAGTATGGAATTGATCATGAATATGTTAAAGCACTTAAAGTTCCCTTATGTGATATGTTTACACATATGTGTTAATGACCTTGATGGATATATGTTAATTATATTTGTAAAGTGCCCAGTAGAATTTGTGAAATGTTAGGATACAATTGGGATGTCTATTACAGGTTATAACATGTTGGTGTTCTATCAGAGGTTTCACACTTATATTTGCCTTATATCGCATTCAAGCTTGCACTTATGTGCATCTTGGTGTAGTGTAGTTTATGCTCTTATGAGCTCTTTGGTGTGGTGGAAGGATATTTGACACTATTTTACAATTTAGCACTTCAGTTCTCATTGGCGTGGTGGAGCCCCATGTATTCGAGTCAGTTTTACTAGAGTTTACTATGGGCAAAAACGAGTTAAAATGTTGTTAATAAACTTTAAATGCTAGTATAGATGGCTAAAAGCAAGAGTAAGTATCATGATAATGAATAGGTAAGCAAAAGAGAATTTCACATGATAATGAGCTTTAAAAGTTTGTGGCCTAGTGAATTAAACGATATTAAGGAAATTAATTATTTAAGCATGCTATAGTTGTTTAAACAAATATTTATCTTTTTTTTTGGATGTGAATCATATAAAGAAAAACGTCTACAAATGGGAAATGTGAAACAACATGTAAAGATACTATGGACTCTACTTATGAGTCTTAGATAGGTAATTTCATTAAATGAATTGGTTAACAAACTGTTAATGTATAAGTTGAACCCTTACACTTTGGTAAATCAAAATGAAACAACAAATAGTAAAAAAATGCGGCTTGAATGAAACAAGCATGAAATCCACCGGAGGGACTCAACACTAATAAGGACTAAGATAAGTAAGTTTATCCTTGGCTGCTTATTAAGCTTTTTAAACTCACACGTTAGTTGTTTAGAACGCATAGGTTTGGACTTACCAAGAAGTCATGGTGTTGGCTTGGGAGAATCGCATCATCCATCGAGCTTTTAAGGTTGTAATTCAAGTGTTTAAATATCATTTTTATTGGATCATTGACATGTATACAAATACTTAGATTAGTCGAGCAATTGTAAAGTTAAATGATGAACTCGAGCATCTTTTGCAATTCTCTTAAACAAATATTTTGCTTTTGCTTTTGCTGTGCTCATGCTAGGTTTTCAAGCTTAAATGAGTTTAAGTTTTCATTTATAATGAAATGATTTATGTTGCAATGACATTGTGATGTTTAGGATATGCTTTAAAGTGATTTTTAAGTGTTTTGGAAGTACTCACTGAGTAACACCATGACCACAGAGTTGCAACGTCGCAACCTCAATGCCTGACGTAGCGACTTCATTACTCAGTTAGTCTCTCCGAGATGTCATAAGTTCCTCATCGCGACGTCATGGCCTTCTTATAACCCTGCACTATTTTAAGTTGTTTTGATCTTCCACGATTCGTTTTAGGTTTTGATCACCTTCAAATAAATTCTAAATGATTTTAAATTGTTTTTAAAACTTTCAATTTGTCTAAGGCATATATTAATTATTTTATAAATGTGTTTTTAAACTTTTAACTCTTAAATAAATTCATGATTTCTTACTCGTACATGTTTCGGTGGCATCTCTCACTCGTACTGGTCATTTGGAATGGGTGAGGGCTGTTACACCAGATCATCCCTAATGGTCATAAACATCTACAAAATTATTCCTTGGTTTAAATAAAAGTCAAGACACTTCAAGACTCAATGGAGCAACATCCAAGCAAAAAGTCCAAGATAAAATATTTCATTTATGTTAGAAAAAATCTTGTTCAAAAATGAATTTCTTGCACAATGAAAATTTAAAATTTTGAAAAACGAGTTGGTTTATGAAAAGCAATAAACCCTTAACCAAATTTGCACCTTTTTTTCGTATATACGGATCCTCGTCGTTCCCGGCTTTCAACCGAATGACCTTTTCTGCTATTCTCGTACCACAAACTGCTTCTAGTGTGGGCTTGAACAATTCGAATCAAACACGGAACCAGAAATAGTTTTCTTTGTTTAAGTGTGAAAATGAAAAAAAATCTCTTCTTAATAAAAAAAATGACAGAAATTGTTATTCCGAGAAATAGATTTAATAGTTGAGAATAAATTCTCTCTATTTTTTAGCAAAGTAACAATATCTTAAAGTTGTGTATATTTTTCCCTACAGGTGTCATATATTAATAGGGAGAGAAGGTAGAACACTTATTGAATTATAGAAGTTTATTTCAACTAGAAAAAAGGACTCTTAGTCTATCTAGGAGTATAGGGGGCGGAAACCCTAGTTAATAATACTAGGGTTTGTCGTCCCTCTCATTAACATGAGAGGCTTTTGGGCCTCTCCCATATCGGGTCCAATTACAAGTACTTCTGGGGCTTTTAATACAATACTTTATAATTCGACTCAACTCAATATTTGTTTTTCTATTTCCTAAAATAAACTTCTCAATATATTTCCATTTTAATAATCTTCTCAACCCAATTCTAATTCCTTTAAAATCATGATGAATTTACCATAAAAGAATCTATGAGAAAATATATTTAATATTTATACACTCAACGATTCACTATTACGAAATGATTCATTTCCATTTTCTAATGTCATTTAATTCAGAAAAACATACATTCAATTCCAGGTCCATTTTCATTTTTATTTTGGAGAAAACTACATTCATTTCCAAATAATTTCATTTCTCCATTTTCATTTTTATTTTGGAGAAAACCGTAATCATTTCCAAATGTTTCTCATTTCTCCATTTTCACCATTTCTATTCATTTCTGTTCATTTGATTCAACTTGTAGTCATTTATGGTTTCAACAAGCTAGTGGAGGGATTGATTGGACATATGCGATTAGGGCATAAATGATTTATAATTAAATTCCAATTTTTTTGCCTATTAATTATGAACTCATTTAGTCACGAAGCTGCTCCACTATAGTACCTGGACTGAGCTCTCGCCAACGACATAATATTGCGAAAACAACTCGATCAGTGCTCGTCCAATGACCTTGTCATGAGTGTGTTACCCTCATAGTATATCTTGAATCTCGTTAGGATAATATCTGTTCTCCCAATATGATCATATTTTATCGCATGCTAACCATTACATCTTCCTTCATAAAAAGTCAATTACTGTCAAATAGTAATTAAGTCATTCATCACAAAGACGAACGACCTGTGGCCACGTATACTTTTCATCAACCATGTAGTACCAATGAGAGGATATCATTTACCCATGTTTCAGGCTATGAACTTGTCGCGTATGAAATGGTACACAAATTATGCAAGTATACAAGTCAAATCAAATAATAAAGTGATAAGTGAGATCGTCTCCATAGGGAACGGATTAGGTATAAAAGTGGTCAAGTTATTATAACAAATTATGATTACTGTTATGGAAAAACAAGTTAAGTATGCAGTGGTAAATTAAAGTAATAAGGATGTGTACAAAATGTATATTTGACAAATACTGAAAAATGCTAAGGCAAAGCAAGAGTAAAAATGCAATGGCAATTACGAGAATAATTACATAAATAATCTGCGAGCGAATAAATAAATAACTAAGAATGCTTTGGTGAAGATGCTACGACAAAGTATTAAGGGTCTACGATGTTGATTTGGAAGGTTGGGAATACTAAGAATCTGCCCTTACTTTCAATAATGGCTGAGAAAAATCGTACTCAATCTACTGCTCAGAAGAGACCTAAAGTGATCTGCTTCTTTCGAGAGCTAGATTTCAAGTTACCTAGCATGTGTCTATAGGCTTTAGCATGGTCCCCTGCACTATTTTGTCTTCATTCTACACAAACGCTGCTCTATGTCTAGAGTCTGCTGCAAGTATTCGGTCGAATACCCGCTTGTATCATTCAATTTCAGTCCAACCAATCTAACCTTTTTAGAATTAGACCCAGTTTATGGGCATACTGCACACTCATCTATGTCTAGAGAATGTACGCATACAATTGGGAAATAAAAACAATTGAATGAAACAGTAGATTAAATCAAATATATGCTTCAACCATTAACAAAAATAAAAAAAATTGATCATGTAATCCCAACCCTATGAGATTTAGCTCATGGGTTGGCAATTAAATTCGCATCCAAACTATCATCCAACATCGTTTTGATCAAATCAATTCATGGGAGAACAGATTAAGAATTAATGGAAGAACTTAGAAATATAGTTGTCGCCAAGTCAATCCACAATCCAGTAACACAGTATCCTGTGGTGGCTGAGAGGAACTGCCTTCAGTTTCCTCCTTTCGTCTCTACTCAGCCGCTACCCTCTATTGTTGCCTCTAGATCTCCACACTTTAGGGTTTCCTTCTTTGGCTTTTTATAAGCTTTTCTTCCTAAGGTAACTCCAATAGCCCACAATATCTTCTCCTCTTTTTTAGGTAGATTTTTCTGGTACAAGTAGAGTGGGCCTGAAACTAGTATGTGTTGAGTATTGACTTGGTCATCTTTCTGAAATTGTCACAGCATTCGTGTTGGCAAATTGCACAACCTTTTACTCCGGCAAACCTTCACTCCTTTATTTCTTTCTCTACATCCTACACCTTTCAAACAACCAAACACAACCCTTCCACATGCAATTAAAAATACCTAACATTTAAACACGTCCAAGCTCCTAATGCAATGGTAAAAATACTAATGAAATGTCTTAAAATGCAACTAAATGTACCAAGTACAAGCAATTAGCTAGGTCTAAAAGCATGAAATATAACTCCTATCAAGAGTTATCACACACCCCAAACCTGAGTTATTGCTTGTACTCAAGCAAAATATGCATAAGTGCATCAATGCAAAAATATTGCCAGCGTAAATAACCCTCTTAAACTGTCAATATATTCAAAAATCAATATATACATCAGTTCTCAGCAGTCTTCTTTCTCTAAAAACTTATTCGAGTTTTAGAGGTTCAACTTAACAAGGGTAGTGCATAAAATTTCTCCCTAAAAACAAGATTTCCTAAGTACCATGTGTTTTCTAGCCATAGCAAATATCTCCTAATTTACTCAAGTTATTTGTAACCTAAACTCAATTTACTCTTGCTTTAAGCATACTGGAAATGTATAAACCATTTATATTTGTGGTTTTTTTAAATCATTTTTAGAATATTAGTATATTAGGGGATTTACCATGTCACAAAATTCTTTGACTTGATAACCACAATAGAGCATACACCAAATTACCTAGTACTCAATCATGTCACTTTTTAAATTGAAATCACTCTTGAAGCTAAGGCTTTTGACTTAGAAGATGGATAGAGCAAACAACTACCTCCTTAGCTACTCAGCTCATTACTACAATGGAGTGCCCCTAATTTATTTATTTTCTATTACACACTCTTACTTAAACTCACCTTTCTAGTCAACAGCACGATGGAGCAAACAAAGTGGTGCTGAGTTACTCAACAATTCTAAGCATTGGAGTACCTACTGTCCTTTATTTAATACCGAGGCAATATGATTGAATTTGGCTTCAAAAGTCCCTAAGTTCATTAAAAGAAACTCACTATAATCCAAAAAAGACTGAGTATAGGACATCTCATTTTTAGAAATTGATTTTCAAGCAACCAACCTAAGCTAAAGTCATCTAATCCACTGTCACATGTTCTAGGTGTATTGAAGAATCTAAGCTCATCATCAAACATTATAAGTATAGATTGTACTCCTCATAGGCAAACAGTACTTAATAGTTACATTGTAGTCACAAAATAGATTTAACTATACTAAAATGATGATACATACTAAATATAAAATACAGCCTAAATGCACAACACACCTGCAAACCTAAGGGATGCATTGTCCTCAATACATGACCAGATATATAAAAGAGCAATCAAAAATGAAATTTGTACAAAAAATTCCATAGCAAAAGAAATGAAATGCATGATGCATGAAAGAAATAGAAAACTTAACTAGCTTGGACTAGCATGTAGATACATCAGTCTGCTCGATGAGTGGATTTTCGGGCACTGACTTTATACTGCCATTTCCTCTTTTTGGGGTACATTTCTTCCCCCTTCTCATCGGTTTCTGTGAGCTCATCAATCAGATGATCAATGTCATGGTCCTATGTAGTTACGGAAGCTGGTGGCGAAGGTGGAATAGGGTCCTTACCTTTGGTGGTGGTAGTAGTGGCAGTGTAACTTTTTCTTCTTCTTCTTCTTCATCCTTCTCAATAGTTAAGGATACCATTTTTTCGGGCTCTTCAACAGCAGGTTGAGTAGGCTCCTCAGCAGTAGTTTGAGTGGGCTTCTCGGTAGCATCAGAAAATGGGAACAAAGTGGTGGGAAATACAGGAAAGTCTGGCATTGTCTTTGTAAAATTCTTTTGCAGGGATCTCCTGAGAGCCAAATCCATACTCCTCACATAGGCCCAATATTGAGATTGTTGTTGCTGGGCCTGGACATTCTCTTCAGCTAGGTGAAATTACTGAATTTCAAAAAGGGACATCCTCTACTCCGACTACTTTAAGAAGTGCAATATTTTCTATTTGAGAGAGCTACGAGAAACTGAAGGTGCTGTCGTGGGAGAATGCGTAGTAGTGGAAGTGGTGGTTTGACTATGTTGAGTTGCCTTGGCAGCATCAGTGCCTTGAATCTTGGAAAAGATGGTCTTGGACAGTCCACCCTTGTTAGGGGTGATATCCTCATCCGCATTAAGAGGACTTGGGCGGTTCAACATAGAACCGTAATAAGGGAGTAGAAGTTTAAGTTACCAAATTCTTCTTAGCACATTAGTGTACTTTCTGAAAAATGATCCTACCGACATTAATTCTTCTTCCTTTTATGATAGAGTGCAGTAAAAGCATTCTTTCTTTTGAAACAATTGTATTGTACGTAGACGGCATAAGTCGGTTCCTCAAAAAATTATACCATATTTTCCCAGTAGGCTTCAACAAAACCCCCTCAATAGTATAACACTCTTGACTGGAAACAGCCCATCGTGTTCCTTCGATACATAAATCATCCAATACCTGGGTTAAATCCTAAATAATGATACTGTTAACAAATGGTGTGTGTTCGTCTTAGACACTTAAAAGACCAAACTGTGCATTAATATGATCTTCATCAAAAGGAACGGAAGTGCCCCTTACGCAGGTAAAAGGGGAATCTAGAGAATTGACATGAGCATAATAGTCTCGAACAATTTTCCCTAAAATGTCTTCGGGGTACAAACAGAAAATACCACACCCATGCTTTTTTACTATGGAGGACACATATTCATCGTATCCAATGTATGATTCATCTTTAAACAAGAACCCTTGCTCAAAATAGAAAGAGCGCTTTACGATGTTATTATTGTACCTCATGGCTGCGACACTATTAAAGAATGTCTTTTGCTGAGTAGCACCAACCCTTGATGGTTCAGCAGTTTTGGAGGTAGTTTTGACGTGAGCCATTGGAGAAGACTAGAAGAAATCTTGGATAATGTAATGGAAGAAAAGATAAAAGAGATTGAAGAGAAAAAATGGTAATAATGACAACTTAGGAGAAACCTAAGAGATGTGAGTAGTTGAGAGGAGGAAAATAAGGGAGATAGCAATGACAATTTAGCAAAAATGAAACGTGCTATGACATGGAGGAGAAAAGAAAGGAATATGAAAGATTTTTGGGGGGATATGAAGTTCCCTAATCCATAAAAAAAAGTTTATCTTCTCTTCCAAGGGCTCGCCAAGTAACAAAATTGACCCAACTATAAAAAAAATTTCTCCATTGAACTTATCTGCCTGGTCAACCTCACGTTATCCATTTAACCAGTTTATTGCAATGCTACGGTAAACTCCTCTTAATATCGCAACTACTCAGTTCAAATTCTTTATTTTGTCTCTAGAAATCATAGAAAACTATTCAAAAATAAGAAAACAAAAATGGAAACAATATTGAATGAGTACTAAAAATAAAATTAAAGTAAAAAAGTAAGGAAAAGAGAGATAAAATAAATTCTTATCTCAAACATCTCAGAGGTCAATGGAGTGCTTGTCTCGATCCACATGGGCACCCCAGTAGTGCTTTAAGCGTTGTCCATTAACCTTAAATGTGATCTTCATTTTCAAGTCTTTGATATTAACAGCTCTATGAGGATACACTTGAGCTACATTAAAAGGATTTGACCAGTGAGATTTTAATTTACCAGGGAACAATTTGAGACTAGAGCTGAATAACAATCCTGTTGTCCTGGTTCAAATTGTTGTGGCATAATTCTTTTATCGTGCCAACGCTTGGTCTTTTCCTTGTACAGCTTAGCATTTTCATATGCTTGTGCTAAAAAATCCTTCATTTCATTCAATTTTAACAATCTTTTATAACCAGCAGTGACCCAATCCATGTTCAGCTTCTTAATAGCCCAAAATGCTTTATGCTCAAGTTCATCAGGAAGGTGTCATGGCTTGCCAATGACAAGCTTAAAAAGTGACATCCCCAACGGTGTTTTTTCTGTGGTACAATACGCCCACAAAACTTCATCCAATCTGTTGAAAAATCCTTACGAATAGGATTCACCATTTTTTCTAAGATTTTTTTAAT
Source organism: Gossypium hirsutum (assembly GCF_007990345.1). Lineage (NCBI taxonomy): Eukaryota > Viridiplantae > Streptophyta > Magnoliopsida > Malvales > Malvaceae > Gossypium > Gossypium hirsutum. The sequence continues at coordinate 13,633,085 of NC_053442.1, read as the reverse complement.
TTCTCTGTTAGAAATTTCAACTTGTTTGTTTGTTTGGGGGTGATATGTTGTGACAATCTTATGTTTCACCCCATATCGCTGCAAAGCATTAACTACCGACTTGCAATAAAAATGAAACCCCTCATCATTAATAATGACTCTAGGTGTACCAAATCTTGTAAAAATGTTCTTGTGTAAAAACTTCATTACTGAACTTGCATCATTAGTAGGAAGGGAAAAAGCCTCGACCCACTTATAGACATAGTCCACTACTATCAGTATGTACAATTTGCCCACTGACGGTGGAAATAGACCCATAAAGTCTATTCCCCATACATCAAACAACTCAATTTCCAGTATACTTTGCAATGACATTTCGTGTCTTCTAGATAGATTTCCTGTTCTCTAACAATGATCACATGACTGATAGAATTCATGAGCATCTTTGAATACACTTGGCCAATAAAATCCTGACTGAAGTACTTTGGCATCAGTTCTCATCCCTTGAAAATGTCATACGTACGAAGCTAATTGACAATATTGTAGAATGCTATGGATTTCATCATCAGGGACACAATATTGAGATCGGGTGGCAACACACCTCTCATTAAAGAGTTCACCATGTCGGCATACTAAGGGAGTGTTGTGGCAACTAATAGTTGTTCGTCTGGAAATTATTCTTTGATAAGCATGTCATGATCACCTTTACTTCCAGATTCTAACCTCGACAAGTGATCAGCCACTTGATTCACAGTCCCTTTCCGATCTCTAATTTCCAAGTCAAACTCATGTAGCAAAATTATCCACCTAATCAACCTTGGCTTAGCATCTTTCTTACTCATTAGATACTTAATAAAAGAATGATCTGTGTAGAGTTTGACCTTTATGCCAACTAGATAAGAATGAAATTTATCGAATGCAAACACCACAACCTATAACTCCTTTTCCATGATGGTGTAATTAAGTTACACTTCCGATAAAGTTCTGCTAGGATAATATATTTCACGTAGTATTTTTTCTTTCCTTTGCCCCAACATGGCTCCCACAGCATAATCGCTGGCGTCACACATGAGTTTAAAACGCAGTGTCTGTTCCGAAGCTACTACAATTGGTGCTGTTATAATTTTTTTCTTTAACTCTTGAAATGCTACCAAGCAATGTTCACCAAAATTGAAAGGTCTATTTTGCTCCAACAAAGTGCACAAGGGTTTAGATATCCTCAAAAAATCCTTTATGTACCTTCTATAAAAACCTGCATGACCTAAAAAGCTTCTAATACCTTTGAAACTGGTGGGAGGTGGCAAATTTTCTATCACTTCAATTATTGCTCTCTCTCCACTTCAATTCCTCTCTGTGATATCCTATGTCATAGGACAATTCCTTCATGAACCATGAAGTGGCATTTTTCCCAATTTAAAATAAGATTCGTTTCTTCATAGCACCACAGAACCAAGTCTAAATTTTTCAAACAATCCTCAAAATCACTCCCGAACACAGAAATTTGTCCATGAAGACTTCAAGAAAATTTTCCACCATGTCAGATAATATAGCCATCATACAACATTGAAAAGTTGTCGGGGCATTACATTACCCGAAAGGCATCTTTCTGAACGTAAAAGTACCATATAGATATGTGAAAGTTGTATGCTCTTGGTCATTGGGAGCTGTGGCAATCTGATTATATCCTGAATAACCATCCAAAAACCAGTACAAAGCTTTCCCAACTAATCTATCCAACATCTAATCAATGAATGGTAAGGGAAAATGGTCCTTCCTAGTTGCCTTGTTAAGCTTACAGTAATCCATACACACTCTCCATCCAGTGACAGTGCAAGTTGGCATGAACTCAGTGTTATCATTACTTACCACTGTGACACCTCCTTTATTGGGTACACATTGTACAGGACTCACCCATGAGCTGTATAAAATCGGGGCAAATCTAGAAAGGCATAAATAGTGGAGGGGTTTGAAAGCAATTTGAAGGAGTCTTCAAGGGCTATTTTGCAAGCCAAATAATCAGTCAAACAAGCTGATTGGGTCACCATGCCGGATGGTTTTGGGCTACCCAATGCTCAGTTGGATCAGTTTTCTCGGTTCAGCTCAATTGGGCCCCTTTTCATAATTAATTAACAATAATTTATTTAACCCAAATTAAATTGGATTAAATTTAAAATTAATTATATTATGAATTAATATTCATAATTTGGACAGTCTTAGGCTGAAAATTTAATTTTCCTTGATGCTTCAAATTGCTTCTCGGTTTTATGCTTCTAGTAGTGTCTGTTGAGCCGTTTTTCGCCCTTTGTGAAAATCTGTCGAAAATAATAAAAAATAATCAAAATTTGATATAAAATTAATTAAAATTCAACATGTAAATAATTTGAGTGCAATTTAATTAATCTATAATAATTATATATTTTTCAACAAGAATTTCACTGAAACTGCATGAATTTGAGTTTAAAAGGGCATGAAAAAGTGTGAATATTTTTGTGTTTCCACACCTCAAAACTTAATCCAATGCTCGTCCCAAGTAATGCACAAATTTGAAAAGAATTTCTCGAAAAAACCTTTAAAAATGCCTTCAGAACAATATTTTTCCCAAAATTATGATTTTAGTATACTTATGCTTAAGAACAAGAAATTTGATATTTATGCTATTTATGTATACATATCATTCAAATTAATCTCAATTATTCTTATGATAGCAAAAATAGACTAAATGCTTTCTCAATAAAGACATGTTAAATCCCTACCAATTTGATTTTATTCCCTTATTCAAGATTAAGTTGCAATCATTAAGTTTAACTTATGCCTTTATATGTTGAACATATCAATTTCTCTCCACTAATGTAGGTAGCATAGAAACTTGAATCAATAGGTCTTTAAAAAGGTTGTAACTTGGCTAGGCTAAAGGAAGGTAAAAGATAGATAAATTTAGGCTAAAAACTCTAGACTCAGCTTCAATCAGACTTTCAGAATAATTACCTTCAATACACCAACTTATTTTGTTTTCACATGCTCTTTTGTACATCTATTTTCTTTCAAGTACATATGCTTTCCCTTTTTTTTCTCATTTTCTTTTTTTTCTTTTCCTTTTTTTTATCACGAGCTTTTTACTGTATGTACTACAATTTTTTTGAACATTTCATACTTTTTTTCATCTCTCCCAAACTTATATTCAAAGAACATTTTGAATAGTAATGAGCCTAGTGTTTGGGACAATTTGAAGATAATTAAGAGAAAAGTGATGGCTAAATATTACAAAGGTTCAAATAAAATTAGGCCATATAATCTCAAAGTTGGGTTTTAAAGGATAAAAATTCCTCAAGGTTGGCTTGAAAGGCTCAAACGGTCCAAACAAAAAGTTTCCTATATCATTTTCAACATTCCATGCTTCCTAGGATTTCACCTCAAGAAACTATTAAGTCAATTCTAAAGACTTAAACTTTCATGCATATTTATCTTTCCTAAGGAACTAAAAATTTTATGGTATGATTTGCATGCTTTATTAAAAATACATTTATGTCATTATTAAGCTAACATAAAAATTATTGAAATAATCAAACTTTATTTATATTGAAGTTTAGCATACTTAACAAAATTTCAAATTTTTGAACAAAATATATCCTAATCATAATTAAAAGAAAAATTTATTCTTAGAGGAAATAATTTCAGTTTTTTGGTCCTCCTATTTAAGATGAACAATGTCCTCATTGTTAAAAGTGAATAGATACTATACACCAAGTAGGATTCTAGAAAAGAGGAGGTGATTCAATTTGACTGCTTAAGTACCAAGTTCTCTCTAAATCCAATCCTAGACGTGTATATATCTATTGCCACACTTTATACTTTGTAACTTGTTCATTTTTATTAATGATTTCCACCTCTTATTTTATTATGCAAAAAATAAAAATTCCTAATAAAACCTAATCCTATTAAATAACCTAAGAACGGAAAAAAAATAAAGTCAATATCCCCTCTTTTTATTTATTTACAGATCCCTCCGAATTCGACTCATCTTTTGCTCCATCGTCTTTGTTTTTGCATGAATCGCTTTGCTCTCTCTTTGATAGTGGACTCCATGGGTCAAATACAGAATCTGGAAACTCAGGCACAAAAATAAATGAGTCATTGAATATTTTCGTAAGAGCGCTTCTCATTGAGTCATCCCTTATTTTTGAATATCTCCAGTAAGCTTGTTGCTGCCACTGCATATGTTGCATTATGTCCATCAACTTTGACAACTCATCTCGAAGATCTAGGCGAGGTGATTGAGTTCTGAACATTGAAGTTGTGACGTTAGGTTTGGTTACTGGTTCCATTCATTTTGCCTTATCAGGGATTTCAGCTGACTGCATTGGTTCAATCTCTGTAGGATCTCCTTCTTCTTCGGGATCCTCGCTCTCTTCAACTTATTGCTGTAGAATAGAGTCTCCAGCTATTCGGTAGAGGTCCTAATCTGTGATTGTGCCCTGGCTATAACCTGTCTTCTTTAAGTTTGCAAGAATTTTAACTTTCAAGCAAAAAATTGTTATCATAAAAGAAAAGTAAGCTGGGCCAAAACGTCTAGCGGCACAATTCTGCATTTCTCTCAAGATGATTTTTCCCACATCAATGGTCTTTCCAGTTAAAATCAAGTATAATAAGACCATTCATTCTAATGAAATTGTAGTCCTATGTCAAATGGGCATAAGGTTGAATCAAATGAAGTAGAACCATACCTTCGCTAGTGGTGTCAAATATTATCTGCAACAAGTTTGAATTCCTTGCTTTGACACAGTCCACTTAGAACCTGGAACTATAAGTTCCTCGAGAATTTCTTATAGGTTTTCAGAATCAATATTGCTCATCAAGGAAGAATATTCGTCGTCTTCAAAATTAGGTAATTCAAAGAATTCATTAATAGCCTTTGAGGTTATTGGTACCTTGATTCCGCAAACAGAAACTTCCATCAATTCGCTTGAGGTCAAATTCACGTAAAATTCATGAACTAACTGCTCATCTGCACTAGGTCTTTTCTTACAAAATAACTCCCAATTGATAGCTTCAGTAATTTTTCAAATGTGCGCCATGAAATCAATTTGAGCAGAGGCTTTCTTTCAACGTAAAGCCTTTTTCTGGGTACATCTGTTGATTCTTGAAAACACTTTCGTATCTCGCTTTGGCTTCTTCACAGTGGAATTTGTTTTATGATTTGTCAATTTGAGCAGAGGCATGAGTTCTCTTGCGAGGCATGATTAACCTAAACATATGATGGAAACAAATATTTTCTCAAAAATTTAATTAGTATAAAATATTAGTAATATAATAAATTGAAAAATTAAATAATTAAATAAAATTAAAATTTAGGAGAAAATTTTGTCTTATCACGTTTTTATATAAATTAAGAACTCAAAGAAAATAAATATAAAGCAAAAGGGGTTGGTTTAGGGATGGTTGTAGGGTGTTTTGATGGTGTTGGGCAATAGGCAAGGGTGTTGGTGCAAGTAAAAGGCGCGATGTGAGCAGATGTGTAGACAGCAGGTGGCACTGTCTGGCGAACAGTAAGGCTGGTGCGTTGGCACACGTGAGTGAGTGCATAAGGGTGGGTCTGCCGCGAGCGACAGTAGCGGCGTGAGCTGCTGGTGCGTGTGTGGGCTGCTGGTCGAATAGGGCTGCTGCTAGGCATGAGGGAAATCTCTGAAAGCTCTTAAGCACTCCTCATAAAGTTTGAACGTTGTGTCCATCTCTAATAATTTGCATAAGGGTTTAGTAATTTGGAGAAGTCCTTAATAAATCTTCGATAGAAACTGGCGTGGCCCAAAAAGCTCCTAACACTCTTTCTAGATGTTGGAGGTGGGAGTTTCTCAATAACGTCTACCTCTGCTTTGTCTACCTCGATTCCATGTCTCGTTATCCGATGCCCTAGAAAAATACCTTCTTGTACCATGAAATGACACTTTTCCCAGTTAAGTACGAGGTTAGACGGGCTAGGCAATCATCATATGTATCTTCGAATACTGAAAAATCATCCATAAAGACTTCCAAGTATTTCTCAACCATCAGTAAAAATAAACATCATACATCTTTGAAATGTAGTAGGTGCATTACATAAACAAAATGGCATACATCTAAATGCAAATGTACTGTACATGCAGGTGAATGTTGTCTTGTATTGATCTTTCAGTGCTATTGTAATTTGATTATACCCTGAGAATCCATTGAGAAAATAGTAATAGTCTCACCCTGGGAGTCTATACAGCATCTGGTCCAAAAACGGCAAAGAAAAGTGATCTTTCCTAGTCGCCTTGTTCAGCTTCTGATAATCGATGCAAATTCTTTATCCCGTAATCATTCTAGTCGGTATCAACTCGTTATTCTCATTTTTAATTACCATAATACCTCATTTCTTTAGCACGCACTGGACCGGACTTACCCACGTCCTTCGTGATGGGGTTCAGTCTTCATTGTCCATCAATCATCCTTTTTTCACCAACTTTCAGGATGATCTTGTGCATGCATACAGATGGACTAATGCAGTGAATATCGGTTATGGTCCATCCGATAGCCTTCTTGAATTGTTTCAATAATAGGATGAGTTTCTCTTCTTGCTCAATGGTTAATTCCGCTAAAACAATCACAGGCAAAGTAGAAGCGTTACCTAAATAAACATATTTTAAATGTGAGGGAAGTACCTTCAGTTCTAATTTAGGTGGCTCCTCAATTGACGCTTTTGGTTGGGCATTATCCCTATTCTCTAACTCCAAATATTCAAAATGGGATTGCGGATTAAATCCCCTTTGATTAGCTTCTAGCAAAGCTAAGTATTCATCCTCCTCTTCATCATTTAGAGGGTCTAGTGTCAAAATTTGTTCCAATGGGTCCTCGACATAGTTAAGTTCCCTTTCCATGATTAATTCCTCTAAATTAGACACTGCAGAACAATCATCAATTGTGTCAGGAAATCTCATAGACTTAAAAACATTAAATGTTACCTGATCGTCCTGAACACGCATAGTAAGCTCGCCCTTCTACACATCAATAAGGGTACTTCCAGTTGCTAGGAAAGGCCTTCCTAGGATGATTGGCACTTCTTTGTCTGTTTCAAATTCTAGATTAACAAAGTCAGCAAGAAAAATAAATTTGTCTACACGTACCAATACGTCCTCGATTTTTCCTTCTGGATGTGCTAAGGATCGATATGCTAATTGAACTGTAACCATATTAGGTCTAAATTCACCTATCCCCAACTTCTTAAATATTGACATGGGCATCAAATTGATACTCGCACCCAAATCACATAGTGTCTTACCATATTATGTTGCTCCAATGTTGCAAGGTATGGTAAAACATCCAGGATCCTTCAACTTTAGAGGTAGTTTGTCTTGAAGATATGCACTGTCTTCCTTTGTCAGGGTTACCATCTCAAATTCTCCAAGTCTTCATTTTTTTTATAGCATATCCTTCATGAATTTGAAGTAGTTCGGCATTTTTTCAAGTGCTTCAACCAACGGGATGTTGATATGAAGTTGCTTGAGTACATCTAGGAACTTCTTGAATTGAACTTCCTGCTTCTGCTTCTGAAGTGTTTGAGGGTAGGGTGGTGGAGGCTTCTTTACTGGAACTCATTGATTTGTCTTTTGTGGCAATTCTGTATCTAACGAAGTTGTTAGTTTATCAGAATTAGTTGGTTCAGAAGTTACCTTATCAGATTTTTCAGATTCAGGTTCTACTGAAACTGGATTTTCAACACTCGGTTGAACTTCCATTGAGTTTTGAGCCTCAGCTGGCTCCTTTTCAACTTCAATGGTGTTGGGCTCTAATGTCTTTCTACTCTTCAATGTCAACGCTTTACAATGCTCCTTCCCTGGATTCCTCAGATTCTCTGTATCACTAGGTAAAGTATCTTGTGGTCGGTTTCTGAGTTCAGTTGCAAGCTAGCCCATTTGGTTTTCCAGGTTTTTCAATGTAGCTATTTGGCTTTGGATTAAGGCATCATTCTTGGCTATGTATGCCTTCAACTAGTTTTCTAATCCATTAGATTGTTCAACTTAAGGTTTTTTCTGAACTTTTTGGGTAAAAATAGGTGGTTGGGTCGGTCTAGGTCGGGCGTATACTAGGTCTAGCCCCTTGGTTACTCCAGGAAAAAATTATGGTGGTTTGGCCACGATGGGTTATAAGAAATGGATTGCAGTCCTTGCCTTCCTCAATTTTGGTTCTGGTTACCCATGTAATAAACGAATTCTGGGTTTGACGGACATTCATCGAACAGATGTGCTTCCCCACAATAGACACAAGCTACAATTTCAAATTGATTCGGTAGCTGTGCTGCAAAACTATTAAACTCATTAGTGGTAAAATTTTTAAGCATTGAGGAAATAGAGGATACCTGATATGCGAGTGAAGTGAGACTATCTACTTCATGTATTCCAGCGACTCGTCTTCCTAATGCTGCTCGATTGGTTCACCATTGATAATTGTTACTGGTAATCCTCTCGATAATTTCATAAGCCTCATTATAAGACTTAGAGAGGAGACGTCTACTACCATCCTCGTGTAAGCATTAAGACCATTATAAAACATCTCAAGTTGGATGCAATTTGGGATTCTGTGATGAGGGCACTTCCATAATGATTCTTTGTACCTTTCCCATGCCTCATACAAGGACTCGTCATCCATTTGTTGAAAAGCAGTGATCTCCTTCCTCAACTTCGCATTCTTGCTAGGCAGAAAATATTTTATGAGGAATCTTTCCACTAGCTCTTTCCATGTAGAAATTGAATTTGGTGGCAATAAGTTCAACTAGGCTCAAGCTCTGTCCCTTAGCAAATATGGGAATAGCTTCAATCGTTGTGCATCTTCGGGTACTTCGACTAACTTGAAAGAATCACTTACCTCCATGAACAGTCTTAAGTGCAGGTGAGGATCTTCAGTAGGCATTCCACTGAATTGGCGCACTGTCTAAAGCATCTGGAACATGATTGGCTTCAGTTCGAACTGTTGTGCCTCGATTTCGGGTCTCGTAATACCCAGATAAAGATCATTAAACACTGGCACGGCATACTGTCTTAGAGCTCTATCCCTATCATCGAAGTTCATCTCTTCAGTCCTTCTCTGACTTGCTTGTCTTCTTCGTTGTCGAAAAGTTCTTTCTATCTCAGGGTCTACGGGGAGTAAATCGATGATTTGATCAATACTCATAAACACCTGAAATAAATACAGAAAAATTAATTAAGTTAAAATTGTACAGAAAAATAAACCAAAATGCAAAATTCACAAATTCACAAATAATGACTTTTTAAGACAGTCCCCGGTAACGGCACCAAAAACTTGGAACAACAAAAATGTGCAAGTGTACACAATCGCAACAAGTAATAAAGTAACAAGTAAATGTCGAGTTATCGTACCCACAGGGACTATGAAAATAATTATTTATGAATGCAATTAAAAACACTTTCGTGAAGAAAACTATTTTGATTTGAGGAGGTGATTAAAAACTAAGATTTTTAACTAAGTAAAATAAATAAAAATAAAATAAAATTTCCAATGCACAATTTCAAAAGATGATTTTAATCAAGATGACATAATTGTGCTAGATTAATTACATTTCTTAACTTGGAATTATTAAAATCATGTTTATGTTGTTACGAGTAAATTCATGGCAACTCGGTAATTTAGTAACTTATGAACATACTTACCTACCAAAATCCATTTATCTCTTGACTATATCTCTATGTCAATTCAACCAATTAAACAAATTTTAATAAGCAAATGTGTTAATGCACATACATTCTTATGAAATTAAAATAATCTCTTGTACATATCTCTATGCTAATTCAAACAATTAATTCAATCTCATAAGCACATAAAAGATTACGTGAAGTAACAATGTATTTCTACCTTGAAACAATTTAATCACAATAATCTTGCAAGATATGCAAGGCTAATGTATCATTAGATATCGTTGCTAATTTAACTCTCAGCTACATTAGATGATTAAACATGCACTGATTAAGTATCGTGTCAATTAATTACAATTTCAATCCGTTTAAATAATTAATTCATTAGTTACCTTACAATTGTAATGCAAGAATAACTTAGTCATGGTTTTACTTAATCAAACATCTTTCTGAGGCTTATAACAACACAAACACAATTTTAATAACTCAAGTTGAAGAAATGCAATCAACCTAACACGAATTAAATTTAAACCATATTAATTAAATTAAACATATCAACATTACAAATATTCATAGACATGTTCATCATAGCAACAAAATTAAAAGGATACGGAACAAGAATCAAATCTGGTGTTTCTCCGAGGCTTAACTAGTTTGCTCCTCTCCTTCTTCTCTACTTGTTCTTATTGAACTGAGGCTTCCACGAACACTTGAATGCTGCTCCAAATGGTGGTTGAATAACTCTTTTTCAAGAGGTGAAATCTACAAGGTAATGGGGGAAGAAAATGAAGAACAATGGAAGGTAATGAAGAGAGAAAAGTGATAGAGAAGTGAATAAATGAATGGGTTTGAGATGTGTTTGAAGTGAGTAGCCAATGGGGTATTTATAGGTTCTGAAGGATGCTAAAATTAGCAAAAATCTGCAGCCATAGAGCCCCCTCATGGCTCACCACACATGTGGCAAGTTTGAAGGTTTCAAACTTGTTATTTTAAGGTAGGGGAAAATCTAGAAAGGCATAAATAGTGGAGGGGTTTGAGTGCAATTTGAAGGAGTCTTCAAGGGCTATTTTGCAAGCCAACTAATCAGCCAAACAAGCTGACTGGGCCAGCATGTGGAACAGTTTTGGGATGCCCAATTCTCAATTGGATCGGTTTTCTCGGTTCAGCTCAAGTGGGCCCCTTTTCATAATTAATTAAAAATAATTTATTTAACCCAAATTAAATTAGATTAAAATTAAAATTAATTATATTATGAATTAATATTCATAATTTAGACCGTCTTAGGCTAAAAAATTAATTTTCCTTGATGCTTCAAAATTGCTTCTCAGTTTTGTGCTTCTAGTAGTGTCTGTCGAGCCATTTTTCGCCCTTTGTGCAAATATGTTGAAAATAATAAAAATAAATCAAAATTTGATATAAAATTAATTAAAATTCAACATTTTAATAATTTGAGTGCAATTTAATTATTTTATAATAATTATATATTTTTCGGTAAGAATTTTATTGAAACTGCATGAATTTGAGTTAAAAAGGGCATGAAAAGTGTGTATATTTTTGTGTTTCCAGTGGTCATCCTTCAGGTTGTTGATATTGTTTTTCCGTGTCTTCTTGTTGACAACATGATCTGATTTTGCCACAACATTTTTCTGCTTACCCTTTTATGGTTCAGTATGTTTTTCAGATGACTCTAGGATCTTTACATGGTTGTCATTCGAGTTATCCTCTCCTACCATGGCATCTTGAGCAACATCATTAAGTTGAGTTCCAATTTTAAGAGTGATGGCCTTGCATTTTTCCTTCCCTTGTGATCTCAAATTCTCGGTATCACTTGGCAATTCTCCTTGCGGTCTCAAATTCCAAGCATTTGTTATTTTCCCCACTTAATTCTCAAAAGCTCGGAGAGGTGCAGCCTGACTCTGAATTACGACATCATTCTTGGCCATATATTCTTTCAATAAGGCTTCAATAGATGATGATGATGATGATGAGGTCAATGCTCGACCCTGCTGGACATTTTTCTTCAGCATAGGATGATTATAATTAGGCGGTGTATTGTTGGCATTGTCTTGCAGCATTATTAAAATTTTCCACACCTTAATTATTCCAACTAAAGTTCAGATGTTATTGTCACCCTGGATTATACGTGTTGGAATAGGGGTATTGTTCTGGTTGAAATTACCCATGGAACACACGGATGTTGGGTTTGATGGGCATTCATCAAACACATGGTCTTCACCACAATAAACACACAAAAGTTCGGTTGATTTCATCTCCTAAACTGTAACGGGCTTCTTTATTGTTTTGATCATATTAGCCAAAGAAGATACATGGGCTGTTAATGAAGTGACTACATCTAGCTCCATGGTACCAGCAGCTCTCTTGATCGTCCCTACTCTTTTACTAGGATATTGATAATCATTGTTGGCAATCTTTTTCAAAATTTCATATGCTTCATTATAAGATTTATCCAAAAAATATTATTGGCAAAAGCATCAACTACAATCCTCGTATGTGCATTCATCCCATTATAAAATATCTTCATCTGAGTCTAGTGTTGAAATCCATGCATCGGACATTTTCGAATTAAGTATTTAAATCGTTTCTAAGCTTCATATAGTGTTTCATCCTCCGATTGTCTAAAATATGTGATGTCATTTCTAAACTTGGCATTCATATTTAGAGGATTATACCATAGCAAAAATCTCTAGCAAAGATCATTCTATGATGCCACTGTTCCTGATGGCAAAGCATTCAGCCATGCTCTTGCACGATCTCTTAAAGACTATGGATATAGTTTAACCCGTAAAGCGTCTTCAGGAACACCCTGTTGTCTAAACGAGTCACAGGCCTCTAGAAAAATTCTTAAATGCAGTCTTGGATCTTCAATGGGTAATCCACTAAACTGTCATATTGTTTGTAACATCTAAAACATTACCAGCTGTTGAGCCTATATTTTTAGTCTGACTATCCCTAGATTCATGTCATCCAAAATTTTCACAACATGCTCTCAGATTGGTCTGTCTCAGTCATCTACCACCCTAAGAACATGAGGATTAGCGTCCTAACCATTCAGATAATCATTCAGACCAGGTATCGTCCTAAAAATATTAGCATTAATATCTTGACCATTCGGATTATCATTGAGACTAGGATCATTCCCGTTCCTAGCCATTTTTCGCAGTTCTTTTCGCTTTCTTCGTAAAGTTCTTTCGATCTTTGGGTCAAAAGGATATTTTTTGTTAGCAAGAATTTCTCTTCTCATACACTGATGGCAAACCTATAGAAATTAAATTAAACTAAGTTAAATAACATTGATGGAATTAAGTAAAATAACAAAACCAAATTTCACCAAATTGTCGATCCCTGGCAACGACGCCAAAAAATTGCCGCATGTGAAATGGTATGCCAGTTGTGCAAGTATACTCACCAAATAGTGTAATAATGTGATAAGTAAGATCGTCTCCACAGGGATCGGATTAGGTATAAAAGTGGTCAAGTTATTATAACGAATTATGATTAATGTTATGGCAAAATCAAGTTAACTACGCAGTGGTAAATTAAAGTAATAAGGATGTGTGAAAAATGTATATTGACTAATACAGAAAAATGCTAAGGTAAAGCAAAAGTAAAAATGAAATGGAAATTATGAGAATAATTACGTAAATAATCTACAAGTAATTAAATAAATAACTAATAAAGCTTTGGCAAAGACACTACGACAAATGATTAAGGGTCTACGATGTTGATTTGGAAGGTTGGGATTACTAAGAATCCTCCCTTACTTTCAATAATGCCTCAGCAAAATCGTACTCAATCTACTACGTAGAAGAGACTGAAAGTGACCTGCTTCTTTCGAGAGCTAGATCTCAAGCTACCTGGCCTGTGTTTATAAGCCTTAGCACAGTACCTTGCAATGTTTTGTCTTCATTCTATACAAATTTTGCTTTATGTCTAGAGTCTGCTGCAAGTATTCAGTCGAATACCTGCTCGTATCATTCAATTTCAGTCCAACTAATCTAACCTTCTCAGAATTAGATTCATTTTATGGGCATACTGCACACTCATCAATGTCTAAAGAATGTACACATAAAATTGGGAAATAAAAACAATTGAATGAAATAGTAGATTAAATCAAATATATGCTTCAACCACTAACGCAAATAAAAGTTTCATCATGTAATCCCAACCTTATGAGATTTAGCTCATGGGTTGACAATTAAAATTCACATCCAAAACATCAGCCAACATCATTTCGATAAAATCTATTCACGGGAGAAAAATTTAAGAAATAATAGAAGAAATTAGAAAGATGGTTGTCACCAAGTCAATCCACAATCCACAATCCAGCAACACATTGTCTTGTGGTGGCTGAGATGAACTACCTTCAGTTTTCTCCTTTTGTCTGTACTCAGTCACTACCTTCTATTGTTGCTTCGGATCCCTACATTTTAGGGTTTCCTCCTTTGGCTTTTTATAAGCTTTTCTTCCTATAGTAACTCCAATAGCCCAGAATATCTTCTCCTTTTTTTTAGGTAGATATTTTTGTTACAAGTAAAGTTGGGCTGAAACTGGTATGCGTTGAGTGTTGACTCGGTTATCTTTTTAAAATTGTCATAATATTTGTGTTGGCAAACTATTCAACCTTTTGCCCCGACAAACCTTCACTCCTTTATTTCTTTCTCCACATCCTGCACCTGCCAAACCACCAAACATAACCCTTTCACATGCAATTAAAAGTACCTAACATTTAAACACAATCCAAGCTCCTAATGCAATGATAAAAATACTAATGGAAAGTCCTAAAATACTACTAATTGTACCAAGTACAAGCAATTAGCTAGGTCTAAAGGCATGCAATATAACTTCTTCCAAGAGTTATTAGAATTCCACTATTTTGAATGATGCTACATACTGCAGAAGTTGTATATACAACGCACCAGCTTTTAGTTCCTTTTCTGTTCAAATCGTATATGCAACATACCAGCTTCCAGTTCCTTTTCTATTCAAACTCAGGCTTTACTTACATCAAAGTATACTAGTCATGCATACATAGTTCGTCATCCATTCAGGATGTAGGTATGCCACACTATGAATATCATAAGTGAATAAATCCGTAAATAGATTCAGGATCTATTCTTCTTGGGTCCAGTCTAATGTATTGGCAATCCGGTCAGTCACACCTATGTCTCTATCTTCTAGGAGTTATCCACTCTGATGCCCAAGATAAAGCATCTCCCCAATTGGACTTGATAGACAGATATTAGTCTTTTAATTAGTTTTCATATTTCCAATTAAACTAATGACATGTTTAGGTTTGTCTACTAATATAAGTTATATTTTCGTATTACGATCTGACCACGTAATACCACTTAGTATTAGTTTAAACATTAAACAACCACTGAACAATGTTTTCTTCTATTTTACTTTGCATGAAAAAAAAATCACATGAGGAAAATTATACAAAGTATATTAATGTAACCAATGAATTTGTTTCATTCACCAATCTCTTTGAAAAAATTACAAGTTTACAAATGAATAAACTACACTTAATGTACTAAATCCAACAATTTCTTCATTTCTCTTACATGTATTCATTGAGAGCTTATTGTAATATCTTTTCTTATTCTCATATATTTTATTTAGAGCTTTAATTTGCAAAAAAAACACCTATTAGAGGTCCATTGTTAGGTAGCTCATCCTTTTTTATTGTAAATAGTATCCTTAAGTTTCTTGAGCTATAAAACCTTAAGGGGATTAAAGGGTTGCTAGTTAAGCCTTGCAAAAAAGCTAGAGGGTTCTAGTTTAGCCATACAAACTACGGAGAGGATATATATTAGCCTTGTAAAAAAGATAGGGATTGCAATGGTTACACATTTTTCGTGAAAGGTATCAATTCAAGTTTAGTGAATTGTAAAATCCTTGGTTGAGGTAAACCAAGGAAGTGGAGGTTAGCAATTAAAGTCAAACCACTATAAAATTGATTGTGCAAGCATTTTCCCCTCTCCTTATAATTTATAAAATTTTATAGAGATTTTCAAAATACCAATTCACCCACTCTTAGTATTTTCTAACCTAAAATATTAGATACAACAATTTAAAAGTGTTTTTATAGTGTAAATAAATTGTTCTATCAATTTGGACTAAACTTTCATAGGTGAAAGTCTTAGTAGGAGAGTTGAATATTTATTATTGTATGAGAGTGAGGATACAAAAAATGTGAGTGAATTGGGTTTAAATCATCTCTTGTGTTGTTGAGATTATAGTGAATTATGCTCTAGGCAAGACCCATAAATGTAATATTAGATTTTAATTGCATAACCAATTGATTGGGTTCTCTGTTTTAGATTTTAATTGCATAACCAATTGATTGGGTTCTCTGTTTTACATTTTTGGTTTTCAGTTGTCTTTTTCAGTTGTAACTCAAATAACAACTAAACAAGAAAATCAACACTTTCAATTGGCCAAAGAGTTAGACACTAGATAAATTTGGTGAAGATCATGTTGTTTATTTGCTAAGACATGGAAGAAAGCTTGATATCCAGGACATATATGCTTGATAGGCCAAATTATGCCTATTAGAAGACACGTATAAGGGCATGTACCAAGCTAATAGACAAGAAAGCATGGAAAGCTATTTTTAGAGTATGGGAACCAACAATTGTACTTATTAATAGTGTTAATGCTCCCAAACCTAAGAAAACGTAGACTACTAAAGAGGATAAAATAACCAATTGCAACTCCAAGGCCTTTAATGCAATCTTCAACAGTGTAGATCCTTAGGAGTTTAATAGAATCTCAAAGTGCATCACTATTCGAAAATTATGAACCATTTTGGAAATTGCTCATAAAGGGACTTCTACAATGAAATAGTTAAAACTCCATACATTAGCTTCCATGTTTAAAAAGCTGAGAATGTTAGAAGATGAGATTTTATGTGATTTTTATGCTAAGTTTGTGATATCTATAACCATGCTTTTGCTCATGGTGAGGAGTAATCAAATGTCAGGTTTGCGTGCAAAGCCCTTGTAACACCCCTAACCCATATCCGTCACAAGAATAGGGTTACAGAGCATTACCGTAAAAACGTAACTCAAATCATTCATTTTTAACATTTCATAATCATAGCAAAATTCATCCAAACACATGCATAACATCCCTAATTCGAGCCCTCAAGGCCTTAGAGACACTTTAGAAACGATTTGGGACTAAATTGAAAACATTTAGAACTTCATGGAAAAAGATAGAAAAAAATTCACACTGCAAGGGTCACACGATCGTGTGACTAGGCCGTGTGACTTACACAGCTGAGACACACACCCGTGTCTCAGGCCGTGTGGACATTCGAAGTAGGGATACACGGCCATGTCCCAACTCGTGTTTGTGCTCATATAACTCTCTGACTTGGGTCACACAGCCAAGCCACACACCTATGTGTCAGGCCGTGTAACCTTCGAAATGGCCTCACACGCTGGTGTGCCAGGCCGTGTGCTAGGTCATGTAACTTTCAAAAAACCATCTTAAAAACCTACAAGGGACACACGACCATGTTACATGACCGTGTATCACACACGGCTAAGACACACGCCCGTGTCATAGGTTGTGTAGACAAGAAATAGGCCAAATTCAAACCATTTCTTTCACCATGTTCAAGCACGCACCTACAAGCCATTTGCACATTCAATCAAACCTTGAAACATACCTAAAACATGCATAATAAGTCCAATTCAAAAGTTAATTTATCCATACAACCAATATGTCAAAAGATACCTCAAACACAACGTATCAAATATACCTAAACATGTGCATATTTAATCATTCATCAACTAACTTATTTTCCATACCAAATCATATCACAATTTATACATTTCAACCATACCATACTAGATTCATGCCATGTCAAAGTAACATTACTATTTGGACCATTTCTCACATGTATCAAAATCGTATAAATGACACAAATCTAGCCATTTCCAAATGGTACCAAAAACCAACATATATGCATACCATATTTCAATCATGCACATCTATTCAAAACCTTTCTAAAGCATATCATAACTTGACCATGTTGAGGTCAATTCTTCACCTATCACTTGGCCAAATTGGTCATTCAAAACATGCATCATCTTGGCCATAATAACACCAACCATCAAGGGATCAAAATACCATAAGTACATCAACCATAATAACACTTATACATGTCAAAACAATTAGATTATTAATCATAAGTCCACCTATACATGTCATTATAACCTTTATTAAAACATCAAAATCTACCGATACAATCTCTGGATAGTGTGATAAATCTCTAACAAGCTTCCAAACCGATCGAGCTTTCGATAATCTAAAAAGTAAAGGAAACATCTACATAAGTAATAAATGCTTAGTAAGCTCGTATAAACCTTTAAGCATAATATTCCATTTCAATAATAAACTTTATAAAATAAACATAAACCTATATCAATGCCATAAGATTCATTAATGTCGTATATATTTATTATTCATAACATGATAGGATTTTACAAGACATAATATATAATAATCAACCTTTTTATAAGATTATACACCTTTCAATTTCTTACTTTCCATTTTGTTCCCAATGCTTATCATAAGCCTAAACAACATTATCAATTCCCGACTTAGTGTATTTATCCATGATATAGGTAGATTCATCCATAGCATAAGTAGTTTGCTCACCAATAAATACATCATTTAACTCATCGATTCTTTTATATCATCATATTATATCCCAGTTATGAACTTACCGTTTCACTTCCTTTTCTTACCCATTCCATTTGCATATTACAAAGCATAGGCATAAAAATCAATCATGAACACAAGCTTGGCACAAACCTAAACATCATCATCAATGCACAAGTTAGTGCATACATACATAAATTACTTAGTGCATACATACATAAATTACTTGAATTAAACATATGATGATCCATTTCCATATGAACATATTTCATTTGAATCATTTAACCAGTCTATGAACATATGCATAATGCCAAGTGAAAGCTTACCTTTTCAATCCTTTTCATAACTACATGATAGAGTTAATTTGAACATTTATCGTTCATTTCCTTTTTCTTACCCATTGAACCATTTAGAATATCATCGGATACATGGGAAAGCTCATACAAAGTGTGCTTAACATATAACCATAACACTTACTTTCCTTTACATCATTGCTCACACGAGCTATGAAATGGGCCTACTCACTTGAGTTGTGGGTTGGAATGTAAACAACACGATGCTACTCATACGAGCTGTGGAGTATCCGTAACAAATGCCAGACCTCAGACATCGGTAGGACATTTAAGACAAGCACTCGAGAACATGGTAACCCTAATGACATGTCATTTGTATCCTACAAATTCCTAAGATTCAAACGGGACTCGATAATCGTCGTACGTCATTGGATTTCCATCTTTTCATGATATGATAAATTGTATAATAACATATATATATTGAATCATTTACATTAGAACAACACATTAACAATCAATTTAATAAACATTTAAGTGCTTATAGCTCATATGAAATTACCTGGCTAAATTTGCATAAATGTTAAAGTACAAGGGCTATTTGGTAATTTTTCATTCTCCTCAATTTTCCACTCAATCTTGATTTAAATTAATAATTTCATTCAATTTATTAATTTAGATAGTAAAACAATTTATTTTATGCAATTTAGTCATTCTTACATTTTTATAGAATTACCCCTAACACTTTACTTTTATTCAATTTAGTCCCTAAGCCTAAAACATGAAAATTAACCATTTTTATTAAAAACCCAAACTAGAAGAATATTTTTAGCTTCCATTTCAGTCTATTTTTGCAAAAATTTCACAAGTCCTTGAACTATTAAAATTTCAACACTATTAATATTTCAACAATTTAGTCCCTAATCGATAAATTCATCAAAAATCACTTAATAAAATACTTATAAATAACAAATAATACTTCAAATTCATCATTTAATATCTAAAATCACACAGATTTATCAATGGAAATATTCAATATCTTTAACAGTTTCAAAATCGAAGGTACGGACTAATTGGATCTAGTTGCAACGATCTTAAAAACATCAAAATTACTAAAAATGGGTAAGAATTACTTCCCATGCATAATGAAATCACCATGGTCAAAAGATTCATCCCTAACGCCATGGTGTTTTTGGTTGTTTTCTTAGAAAACCAAAAAGATGATAGCATATTGTCCGTTTGTTTCTTTTAATAAATTTAATTATGAAATTACCATTTTTTCCATTTAAAAATCATCCAAATTTCATGCTATTAGTTGTCAAAAACCATCCATTAAATCCTTAAATGGTTTAATTACCATTTAAGTCCCTTTTCCTTTATTCAATAAGCCATTTAATCACTCAAATCAAATAGTGATCAAATTTTACATCATTTACAATTTAGTCCTTTTTAATTAATTAACTATTGAAACATTTCTTAAAGAAACTTTAGTACAACCTTAATAACACTCTGTAAATATTTATAAAAATATCTACGGCTCGGTTTTAGAAAATATAGAAACGAGGTCCTGATACCTCATTTTCTAAAACCACTTAACTTTAGGGTCTTACCACTTGAATTTAATTAATCATTTATAAAAAAATAAATTATCATATCAAAAACCTTTTTAAAACCATAATTGACTCATAAATATTAAATAATAATATTTACGAACTTACTCGTCATATTTGTGGCTCCGAAACCACTGTTTCCCGCACCACTAAAAAAACGGACTGTTACAATTCTACAATCTCTTCTAGGATGTTTCTTCATCTACGTGATAGCTATAAATGAGGCTAACACCATCAACACGATGAGGAATGGTGAGTTGATTAGATCCTTCAAATGTTTGAGATGAAGTTTAAGGAAGCCAAGAGAGACAAAGTACAGATATAAAAGAACATTTCTTTGCAAGTTGGTTCTTTAGTTGCAATCAATGAAAAAATACCATTGAAAATCTCCAAGAGTAATTAGTCCTACTCAAAAAATTTTAACAGGGCATTCAAGAAGTTATCTAGGAAGAGCAAATGGGTTTGAAAGAGGTTGAAGCTTCAATAAAGGAAAAAAAAAGGGGGGGAAGAAATAGCTAATGAGGAGACTCCTAGTGATAAAAAGAAAGGTATACAATGTCATGAACGTGAGGGGTATGGCCACATACAAATTGAGTGTGCCAACACACTGAAGAAGAAGAAGAAATCCTTGTGTGTGACATGGAGTGATGATGGAAAGGATGAAGATGATAAGCACCTAAGCAATTATATTGTGAATCTATAGGAGACTTTATGAATACTTAAAAGGCCATGCTTGACAACTTGGATTAAGTACATAAGATCAATGGGATGAGTTGCTAGATCCAGCTTATTATTTACAAATATAATTATTTCTTAATTGAAATAGATTAGATTTTCTATCAACATATTGGAAGCCTAATGAGTCACACACAATAATAAAATTTGGAAATTAAAATGAGAAAGTACTTAATTGAATAGTTCAATAAAGTTTAACCAAAATTTGGTTAAAACCCTAGTCTATCTAATTTCATTATTGTCACACATCTACACATGAGAAAGTCTCATTCTTTTTATCTCACTTTTTGCCGCACATGAGAAAGAAAAATGAGCAAAAGTATTTCTTGATTTTTATTTTTATTTTTTTGGTACTAAAATTGAGATCAAAAGGTGTGGACCTAAATGATCAGATAGCTAGTACTATCTCGGCAAAGTGGATATTGAACTTACAAGGTTTTTCAACTTCTTAGTGTGAATTTGTTAGAGGTCAGACAATTGAACGACTGTAGATTTTCTACAATTGAATCTTGTGTTGGGACGAAAGTGAAGAAAATTATAATGGAGGTATGTGAACCCCTTAATCAAAGGTACTGATTTTTTTCTACTATTTTTTGTATTCTTAGACAAGATTAAATAAACAAACTAATGATTGATGGAATCTAATTTTCTATTGAGTTCACGTTGAAAGATTTAATTTCAATTTATTTCGGTAATTAATCAGCGTTATTTGATTCATTTTTATTCATCCAAAATTAGATTTATTAGTAATTGAATCAGAGGAAAAATCAACACTCGGGTCGGAGTTTCCTTTTCAAGGAAGGCTATAGATTCTGGAAAATTATAGCTTTTTTGTGGGATTTTGGGGACTGTTATAGGGTGTTTTTTTGTTCTGATAAATTCCTAATTTATTCACGTATTACATTTGAAATATGGTAAGTTGAGATGCGCATGAAAAACGGAAGCAAAGTGTTGCTTGGAGTCCAACTTGTGATCACGGATGCTCTAAATTTTGTTTTTCAAGTGATTTTCAGAGTTTCCATCCTAACCCTAAATGAGTTTGGTTCACATCGGGCTTCTCGGGAACAAGTTACTAAAAATTAAACGCAAGGTAAGAGTTTTTTTTTTTTATCAACTTGTTAGAATTAAAATTAAAATTATATTTAATTAAATCCTAAATTTTAGGAGTTCAATTTTATTTAGTTTTTAAATTCTAATTAATTTATTAAAAATTGAAATTCATGAAAAAATCATAGATACTAGTAGTTATTAAATGCTCCGAAGTAGATTGATACACTTCAAAATTAAATTTGTTTTAATCTAAATAATTTAATTTATGGTTTACTGAACAAAGAAATTTGTATACTTTATTTAAAATTAAATTTGAAAAATAAGAAATTCCTAAGTTAATTAAAATAAATCAAATGTCGAAATTTATATATTATGATGGACGGTTAATTTATGTTTCATGCTATTTAATTTTTAAATTGGGTTAGTGTTCTTTATTTTTCTCTCGGGTTGTACATTTGCTTTATCATCTAAATTCAGTTAAACTAACTTGAAGTTCATGGTAGATTTATTTCACGCAATAATATAAATGCTACCCATGCAAAATTAATGAGACCTTAGTCATTAAACAAACATAAATCCCTCACATATTGAGTCCATGTTAAGCTTGATGAGATACCTTCCATTTGTTAGTATTCATATCACTCAAGGCTACTTACATTAAAATGGGCATTGCTCAAGCAAAGTTGTGTTGTCTAAATGCTTAAAAACTTGATCTCATGATTTTAGAAGTAAAGATAAAGTTCGACCTTGAACCCAAGCAGAAATGAATGAACTTGTAGACGAGTGGGCTTAGTATTGGACTAGGAAATGGAATTCTAATTTTGACCCGGTTTGGACTTTATGAATTTTTGCGTCTAATTTTAATTAAATTTAGTAAAAAGGGATTTTTATGATTTTGAAATGGAAAATATAATTTTGGGATAATAAACTTGGTAACTAGATTTATTTTCGATTTTTTTTTATTTTCTTCGGTACATGAACTTGACAATTAAATTCATTTTAGTTTTGAATTGAGAAATATAAAAATTTAGCAACGTAACACTTTGAGATTGTACCACATCATCACTTGAAAATTAAAAAATATATATAAAATTTCAGGTGATGACTTTGTATAATCTTGGAAGGTCACATATAGTGTTTTAATAACTGGATCAGTAGTTTAACCGATCAGACCATTAGTTTCTGATTCAACCAGTTTGATCGGTTCAACTGCTAGACCAATAATAATTAATTAATTAATTTTTAAAATTTTTAAATTTTTAAAATTTTATTGAACAAGTTAAACCTATTCAACTACTAATTTTGTTCCAATTTTTTATTTATTACTGGTTTCAATCAGCTTTCGATTCAATCAGTTTAACCCTTTTGTTTAGATCAATATACCAATCGATCTGACTGACCAATCCATTCATGTTCCAAAAACACTGGTTAAATCATCAAATTTTGACGTCAAAATTTAAAGATCAAAATAGATTTAGTTGTCAAATTCAAGTACCAAAATATAAAAATTAAAAATACCAAAATAAATCTAATTACCAAATTTAAGGATAAAATATTATATTATCCATTTTCAAATTCAAACTTCTCAATGCGTGGTTATCTAAATATCCACCCTGACCAAGTTAATTGAAATAGAGATATAATAATTTTTTTAGAAAAAAAAACACAATCAAGATTATTTTGGATTCCAAATTAGAAATATCAATCCAAATCAATAGCATAAAATTTTAAGGCTAAGATATCTAGTTACTCATCGATTATTCAATTTTTAGGGAATTTTTATTTTGGTCATTCAAAATAAAATCTTTATAATTTCATCATTAAATTTTAGAGCGTTTTCATTTTAATCACTCAATCATTAAATCTTTAACGAAAATTAACAGCATACGTCACATCATGTTTACACTTTCATTTTGGTCACTCAACTTCTAAGTTGTTTTTATTTTGGTCAACTAAAAAATATCTCCTTTTTTTAAGTATTGATTAGGGTGAAAAAAATTAAGGATTAAAGTAAAAAAAATAGAAACTAAAATAATACTTTAAAAGTTGTCAAATTGTACTTGTTTACCCTTTGCCAAAAGTTCTAAATCTCTTTCTTTTTTTCAATATTGAAATTTTAAATTTCAAAACATTAAAATTAATTAAATAAGTTATTAAAAAAATTATCATTTGCTAGTGTCAACAGAGTTGTTAATATAACATTGATATTAATTAAATTAATTAATTTAGTCTCCATTTAAATTTTAAAATTTTATTTTTATGTTTCCATATTAAAATCAACTCATATAAACCATATTTAATTATTGTACATGAAACTCAAATTTATTTTGATTATATGATCTTGAGTCTTTCATACTAAGTTAAAAGGGAAAAAAACCTTACAATTAATTATTTAATTTAATTTAATTTAATTAATTAATTTTTCTTTCTTGCCAAATAAAACCCTGAATTTTTTCATCACCTCTTACCCAAAGAAAGAACAAGCAATTAATTTAATTAATTGCAATAATTTTTCTTTGCTTTTAACTTAATATGAAAGATTCA
Source organism: Gossypium hirsutum (assembly GCF_007990345.1). Taxonomy (NCBI): domain Eukaryota; kingdom Viridiplantae; phylum Streptophyta; class Magnoliopsida; order Malvales; family Malvaceae; genus Gossypium; species Gossypium hirsutum. Next base: position 13,608,521 of record NC_053442.1, on the reverse strand, counting down.
ATATTATATAATCAAAAGAAATTTAAGTTTTGCAAACATTTATTAAATATGAGTTATCGAGTTGATTTCATTAAGAATAATATGAAAACATAAAATAAAATTTTAAAAATTAGAAGGAGATTAATTTAATTAATTTCAATATTACAGTAACAAATGAGTTAGCATTATCAAGGGATAAAAAAATTCAACAATCTATTTGTAATAGGCCCAAATCTGAAATAAATAAACAAAAAATATCAAAAAATAAAATAAACCAAACCAAAATTAAAAGTCAACAAAAAAAACCAATAACATAGTCCAGTTCTTTACATTAGCAGGCCTAAATCCAAGTAGGCCCAAATGCATATGCCCAGAATGCTAAACCCGAATGGCCCAATTGCACCTAGCCCAATAACCAAAAATTTCAAACCCAAAATCTAACCCAATTCACCTAGCCCAACTACACCCAGCCCAACAATCATACGGCCTAACACCCCAAAGAGGATCAGAAACCCTAGCACCAGCGCCGCAACCAGTACGTTCCCCTCTCATGCGTGCGCCACCACACCTTCGAGCCACTCCTCACACGCGTCACCGTACGGCCTCCGTACGCCTGCAACACACAAAGCAACAAAAGACGGACACAAAGAATAGCAAAAATCGACAGGAAATACTAGCAAAAAATATAGGAAAAAATGTAGAAAAAGAGAAATAGCAAAAAAGAAATATTATTATTTTTCTCATTCGGCTAAAAAAAGGCAATACAAGCACTGTAAACGAATCCTTTTTTTTCACAAATTGAATACAAGAAAAAAAATATTCAGAGGCAGAGAAATCAAAAAAAGATTTGAGAGGTGATTGGCAGTTTTATTTTCTTTCTTTGTTTTTCTTTTCCTTTCTCTGTTTCTTTTAATTTTCTGTTTTTTTTCTCTATAAGCGAAACAACAAAAAAGGGAGAAAATGAAGGAGTCGTACCTTGTCGTTGGAAGTCGTCGGATCTCTGACCCTCTCCGTCGCAATCGGAGCCTGGGTGGAGGTCGTAGACGCAAGAACGGCGCAGTACCTGGGTTTCTCTGTAAAAGGGAAACGATGAATCAAATGTTTTAGGGTTTTTTAGGTTTTTGTATTTATTCATTTTTTTTAGTTTATAAAGCATGAAACGACACCGTTTGAGCCTTATTACAATGGTGTCAAAACGGTGTCGTATCATTCAAACCCAATGACCCGCGCGCAACCCTACCTGCTCCATGGAGGATCCGCGCGTTTTTTGTTAAATGGGTTATTTGTCCCTCTGGTCCCTCCACATTGGAAATGTGTTCCAATTTGGTCCATGTCAAGGCGCTGCGTTTTGAGGGAAGGGAATATTTCCCATTTGGCCCTCATGTTATCCGCGTGTTGTATTTTGGCCCTCAGCTTTGTTTTATTTTTGTTTTTTTTCTTTAATTTTATTTCAAATTCAATTCAACCCTTATTAGTTGATTTAAATTCGCTTGTTTATTTATTTATTTATTTACTTATTATTATGATATTTTTAATTTAAAATCTAATATTGTTTGAATGTTTAATCCTTTTTTATTAACCCAATATATTTTATACATTTTCTAATGGTTTTATTTTATAATACATCTTTAAAAATTTTATACAATAATATTTCATAATTCTAATTCTATTTTATATATGTATATACAATTTATACTAAATTATTATTTTTATATACATATGTATATAATAATATACCACTGATTTCAAATTGTAAATTTTTACCTATTTTCTCTATATAAATATTTTATTATTATTTTACTTATTTCAACCTCTTTTACATATATTGTTATATAAATACGTATATTATTTATATTAAATATCTCATTTCATATATATTCCTTACTTAATTTAAAACATATACTAATTTTGTGATTTATTTATTTTTTATTTATTTTATTTTCTTCTTATAATTCTTTCTTTAGAATTCATTTAAACATTTTTATTCATTTTTTAAATTCTATTACAAAATTATTTCAAATCTTCGTAAATTACTTTTTTTTAAATGTACAATTTTGTGTAAATACTTTGCTAAGTTAAAATTTCTTTTCTCACTTATTTTCTCTTTTAAATTAGTTACATTGCATCTTCCTTTTAAATTAATAATTTGAATGTTGATGTTGATAGTGGCACAATGCATGATTGGAACTATTGTCATTGTATTTATTGATTTATTGTTCATCACTCATTGGTGTATATTTACTATTTAAATTTTGCATGATTCATTGATCATTTAACCAATGCGTTTTTTCTACCGTATTTCAATAAAAACATTAGAATCATCTTATTTCACAATTTATCAAAATACCCGCAATTCATGATTCTCGAGAGAATTGTGCCCTAACTTACTGGGCTTCAATTTCTCCGATGAATTTAGATAGCCGAGTATCTCTTTTGTAATAAAACCTTGTGATTTCCACACAAAAGCTCATTTTCGGGAATTCGATATGTAGTATCCTAATACATTGGATATGACATATTGTTTTCTCGAAACGAGGATTTATCTAACGAATGAAAATAAAGGCAATATTTGATACTTAGGATTTTGTGAAATTGAACTCTAACTTACTGGGTTTCGATTTTCTCATTTGACCTAAAGAATCGAATATCCTTTTCAAAATGTACAGGTTTTAAAAGTCAAACTTAATTTTGAGGGTTTGAAACGTTGCACTCTAACTTACTGAGTGTGACAATTCATTCCCTTGAAGTAAGTGAGCCTTATTACCTAATTCATTTTACTCAAAATAAAAGGATCGTATTTCAAAATCTTTTCAAAGTTTCGACACTAAGACATTAAACAATCGATTCGGTACCAATTTTGGGCGTTACGAGGGTGCTAACCTTCCTCGTGCGTAAATGACTCCCAGACCTATTTTCTGAAATCTCGCAGACCTAAAACTTATTTTTAATGGTGAACCGGTCACACCTTAATAAAAGATCGGTGGCGACTCCCGTTTTCATCTTCAAAGTCGATCCCCATTTTTTTCAAACTTAAAAATGGTTTCGACACTATTTAATTGATTTTTGTATTTTGAAATTTAAATTTTCAATATTGGAAAAAGAAAGGAAGTTAGAATCTTCATGTAACACCTTATACCCGACCTGACCATTGAGTTCGAGCTACAAGGTGTCACATTTGTTGTAACTGCTATCAAAATAATCACAATTATAGCTATTTAACATGCAAATATGAACAGTATAAACAAATAATATGATACATAAACATTCTCGAGTCTTATACGAGCTTATGGAAGCTCTAAAGCTAACCCGAGATCGAATCAATACTAAATTGTAAAAGGTTCAAAATACAGGGTTGACGTCATGACATCGTTAAATAGTTTGTCACATTACGACATCAATCCACTCGACATCGCTGGTGACATCACTCACCGTTTTGGCCTCATTGAAAAGACAGTGTTCCTTGTCTCAACTTGACATTACAGGCCATTTCTCATCACGACATCACATACTATTTTTGCAAAATCTTTTTGGTGAAAACCTGTAACTTTCCTCACCAATTCACAACATCATCAATTCATAATCAGTTTGCAATTTCAACATTATATCATCAATTTACATACCAAATCCTCAACCAACATCAGTTAGCATCATATCAACTATAAGCTAACTACCTATTGCATGTCATATCAATTTATATACAATTCTTGCTATTTCACCAAGAACTATTATCATTATAAACTATCATACTAATTCAACTAAACTTTGATACCATTACAATCCATATTCAACCTACCACATGCAAATACAAACCTTAAAAACCAAAATACTTAAACCAAACTATATTAAATCTAAATTGCATATATACATATAAGCAAACATATATCATTCTTAAAATACCAAAACCAACATGACTTAACCTATTAGTTACATGCCAACTAATAATAAAAGTAAAAATTAAACAAACATTATTGAGTCTGGGATCGCTAACTAGATGTAGAAGTCTATGCTTAATATTCTCGAACTGAACCTAATCTGTGCATGGAAAACAAACTGTATGCTGAGCAAACCACTCAGTGGTAATCTTTGATTCAAGATAAATAAATATATGTATGCATCATGCACAAATTCAATCCCAAGTCAAATATACCTTTATTTACATAATGGCACAAATATAATCAATGATTATGCATATCAGTTCACCAAATTATCAACCTTTTCATAAGTTATTTTGTTCATTTCATGCACAAGATATAGCTACAATCAATATAATTTACTTTTTGTTGAGTATGACTCCTATTTCAGTCAAATTTAAGAAATAATCTTCCAGTTAAATTCTATTTATTTGTTTCAATCAAACTCTAATTAGTCTAAATTATTTTATTATTATTTGACTTATGAATTTAGCCTAGAAATAGGCTCTATTACAACCTTAGAAAATATACTCATTAGATATTAGAACTCATAACACTTTTAGATAATTTTGTGTTTACGTTTTGAGGGTTCTTTATTTTCGGGTTTTTCGGGTTTAATTGTTATTTATATTTTTTTACTCTTCGTTCTTTTGTCATTATTGTATAATTATCTTTGCCTTTGGTTTTTATCATCTTTTGAGGGGCTTTTCTATGTTAAATTTGTGTGCTCAATTTCTCCATTTTATCACTATTTTTACTTGTTCGTTGTTTTATTAGGTTGATCCCTAATAAGTGGTATCAGAGCTAGTTCTATTTTAGTAGATCAGCCCATTCAGAGATGGCAACAATAAGATTTGAAATTGAGAAGTTCGATGGTGTCACAAATTTCAATTTGTGGCAAGTTCGGATGATGACAATTCTAGTTCAAACTGGCCTGAAAAAGGTTATTACCTGGAAAAAGCCTGAGAATCTAAATCAAACAGAATGGGAAGGGCTTGATGAAAAGGCCTTGTCTACAATCCAGTTGTGCCTCGCGAATACGGTATTACAGGAGTTGTTGATGGAGAATACCTCATCCGCATTGTGGAAAAGGTTAGAAACTCTTTTTGTGACTAAGTCTTTGGCTAACCGTTTAATGTTGAAACAACGTCTATTTTCACATTAATGAAGGTGAGCTTCTTAGAGATCACTTAAGTCAATTCATTACTCTTTTAAATGACTTAAAGAACGTTGAATTTCAGATTGACAATGAAGATTACAAGTCTTTCAATGAGACCCTGATTTATGGTATAGAAAAACTCTCGTTCGAATATATGAAAGGTCATTTGTTGAGTAGAGGCAAACTCAACAATGAGTTTGGTTCGGATAACAAGGCAAATAGGCAAGCTTTCATTTTGGTAGTATTAAAGAAGCGAGACAAAATGTGTCGCTATTGTAAAAAGTTAGGTCACGTCAAAGCAGATTGTTATAAACTATGAAATAAAATAGCTACTGAGAGTAACGAAGAAGATGTAGTTGGTGCTAATTTGGCCGATGAAAGCGGTGATGATTTCCTGTTAATATCAACGAGCGATAACTCGAAACTTATGTCCGAGTGGATCCTAGATTTGAGATGTTCTTTCCACATGTGTCCCAATAAAGAATGATTCTCCGCATACAGTTTAGTTGAAGGTGAAGTTGTATGCATGGGAAACGATTCATCTAGTAAGGTAATTGGTATTGGTACTGTTAAAATTAAGATGTACGAGGGGATGGTTAGGACACTCTCAGATGTCTAGTATATACTTGATTTACAAAAGAATCTCATCTCCTTGAGTATTTTATACTCGAAAAGATGTAGAATCAACCATTGAGTCGAGCGGCATTAAGGTATCTCGTGGAGCTTTCATTTTGTTAAAAGGTAAAAAGACTGAAAATATTTATATTCTGGAAGGTTCTACAGTGGCCGGTGAAATCAGACGACCCTCGTCCCTTACGGAGTCGAAGTCTACTCGTTTGAAGCTGAGGCAACTTGGTCATAAGAGGAAAAAAGGTATGATCATTTCGTTGAAGAGAGGTTCTCTTTTGGATGCAGGTTTTGAAAAGTTAGGACATTGTGCTTGTGAAAATCAGACCCAGGTTAGTTTTGATTTGGTAGTGTACAAACAGTTTCTAAGCACAAATTCGACTCAGATAATTCCCTACATAGTTCAAGATTGGCCCATGGCGGGCTTTGGTAAAGATGGTGTTGTAGAAATATGAGTCAAGGTGGAGATTTGTTGAATATGACTCCTATTTTAGTCAAATTTGATAAATAATCTTCCAGTTAAATTCTGTTTATTTGTTTCAATCAAACTCTGATTAGTCTAGATTATTTTATTATTATTTGAACTATGAATTTAACCTATAAATAGGCTATTTTACAACCTTAGAAAATACATCCATTAGATATTAGAACTCCTAACACTTTTAGAGAATTTTGTATTTACGTTTTGAGGGTTCTTTGTTTTCGAGTTTTTCTGGGTTTAGTTTTTATCTCCATCTTTTGTACTCTTTGTTCTTTTGCCATTATAGTATAATTATCTTTGCCCGTGGTTTTTTATCCTCTTTGGAGGGGTTTTTCCACGATAAATTTGTGTGTTCAATTTCTCAATTTCTTCTGCTATTTTTACTTGTTCGTTGTTTAATCGGGTCGATCCCCAACACTTTTCATCTTTAGCATAAGTCTCACTTTATAATATATTGCATATCATTACTGAGTCTATTGACTTATTAAACCACAATCGACCCCCAGGATTCATTTTTAATTCATTTAGCATACTAAAATTTCATGGCATATAACATTTCACATATCAATTAAGCATTTCTTTCATTTATAACACTATTTAGGGGTGAACATTTCATCAAATAGAGTCGAGTCGAATCAAGTAAAAAATGTGAGTTAATCGAGTTGACGAGTCTTATTTTATTTGATTTTTTTCCGAATTGAGTTGACTGAAATGAAATCCAAGTCGGGTCGGGTCGAATCAAGTGAAATTGTTCATGTTAGATTAAAAAATTAGGGTCGAATCGCGTGAAATTGTTCATGTTAGATTAAAAATTAAACATGTCAAATTAAAATATTGTTACCATATAACTAATTACACATAAATTTGAAACCAAATATATTTGAAAACTTTTTCAAAGCAAAATAATAATAATGAGATACTTTTGTGTGACAAACTTGAATCATTAATTAACTTATTTAGGTCCCAAAATTATTATTTTAGAAAAAAATTAAAATTTTAACTTTCTTTACATATTTTTTTGAAATTTTTTAAAATTTTTAAAATTTTTATAAATATTTTGAATTTTTGAAAATTATTTTAATTTCTTTTTGTGATTTTTGTTGAAAGAGAAATCAATTTACTTATTTTCAAAATTGGTAGGGACCAAAAGGGTATTTACACCAATCTGTTATTTGAATTATTTGAATTATTCGAGTTATTCAAATTGTAAAATTCAACACGAATTGAACTCAAAATTTGATTCTTTTTCGATTTTTTGATTCGAATTGAGTTTTGTTCACCCCTAACCTATTAACCAACATGAACTCAGAACGGATACGCAGATCCATCACCCCGAGTTGCCCGAAAAAAGTGGCGCTATACAATTATATGTTACCACGTTGGATTACCCGACAATGATGGTTTTCCCACTAAATGATATGATAAAACCGTCACCCTGGATTGCTCGGCAACGATGACTTGAGTATACAAATTACCACCCTGAATTGCCCAACAATGATGGTTTCCAATTAATGACCTGATCTTGTAACGCCCTCAACCCGACCCGACTCACCAGGTCTAAATCTCAAGTGTTACTTCACATAATACTTAATGAAATTCAAAATAGTAAACAAACACTCTTTACTTAAAACATTTTTCTTATCATTTCTTTTTAAGGACTTAATTTCAAAGAAACAAAAGAAAGTATTTAGAATTTAAATTATTACATCACACTTAGTACAACACATAATTTACTAAAGACAAACACTTAGAACGTAACCTTACAATACACCACTTTTCCACTATATACATAATAACCTACTTCCTGGTGTATTCTCTTACCATATCACCTGAAACAATAATAAACATTGTAAGTTCAGGAGAACTTAGTGAGAGTTAATACATAATACTTTGGTGGATTCTTTTATAGTATTTGAGGAACATTTGTACGTCAGCTACCCTTCTTAACCACTTACTTCTATTTGGGCTGATACTATTAAAGATTCGAGCTTACACTTACACGCCAACTAATGTACCCTTAATCGTACCATTTCTCTCTTAACTACCTAACTAATTTAAGATACTACCTGACATTACCTTAATATTTTCTGTTTCTTAGAACCTTAAAAGTGCTTTTCAAAGAATTTCTCTTAAAAGACTACTTTATGTAGATCATCTATTCACCCTCACATTTAACCAAAACAGTTATTCACAGATATTATTCATTGGTAGATACTCACGCACATTTGAATACCCTCAATTTACTAATCTAATCATATTCTTGTTCAATACCCTACAAGCTCACACCGATAATGAACTATACAGATCCTTCAGATGATTTTCACGCAACTTTATTACAGATCCCTAGATGCTCAAAAATACGATGACTCAGATTTCATAAGATTCCAGAAGAAAACATGATACTATTCAGATATGGCAGATAATAGATAACTCAGATTTGACCCTACATGGTATAGAAAAACTTAGACAAATTGATACTTTTCTCATTCATAACTACGAACACACCAAAATTCTGAACTAATAGGTATCATAGTGGATACCCCTTTCTTAACATACAGATACACACTTCTTCTCAAGAAATTCCCTTAAGATAGTCACATGTGAATAGATATACGAAGTGTGCAAATATACATGTCGAATTAAGTAATAAAATGATAAGTGCGATCACCTCCACAAGGATCGAATAGGTATAAAATGGTTACGTTATTATAGTAAAGCGAGATTAATGCTAAAGCAAAAATAATAATAATAATACAGTGGCAATTAGGAGAACAATGTTGTATAAAATGTGCAAAATAGACAAGTAAACAATTAAGGATGCGAAAACAAAGATGATACAACAAAGGATAAAGGATTTACGATGTTGATTTGTAAAGTTGGGATTACTAAGAACCTACCCTTATTAACCAATAATGCCTCGGCAAATTTCATCTTATTCTACTACTCAGAATAGTTCTACTGTAGTCTGCTTCATTCGAGAGCTAGACCTTAAGTTGCCTCACCTAGAGCACTATATGTCTATAGGCCTTGAGTATGGTTCCTACAACTGTTTCTAGTTCCTTCCGTATAAGACATTGCTCTATGTCTAGAGTTCGCTATTAGAATTCGTTTAAACACTCACTCATATCATTCAATTTCGATCTAGCTAACCTAATCTTTTCAGAATTATATTAATTCCGTAAATATGCTGCACATTCATCTATGTTTAGAGACTACACGCATGCAATTCAATAATGCCATTGAATGAAATAGTAAATTAAAACTAATCTAAGCTTTAGCCATTAGTGGAAATAAAGGTTTCATCAAGTAATCTCAACCCTATGAGATTAACTCATGGGTTGGTAAATAACATCTCGATTCAAAGTAGCATTCAACATCGTTTTCATCAATTTAATTTACGAAACAACAAATAAGGAAGTAAAGAAAGAACTTCAGAAAGATAGCTTTCGCCTATCAACCCAAAGCTCCGGCGTCGTAGTGTCTATTGCTAGGTAAGAGGGACTGCCTTCTTCTTCTTCATTTCATCTCTACCTTGTTCTCAACCGTTATCCTCTACTCCAGTCCAAGGTTTTTTTTTTCCAATTGTCCCCCAATTGTTTCCCAATTCTCCCTATTTTCAGTTTTTCTTTTTAGGTTTTATATTTCTTCCTTTAGAGTAGGCCCATGATCCAATGATCCAATGATCCCATGATCTTTTTCCCTCTTTTTCAGGCTGTTTTTTTGGTACACATACAACAAGGCTGATAACGATTAAGTGCTGACTGGGTATCTTCCTAGCATTGCCACAACATCCATGTTGGCAACCTCTTCAATCTTTTTCCTCGAAAAACCTTCACTCTTTTACTTATTTTCCCTCATTCTGAACCTACCACTCAATCAACAAAAAAATCCTTTCTACAAACAATTAAAAGTAACATATAATAATATTTAAGCACAGTCCAAGCTCCTTAATGTAATGCCTTAAAAAATACTGATATAATTTCCTAAAATGCAACTAAATTCACCTAAATGTAGATAATTAACCAAGTATAAAGGCATGACATATAACTATTTTCAAGAGTTATCACACCCCTAAACCTAAGTTATTTCTTGTCCTCAAGCAAGATACACATGAATGTATGAATGTATGAATTGCCACAGCAACATAATCACCTTTGTACTGTTAGACCATCAAAAGAGCATCTTGTACGTTAGTTCTCAGCAATCTTCTATGTCTAAAATTTTGATCAAGTTTCATAAGCTTATTCAACAAAGGTAGTGTAGAAAATATTGCCCTAAATATTCATGCAACTTTCACTATAGCAAGTATCTTCTAATTTACTTAGTTCATCTTTTAACTAAACTTAAGGTGCTTTGTAATGGAATTTTATTTTATTTTATTTTATTTTTCTCTTTTTTTAACTTTTTCAAAATAGGGGTTTTAGCATGTCACACAATTATTTGACTCGATAATCAAAATGGAGCATACACTAAATTACCGAGTACTCAACCATGTCACAAGCATAAAAATCACTTATGAAGCTAAAGCTTTTAACTTAGAAGATGGATGGAGCAAACAACTACCTCCTTAGTTACTCAGCCTATTGCTACAGTGGAGTGCCCCCAATTTTCTTTACTTTATTACACACTCTTGCTTAAACTTACTTTTCTAGCCAACAGCACGATGGAGCAAACAAAGTGCTACTGACTTATGTGGCAATTCTAAGTATTAGAGTATCTACTATTATCTCTTTAAATAATTACTTGGCAATTTTACTGAGTTTAGCTAAAAGAATCTCTAAGTTTATTAAAAAAAATTCGCTACAGTCCAAATATAACTAAATTCAAGACATCTCATTTTTAGGAGGTAATTTCCAAGCAACCTCACCTAAGCAAAATTTACCTATTCCACTATCACATGTTCTAGATTTATTGAAAAATTTAAAATCATCATCGAACATCACAAGTAAAAGATGTACTCATCATAGTCAAAACAATCTTTGTTAGTTATGTGGAAAAACAAAATTCACTAAAATGAACATGCTTACTAAATATAAACAAAGTGTTTATTAAATAGAAAATGCATCCTAAATGCTCAATACACCCCCAAACCTAAAGGGTGCATTATCCTCAATGCACGTACAGGCATGAAACATGAATGCAATAAGATATATATGTACAGAAAATGACACGACAAAAAAAAGTAATGCATGATGCAAGGAAAGGAAGGAAACTTCCTTGGCTTGGAGCTTAGTATGGTTACTTCATTCTTTTTTGCGGGCGAATTTGCGTACACCATGCTTATAACGTGTTTTCCTTTTTAATGAGTGGAGTGGCATATCCTCCTGTTCATTATCAGACTTGGTGATTTCATCAATGGGACAATTGATTTCTCGATCTTGTTCAATCATTGATTCAGTAGAGGGAGGTGGAACAATTGCAGTGTTGTCCACTGTGGTGCAAGTGTGGGGTTTGCTTCTTTTTCTTCCTCACGATCAGTCACAATGCTGATTGATTCTATTTTCCCTATTTCTTCATCTGGTTCTTTGGTTTCTTTCTCGGCAATGGCAGAGTCTGTCTCAACTGGCTCTACTTTACCAACCCCTTTTACTACAACTGCTTGCAATTCCTTAGGAAAGTCAAAAAATTCAGGCATCAACTTGATGAAATTCTTTTAAACGATCCTTTTCATAGAAACTTCCCTCCTTTGCGCATAGGCCTAGTAGAGAGCCAGTTTGTCCTGCACCTTTGCTAAATCTACAATAACCCCAAACTATTGAGTTTTGATAAGATTATTCTGCTTCTGTAATTTCTCCAATGAGTTGAGCACTTACTGCTCAAATAAACTGTTAGAAGCGGAGGTGGTTGTAGTGGCAAATGTAAGTGTAGAGCATGTAGAGGTTGAGCCAGGAGGTTGTTGCTATGGTAAATCCTCCCTAGAAATTTTCGCAACAATCAATCTTGTAATGGCCCCTTTATTTGGGGTGATATCTTCACTGGATTGTACTTGAACATTTATGCACTAGAAAACTGCGGTGATTAGAGATGGGAAGTTGAGACTCCCGACATTATTTTGAGCACACCGGTGGACTTCGTTCAAGATGATCTTACCCACATTAATCTTTCTACCCTGCATTATGGAATAGAGCAACAACATTTGCTCCTTAGAGATGGTGCATTTGTGAACATCTACATTATAGAATGGAGTAACAACATCCCCGACAACGGCGCCAAAAACTTGTCGCGTGTGAATATGATATGCGAAGTGTGCAAGTATACACGTCAGATCAAGTAATAAAGTGGTAAGTGAGATCATCTCCACAGGGATCGATTAGGTATAAAATGGTTAAGTTATTATAGTAAAGTGAGATTAATGCTAAGGCAAAAACAGTAATAATAATGCAGTGGCAATTAGGAGAATAATGTTGTATATTATTTTTACCATCGAACTTTTGAAATTTACAAAGATGCCACTAACATTTTTGACAAATTACAAAAATGCCATTTAGTCGTTTACTAGTAAAGGAACTGTTTAATCGTAACAAAAATATGATGTAGCTTTATTTTAAGCGGTTAGTACCAATAAAGGCCCATTTCTTAAATTATTTACGGAAATGAGTCTTTCAAAAAATAATAACAAGAATGGACCGAAAACCCAAAAATATGCTGACGTAGATGCATTTTTAGGGGAAACCCAGAAAAATGCTTCCACGTCAGCACTTCTTTCCTTGTGTCAGGCAAAAGTGTGCAGATGTAGACACCCTTTAGTAAAAAGCGCTGACGAGGATGCGTTTTTGGCTGTGTAATCCCCATTGGGTTATTTGTAAATTAAGGCCTATGTTTAGGGTTTTAGGGTTTAATTAGGGTTTAGGATAAATTAAATTAAAGTATTATGTTTTTAATTGTTTAGAGTTTTAGGGTTTTATTAAGGTTTAGGAAAAATTGAAGTACGGTATTATATTTTTAATTGTTTAGTGTTTAGGAAAAATACAATTAGGGTATTAGATTTTAAATTATTTAGGGTTTTAAGGTTTAATTTTTTTAATTGCTAAGTACTATTCTGGGAAATATAATTTTGACAAGATGGGTTCTGAAAAAATAAATTTACCGTGATGTGTTCTGAAAAAAATATTTTAACGAGATGGATTTTGTTTTCTTTTTTGAAAAAATACTCTAAGTAGGATGTACAAACAATAATATATTTGTACAAAAATATTCAAAAAAAACTTCTATTTTATTAAATGAAACAATATAAAAACAATTTGTACAAAAATATTCAAAAATAAATCAATACATATGCTAGTAGGAATCAGTGCCACATGGGGGTAGTCAACGGTTACGCTCTAGATTCCTTATTAGTTCAGCTTTAGGCCAGGATTATGGTTGTTCTGGATCAGCTTCTGGTTGTAGGTGTTGGGAAGATATTCCACCTTGATAGAATAAAGATCGTGGAGGTGTTTGCATTACCCACGACAAATGAGCGTAACCAGCTTGAATCCCATAAGGCGATGGGGATTGGAAATGAGTTAAGCTCCTGATGGTGCCTCGTGCGGTCCCTCCTGCGATGATGGCCTATATATCGTTGGTTGAGTCGGAGTCATCAGGAAATAAGATGTACTGGGCCATATATTCCAACCTGGCATAAGAGTGGAAAAAAGATTGACATAAAGGTTAGGATACACACCTTACATAATCTGAAAGGGATGTGGTGTGGACATCTTCACTTGCTCCGTTGGGGCCGGTGATTGCGTAGGCGCTGTTGATGGGCCCACCTCACCATCCCTTGTCCTTGGATTTAAAGGCTTTGTTGTTACCTTTCGGCATGAATTTCTAGACGCCTCTCCTCTTCCGAGAGCAAATATGACTTGCCATGGATCCTAAACCATGGCATGTAATCCGGATTGCACGCTAACCTCGAAACAATAATCAGTTCGCGAGTAGATATATTATCGTACCGGTTTTCCCACATTTTGATATATTCTGAGTGGAGCAGCCAATGCATATCCGGTCACCCTAAGTCGATTTTGTGCTCATCATTGAGCACCTCAGGTGCTACAAAAATCGGTTGTCAAAATCTAAATTGCCGCAACACTCTATTCGTCTAGTGCATATCAATGGTAGCGTAGCTGACCAATGGAACCCTAACGTGCCAGATGTTCGGATGCTGTAAGAATTCATCTAGAATTACTGCTCGAATTATCGAATCCTCATATCACTACACCAAAATAGGCTTTTAACGGTGTTTTTGGTGGCGTTTGTATAAAAACACCGCTAAAAATCAAGCATTACCGACACTTTTAAAAAAATGCCACTAAAGATCGAGTATTAGCGACGCTTTTTGAAAAACGTCACTAAAAATGAGTATTAGCAGCGTTTCCCAAAAAACGCCGCAAAAAACCTAAGCCCAACGACGTCGTTTTTTAAGTTTTCAGGGATTTAGCGGCGTTTCTCAAGAAGCGCCGCTAATGCTCGGGGCTTTAGCGGCGTTTTTGGAAATGCGCCGCTAATGTTCTAGTCTTTAGCGGCGTTTTTGGAAAAGCACCGCTAATGCTCTAGTCTTTAGCGGCGTTTTTGAAAAAGCGCCGCTAATGCTCTGGTCTTTAGCAGCGTTTTTGGAAAAACGCCACAAAAAGTATTTTATCTTAATTGGTTTATTTATATTAATTAAATAAAATTCAATTTATTTCTAATTGAATATTTAAAATCTTAAAAAAATAGTGACACGTAGAAATAATTTGAAATAAAACACATGGAAAAAAATACTATTATTTAAAATAAAGTTTTTTGGGTACATAATTACTGGTTGTGTTTTAATTTATATATTAAGAAAATTTTTATATAATTGTAAAAGAGATAGTATTAATTTTAAAATATTAAATTAATTATCATTATAGTTTAAGGTTTTTTTGTTTAGGGTATATGGTTAATTTAAGATTTATGGCCGGTTTAGAAGTTATTATTTTAAGGTTAATTTAGGGATCAGTATGGATTTAGGGATTATAGTTGTAGGGCTTGGATTTAAGGTTTAGGGGTTTAGGTGTTAGATGTTAGGGGTTAATAGTTAGTGATTTAGGTTTTAGGGGTTTAAGGTTTAGGGGTTAAGAGTACTTAAGGGTTAGGGATTTATGATTTAGGGTTTAAGAGATAGGGGTTAAGAGTTTAGGGTTTAGATTAATTAGTGTTTTTAATATATATTAAATAATTTCTTATATAATTGTAAAAGAGATAATATTAATTTTATTATATTAACATTATGATTATAGTTTAAATTATTTAAGAGATAATAGATAAACTTTATATTTATTAAATGGTTTAGGATTTAAGGTTTACTTGAGATTTATTAAATGATGAAATTTTATACAATCAATTAATGATTTTATATTTAAAAATATTTAATCTAAACCATTTGATATATTTAAATATTAGATTATAAAAAAACATTGATAAATAAATAAATAAAAAGTAACAGATTGATATGGATTGGTAACTATCTATTTTGGATAAGACCAAATTATAACAAATAAAAATGAAATACAAAAACTAAAAATTATAATTTTATCTAATTCTTTTAAATATTACTTAAAATTGCCAAAAAATTATTTATTTAAAATTTATATAAAAGATACAATAATTTAATATAAAAATTTTAAAAAAATAAAAGGTAAGAAATAGCGGCGTTTATGAAAAACGCCGCAAAAAAAGAACAATAGCGGCGTTTTTCTTCCAAACGCCACTAATATTTTGCAAAATGACGTCGTTGTGTTTATATTTTTTTTTTATCCCAAAATTTCAAATGAAATATTTTTTCCCCCTTCTTTTTCCCAAAATCGATTCCCCCTATCCCCAGAAATCTTTCTTTTTTCCCCATTTTATTTTTCCCAAACCATTTTTTCCCTACCCCGATTCCCTTTATTTTCCCCCCAATTTCCCCAAATTGGCAGCCCTTTGCATCTCCTCAAAGGGTACAGATTCTTCTTCTCTTATAGTTAAAAACCTGTCATTTTTCAACCAAATCCAAACCCTAAACTGTGTCTCTCCCAATTTCTTCTTCACTTTGAAGTTTTCTTGCAATAGTTTATAGAGAGGTGAGACCAAGTAATTTCGGGTTACAACAGAGAAACCAAAGTAACGAAAAAGGTAGATATAGATGGGTTATTGGGTAACCGAGATTCGAAGCTAGGCAAATCAAGCATACCCAGGAGAGGACAATGGGTTAAAAGAAGAGAAACATGGCTGGTTATACTTGGTGTCATCCTCCATACCGTTTACATGTTAAGCATTTTCGACATCTACTTCAAGACCCCCATTGTTCGTGGCATGGATCTTGTCTCCCATCGCTTCTCTCCTCCTGCTAAACGCCTTGTTCTTCTTGTTGGTAAACCCTCCTTTCTTCTCTTTTTAGGGTTCAACCCCCCTTGATTTTGTTGAATAGGATTGATAGTGAAAAATGGCTTGTTGAGTTTGATGCAAATCTGGCAATTCAGCTAAATAAAAACAAAGAACCTTTTGGGTATGTTAGTTATTTACTTATTTTAGCTTTATACTAAAAGGCTAAGTTTTTTTATGTAATTGTTTCCTTTTTGAGTTTAGTTTTGAGTTTAGCTTCTTCTCTAACACAAAACTGGAATACATAATTATCGAAACCCTTTTTTTGAAACCAAAAAATCTACTTGTCGACTTTAAAAAAACAAAAATTGGGAGTTGCCACCAATCTTTTATTGAGGTGTGACTGGATCACCTAAAAAATAGCTTTGGTCTACGAGTTTTAAAAAAATGGATCCGGGAGTCGGTTACGTATGAGGAAGGATTAGCACCCTCGTAACGCCCAAAATTGGTACCTAGTTAATTAATTAGTGTCTTAATGTCGAAAATTTAAAAATATGATCCTTTAAAAAACGTTACTTATTAAGACTCTTATCATTTCGGAGAAAAAAAATGTCACACCCAATACGTTAGGGTATGACATTCTAATTCCTCAAAAAGGAATTAGTCTAAAATACTCGTGTCATAAAATTTAAAAGAATATTCATTTGTTTAAGATTTAAGAAATCGCGGCTCAATACGTTAGGGCACAATTTCTCAAAATCCTAAACTTGGAAATTTCATTTGTTATTATTTTTTTTTTTAAAAATCTTTGTCTCGAGAAATCAATACGTCACATCCAATACGTTAGGATACAACATATTAAATTCCCAACAACAAGCTTTTCATTTTATTTTTTGATTAATGAGCAATTCTCGATTGTTAGATTTAACGAAGAAAATTGGAACTCGATACTTTAGAGCTCAATTTCCTTGAAAATCCTAAATACGAGTATTATCTCAATTTTGAAAATTTTCTATTTTTAAACTCGAGTAAAAAAAGTGATGTAATATTATATTAAATGCATGTATAAATGTCGCTATAACAAATAACAATAATAAATACGACAATTGTATAGAAATAATATAAATAAATAATAAATAAATAAATAAAAATAAATCAATGACATGCAAAGCATCAAATAAATGAGCAAAATAAAAAAAACATGCTTTTAAAATATAAATAAAAACATAAATCGATAAACAAAAGAAAGAAATAAACAAAACGCGTAAAGAATAAAAGGTACATAACATATTCATTGAAATTATGAGGAATAAAATACATGATTTACATATAAAATTTTGAATTATAAAATATATAATGCATTTATGAAAATAAAGAAAAAAAATATAAATATACATATATAAAATTTTAAAATATATGTGTTAAAAATATAAATATGTACTTAAGCATTTTCGAAAATATATAAAAAAAATATGTACGTATATATAATAGAATATTCGAAAAAAAATATGTATACATGTAAAATATATTAAATAATATCTACATTTTAAAAAAATAAAAATAAATAAATATATGTATATATATAAATATGAAAAAAATATTAGTTGAAAAAAAATAAATATGTACATATATAAAAGAAATAAATATACATATATATATTTAAAAAATAATTACATATGAAAATTATAAAAAAAATAATTACATTATTAAAATTAATTAATTTTAAGAAAAATATTAAAAAGACTAAATTGAACTATAAATAAAAAATCTGGGATAAATTCGCAAATAATTAAAGATTAGGGGATCCTATTGAACACGCTAATAATTCAGAGGGGCTGGAAAGGAAATTATCCCTTCTCCTCCAAAACGGCGTCATTTCAAATAGGATTAAATTGAAATCGAAGAAAAATTGAAGGGATAAATTTTAAAAATAAAAGAAACCTAATTGTAAAAATATTAAAAGTGCGGAGGGGCTAAAAGCGCAATTTACCCCTCCGCTCAAAAACACGCGGATCCTAGGCCGGGTCGGGTCGGATTCGGGTCAGCCTCCCAAAATGACGCTGTTTTGGACGTCTGGGGGCTCTCCAAAACGACGCCATTTTGGTACCCTATAAAAGTCCCCCAACCTTTCAAAAATCATTTTTTAAAACCATTTTAAAAAACAAAAAAAAAACCTTCAAAAAGAGATCTCCCCTCCCCAATCGTCCGGCCAGGGTTCGGGCACCGGCCGATCGCCGGCCACCGCACCGACCGCCAATCTCCGGCGATGGCGCCGCCATCTACGGTGGCCGAAAAAGGGGAAACTTACCCTTTTGGCTCTCTCGACCCCTCCAAGCCTAGATCTAGGCTCAAAATCTTCAAAAAAAAAATACCCTCTAAACCTTGGAAACCTTTCGGCTTCCGGCCACCGGTCCTCGGGGGTGGTTCCTTCAATCGTCTCCGCAACGTCGCAGAGCCGAACCCAGGTGAGTCCTCTCTCTTTTATTTTATTTTGTATCAGTATATAAAAATAAAAAAGAAAAAGAAAATAGATAACAGAACGAAAATATCAACCTTGGATTGATTCTTTGTTTGTACTGTGAAGACTTGTTTTTTATTTGATTTTTGGATCCGTATTACAGTGTTTTGAGTTTGCTCTTATAGCAAATAATGAAAGAAAAATAAGGTAAGAAATCTCTCCAGTATTTGTTTGATCTTCTGATTTTCTTGCCATATATTGTTTATTGTTTGTTTGTTTTTTTTGCCGTGCAGGTGAAGCGGGGATGCGGCTAGGTGCGATGGCTGGAGCTTGCTAGGGTTTCTGATCTTGTTTCGACTTTGGGCCAAAATTGTACTGGGCCTGGGCCATATGGGCCGATTGTAATTTGGGCCTTTTGCCCGGACCAAAATTGGGTATTACAATAATAGTTCTTAGTTTTTTTTGGCCTCTGCTGACTGCGATTGTCTCCCCAAATGCATGATTTGTGTGTAAGGGTCTATTAAAAAACTAAACCGGGGTCTGTTCAGCATAAGACAGTGGTATTATGATACTTTGATGCGTGGGTTTATATCCTTTTGTCATGTTTACAACTTGCTTGCTTGAGTTGCACTGCTGCCCTTACTGGTAGTGATTTATTTTGCAGGTAATTTAGGGTGGCAGTACATGGTCAGTACACTTTGACTGATATATATATAAGAAAATTGTAGACATATATGGCGTTTCAGAATAGTAGAGATTTGCATTTTGTTTGAGTTTGGATAGTGAAGTAGAGATGATTGAGTGAGCTCATAATAATCCAAATTCCACATGCTCTTCGCTTTGCTTTGTTCGGCCTTTTTATTATATACTCTTATTTCTTTTATTCATATAGACTAATTGTTTGCTACATGTTACTTCAAAAGAAACAAATTATAGGCAGATATAAATCTAAATGCATGTTCCCTACGGTTTTTAGACATCTGCAAAATGATAAATGTATATTCTCTCATTATATGTGAATATGTCAAACCAAAAATTACCTTTTTCCTAATAGAGGCATGTAGAAGAGGAGGATTTTAGTTTACTATGCCTGTATGTTTTATGCTCAAGTAACACGTTTAGGTCCAATGCATTTACTGAGTTGTTTAAACTGGAGCTGTGCTGGATTAAATATTTTAGCTTCTATTTTGCTAATATAAGAGACCAATTAACTGTGATTTGTTGTTTTATTTCTTTATATTTATCTTCACAGTTTCATCGTTGTTCTATTTCTACATATTTTCCTATGTTCTTTCCATATTTTCATATTTGTTGTAGTGGAGTGGGTATCAATCCCAATCTTTATCCAATTACAAGATTTAATTTGTAAGAGTTAATAAACATAATTAAATTATTGAAAAGTAAAATAAAATCTTAAATTTTGGAAAATTAACCTTGTTTTGAAGAATGACTAAAAATATTAAATACAAGTAAAGAAGTTAATATAAAATATTAGTCAATTATCTTATTTCAGATTAATACCTTTTGAAACAAGTTCTATCTTTTTAACATAGAAAACTGAATTAATGCTTGATTTTTAGGTTATAATGTATGGATGCATGGGTCTCAGTTATCATTAATAAATAATAATATTATACATCATCATTATTAAATAAAATAAAATTTATCAATAATTTTATTTAATATAACTAAATATAATTATTACAAATAAATACTAATATCAGAAACTTTAAATTATTGTCTATTGGTTGAGTGTTCACTTTTTTCTTGAGTCCAAATCATTATTATACATAAAAAGAAACATCTTAAAATCTCATGTTTATGTTTGGGCAATTGTGAAACATTAGATATTAAAGGTACTAAAGCTATAATTTTCCTGCGTATTTGTACGCCAACCATTTGCAAGGCTCATTAGATATTAAAGGTACTAAAGCTATAATTTTCTTTATAATTGTTTCATCTTCACTATATAGTTATGTCTGCAGGAGAATATAATTTCTAGAAACATGCCCTTCAGCTATATTTGATGTTATACTTTTTGTGCAAACATTTTCCCTGATTGTTTTGTAAATAAAATGAAAACTTAAACTCTTCTGTGTTTGTTGTTAGATTTTTTGTGCAAACAAAATTTCCTGGATTGTTTATACAGGAAATGAGAACTTGAACTCTTATTTTTTTCCTGCTTTGGCTTTATGCTCATTTTTCCAGTAGATTTGATGCAAATATGGCCATGAGAATTTAGGCTCTTATTGGTTGTCACTTTTACTCCTTCGTTTCTCTAGTTGATTTTTGCTTCCTAAAAGGTTGCTAAAAAATAAATCTAAAAGAGAGAAGCAAAGTCGTAATTGATTGAGAATATATAAATGACTAGAATACTATAAAATTTCTAGTATGATTGTTCACGACCAGCTTGTTGTGAAAGCATTTGTTTGCTGTTTCCCCGTTCATTTTTATTCTATAGTTAAGTTAAGTTGCTAATTTTATTTTCTTATCTACCTGTGTATCTGAAAGATGTTTTATGAATACAACCATGCTTCCAATAATGTGTTAGATGGGCTGAACATGTTTGATGGAACTGATGGTCATTACTTCCACACGGGGTCAAGGGGTCACCACTCGGTGTGGGATTCTCGTCTTTTTAATTATGGAAGCTGAGAAGTATGTACTTCTACCTAAACATTTCTTAATGAATAGCTTGTTTAAAGATTTTGGGTTCCTCCCTTCCAGTTGTAAATATTATTTCTTAATTGTTGCTTTAGGTACTGAGGTATCTTCTTTCAAATGCAAGATGGTGGCTGGGGAGTATAAGTTTGATGGGTACAAATTTGATGGTGTGACTTCAATGATGTACAAGATTTCCTTTATTAAGTAAATGTATTATATCTTTTATTACCAAGATTTACTTGATTAAGAAAATGCATTGTATGTTTTATTACTTTGCATATGTATTATTTATTTTAGTTTTGATTCTAAATTTTTATTTTTAGATTTTAATTGTGTTATTAATTTATTATTTTAAATTCTAAATTTAAATTCATTAATTTTATATTTAGTTTTAAAGTTAAAATTTTCGTAGAAAATTTAATTTAAATAATATTTTTTATTTATCCTTAAAATATAATATAATATTTATCATAGAAATAAAAATATTATTTAAAAAAATATTTTTTTAAAGATATGTTTTTAGCGCGTTTGTGTGAAAAGCGCCGCTAAAGGTCTGATCTTTAGCGGCGTTTGTGGGAAAAGCGTCGCTAAAGGTCTGTTCTATAGTGGCATTTGTGGGAAAAGCTTCGCTAAAAGTGATTATCTATAGCGGCGTTTGTGGGAACAGCGCCGCTAAAAGTCATGACCTATAGCGGCGTTTGTGGGAAAAGCGCCGCTAAAAGTCATGACCTATAGCGGCGTTTATAGGAAAAACGCCGCTAAAAGTCATGATCTTTAGCGACGTTTGTTGAAAAAGTGCCGCTAAAGGTCTTGTTCTATAGCGGCGGTGTCAATAGCTGCATTTTTTGCGGCGCTATTTTGGTGTAGTGTATGGTGTCCATTGAAACTATATGAATGTGATAAAAAATATTAGTTATATACATAATACTAAATACTTACGAAATCGACTATGTTAAGTATATATAGTTCAAAATGAAATAAATACTTACATGCGCTTTCGACCGTTGGTCTAATAGAAGCCGTATATCTTCTAGAGCGGTAGGTATTCCCCGTAACTCGGTGAATTGTTCCACCTATTTAAATAAAATTTTAGCATAAAATTTTATTTTAAATCTATTTAATAATTGTAAATTCTAATATAAATTTTACCTTGTTACGAGTGGGAATGTACACGAGTGGTCCACTCGAGGATGTAAAAATAGAAAGCGAAACCGAGCCCATGATTGTAGCAATGAGAGGCAACCTCTAATTTTAATTTTATTTGGATGCGTCGTCTGACACATCTCCCGATACAATGTCGCCAACATGGTAGACCCCCAACTGAGTTTGTCAGCTGCTCTAAAATCGATGAGTTTCAACAGCCACCTCAGATGTACGAGGTTTCGTAACTTGTCCAGCATTAGATTATCTCCAATGATCTGAAGGATGTACGCCCGAGCGTATCGTACTCTTTGTACTTCAGTCGAATCATCCCTCGGCACCGATAATGTCTCTCGTAACCAGCCCATATCGATCTGACCTTCGTAAATAATATCCAGAATTACACCTAAAAGATCGTAACATATGGCTCCCCAATCAGCAGATTGAGTGGACCCGATTAGTACGGACCCATCCACTGGTAACCTCAACTGTAACTGCACGTCCTCCAAAGTGATGGTACACTTTCAACATGGAAGATGGATTGTGTGTGTCTCGGGTCTCCACCTCTCCACAAATGCGCTGATGAGTTTCGGGTTCAACTTGCACCCTCAGCCTATATTGGCCACGTGCCAAGAACCCGCTTCCCTCAAGTAATTTTTAATCAACGTTGATAGAGGACCAGGTAGATTACGAATAAAACATTGTAACACTCGATCTACTGCTATTATAAAAAAAATATAAAAAATATTAATTATATTATAAAAATTAAATAAAAATTAATAATATTAAAAAATGAAATTAACCCTTACCTTTGCATTTGGTCGACAGAGATATGTTTATCATCGAGACGAATTAATTGTCGGGCCATTGCTAACACGATCAAATTTCTTAGAAATTATAAAAAAAACTAATTCAGACAAAAATAAAAAAATTAGAGAGCTTTGAAAGCTTTTTTGAGAAATTTAGAGAGAAATTAGGAAGAATAATAAAATTGGAGTGAAAAATGGGTTAAGGGGGGATTTTATACTTTTTTTCCTGACTGTTAGGCCTAATTGTCAGATTTTTAAACGGCTATTGGAGGTAACTGTTGGGGGATTACACTGCCAAAAGCGCATCCTCGTCAACGCTTTTTACTAAAGCACGTCCACATTAATGCGCTTTTGCCTGACACAAGGGAAAAAGCACTGAAATGAAAACGTTTTTCTGTCCCTGAAAACGCGTCCTTGTGAGCTTGTTTTTGTGTTTTTGGTCCATTCTCATTATTAATTTTTGAAATGGCCCATTTCCATAAATATTTTCAAAAATGAGCCTTTATTAGTAATACACCCTTATTTTAATACTAAAAAATATTTCCTTTTATTTTTTTAATATTAAATTATGATTTTTATTTTTATTTTTTTCCTTATTTTTCCAGTCTTTTCCCTTTCTTCGTCTTCTTTTCATCTCATTTCCCTTCCCCAGCCAACCCTAGTTGCCATTGATTCCACCACCGTCGGTGGCTTTCGTCGGTTGTTCTCTTCATGCTGCTCTACGCACCATCCTATGTCATTTTGTGCCTAATGGATTGAGTTCAACGACCTCCTCATTCTTCATCTCTCTTAAACAAATTTCAGTTTATTATTTTTTACTTCTCTAATTTCAAAGAAAATAAGCAAAATTAATTGATGTTTGTGATTCACTGGGTTTGGGTTGCCCAAAGGGTGTGATTTGGTGGCAGTTGTTGCACTCCCTGTCGCCTTTCGAAAATAGATAAAGAGAAAAATGAAGATAAAAATTAAAAAAAAAAGTTATGGAGATCTAAAACAGCAAAAAGAAAATCAAGAAGACATGAGTCCTTCAAAAAACAAAAAACATTTTGAATGATCTTTTTTCTTCAAAGAAAAGTCATGCTTCTTCTAGAGAGAAAGAGAGAAGCACAAAAAACATTTTGAACGAACTTTGGAACTGTTAAACCGAGCATGGCAAGTTAAGGTGAAGCCTGTTTTCCAGGAAGGCAACAAGGCAACTGACTTTATGACTCGATTTGCAACGAATAAAGCTTTGGGTTTAAAAGTATTTTTAGAAGCACCAGCTGAGATGCTGCAAATATGTGTGAAGACAAAGCGGGGAGGACAACTACTAAGCTAATTCGGATGTAGTTGGTTTTTTACGTTCGTGTTTTCGCTTCATTTACCAAAAAAAGAACCTTAAAAATGGGTTGCATAATGCTTCCATGTTTCTTCCCCTAGCAGTAACAAAAAAACAAATTACAAAGTCTGCAATAAAAAAATAAAAAGCACATAGAATCCCATGCATTAGTTATAAACCTTCTTCCTCTGGGTTGTCTTCATACTCTGAAGTCAATCCTTTTCATTTTGATGGGATTAAGGGTTGAGGTTGGGCTTATCAGAATTAAGGGACAGGCTTGGGAGATCCATTGGTAAGTTTGGTGTACGGAGAAGACACTGGCGGTGGTAGAATTGGTGGCGGCTACGGTTTGCTGGGATGAAGAAGAAAGGGACAAGAGAGGAAAAAATAAGGGGAAAAAAGCAATAAAAAAGAAAATAAATAATTTTTTAAACAGGCACATTTAACGTATCAAGTCATATGCACGTTATCAAATAACTTGATAACGTTAGTAGCATTTTATAAAAATTCAGTGTAAAATTTAACTAAAATTCAGTAATATTTGGTATAATTTACCCTAAATTTAATAAGAATTATCTTGTATAATTTTTTTATGTTGTTTTATCAGGGGCGAAGCTAGAACAATTTTTTAGAGGGTCGAATAAAATTTTAATTTTTTATACTCTATATCTTTATAATTTTTAAAGGATTAAATTAAATTTTTATGATTTTAGGGGGCCAAAGTGTAATTTTATCTTTATTAATTTAAAATTTTAAAAAATTTTAAAGAGCTTAAATAGTAATTTTTCATTTTAGGGAGGCTAGGTCCAACCCCCTAAATTCGTCTCTGGTTTTAATAATACATTTTGCGATTGTAATTAACTTATCAAATTTTAATATTAAAATTTTCTTTCTAAAATAATATTTATCTAGAAAAACACATAAATGAAAGTAATCTCATTGATTGTAAAAATGCGATATGATGATTGCTCACATAATCCTTTAATTGTATGGTCGGAAGTTCAATCTCTACTCATGAAAGTAGAATAGATTTCATGTTTAATCTTTTACCTCTTCGAAAAGTAATCACAATGGTTATCTTGATTAAAGAAAAACATATGATTAGTGGGGCTGCGAATTTAATGTTGAAAGTAGAATTAGTGAAGGTTAATTAGAAAATTCTACTTGAAGAGTTTGGAGTGGCATAATATTTTTAGTTTCCATAGAAATCTGATACTTATCTTTAAACTATATATGGCAAATCTGGTGGCAAGTATATATAGTAGATTTTTCTATAATAAGATGAACTTGACTTTTTTGCACACTGTCATCGGAAAAGTATTAAACGGTTGGCAAGTAATTGTGTAATTTGTTGGTAATATGGTAAGGATATTGTACTAGACATTCCAAATAGCTGGAAAAAGTCATTTTAAAAGAGAAATAACAAACCCTGTAAAATAATATTATTGAATATAATTAAAATATTACAACCATAAAAAAACTTATTTGTTTTTCTTTAATGATGTTTAGCTACTTTATGGTGGTAAGCATTAGTTTTATAATATTGAAGTGTAATTCAAAATTAAATAATTTAAATTTAGAAATATAATTTAATATGTATACAAAGATTAATTTTTTTAATATTTAAAATTAAACAATAAAGTATTATTTTAATGACAATTTAATAAAAGAACGGAGAGTAAAAGCTACTTTTTAGGGTGTAATTTGATAGGATTACAAAATTAACAAAATAATTTTCTTATGTTTAAAATTTAATGATAAAAGTAAAATATTATTCTAATAATGTTAAGTTAATAGTATAATGATCAATAAAAAGTATTTTCATCCGTATAAAAGTTTTTCTAAATTTATGTGTTATAATCTAGACTTATTCTAAATTCTCAATTACATTCCATTTATATTTATTAAACATAATGAATGATTGAAAGATTTATCTTAAATTTCCACTCCAAACTTCAATCTCATTTATATTTATTATGTTTTTCATTGAGTTTAACATCACAAATGACATTAACTCAATGGAAAAAAGTTACTATTTTTTTTTTAAAATATTATAGCGATTTTGCTTAATTTTGAACATCAATTTCATTTATGCTTACTAAGCCTTTCATTGAGCATAACATCTCAATGACATCGATTTAATGAAAAAAATTAAATTTTAGAAATATTGTAATTATTATAAAATAGTGAATATTGACGCCATAATTTAGACCTATCCTAAATTATAGTGTTATAACTTAAATCTAAATATTTTGTTTATTTACCCTTATTAAAATCTTTCTTTAAGCTTAACATCAAGAATTGCGTAACTCAATTGTAGAAATTATTAAGCATAAATTTTAAAAAGAATAATATTATTGTTTAAATCTAAACATTAATTTCATTTTTTACTTACTAAATCTATCATTAATCTTAACGTCACGAATAACCATCAACTAAATTTTAAAAATATAGTAAATTTATAAAATAATAAATAATTTCATCATAAATTAGACATATCCTAAATTATTGCGTTATTGCTTAAATCTAAACATTACTTTCATTTATACTTACTGAATCTTTCTTTAAGCTTTACATCATGAATCACGTCAACTCAATTGTAAAAATTATTAAACATAAAATTTTAAAAAATATATTATTGTTTAAATCTGAACATTAATTTCATTTTTACTTACTAAATATACCATTGAGCTTAATACGACAAATGGCGTCAAGTTTATTATAAAGATATAGTAATTATCATAAATAATGAATATTGGTGCCATAATTTAGACCTAACCTAAATTATAGTGTTATAACTTAAATCTAAATATATATTACGTTTATTTACACTTACTAAATCTTTTTTAAGTTTAATATCATGAATGACGTTAACTCAATTGTAGATATGATTAAACATAAATTTTATAAAAATAATATTATTGTTTAAATCTAAACAGTAGTTCCATTTTTACTTACTAAATCTATCATTGAGCTTAACATGACCGATGACGTCAACTAAATTATAAAGATATAGTAATTATGATAAAATAATGAATATTGGCGCCATAATTTAGACCTATCCTAAATTATAGCATTATAACTTGAATCTAAATATTATGTTTATTTACACTTATTATTTTTTTCTTTAAGCTTAACATCATGAATGACTCAACTCATTGTAGAAATGATTAAACATAATTTATTTTAAAAATATTATTGTTTAAATATAAACATTAATTCCATTTTTACTTACTAAATCTATCATTGAGCTTAACATGACCAATGACATCAACTAAATTATAAAGAAATAATAATTATGATAAAATAATGAATATTGGCACCATAATTTAGACTTATCCTAAATTATAGCGTTCTAACTTGAATCTACATATTCCGTTTATTTACACTTACTAAATCTTTTTTTAAGCTTAACATTATGAATGACATCAACTCAATTGCAGAAATTATTAAACATAATTTTTTTTAAAATATTGTTGTTTAAATCTAAACATTAATTCCATTTTTATTTACTAAATCTATCATCGAGCTTAACATGACCAATGACGTTAACTAGATTATAGAGATATAGTAATTATTATAAAATAATGAATATTAGCGTCATAATTTAGACCTATCCTAAATTATAGCGTTATGACTTGAATCTAAACATCACTTTTATTTACACTTACTATATCTTTCTTTATGCTTAACATAATGAATAGCGTCAATTCAATTGAAGAAATTATTAAACATAATTTTTTAAAAAATAGTATAATTGTTTAAGTCTAAACATTAATTCCATTTTACTTACTAATTCTATTATTGAGCTTGACATGACGAATGG
Organism: Gossypium hirsutum; assembly: GCF_007990345.1. NCBI lineage: Eukaryota > Viridiplantae > Streptophyta > Magnoliopsida > Malvales > Malvaceae > Gossypium > Gossypium hirsutum. Next base: position 13,579,844 of record NC_053442.1, on the reverse strand, counting down.
CGTCAACTAAATTATAGAGATATAGTAATTATTATAAAACAATAAATATTGGCACCATAATTTAGATTTATCCTAAATTACAACGCTATAACTTAAACCTAATTATTATTTTTATTTACACTAACTAAAATTTTCTTTACTTACTAAATCTATCATTAATCTTAATGACATGAATAACCGTCAACTAAATTTTAAAAATAGAGTAATTTTATAAAATAATAAATAATTACGTCATAAACTAGACCTATCTTAAATTATCGCGTCATTACTTTCTTTTATACCTACTGAGTTTTTATTAAATTTAGCATAAGAATGATGTCAACTCAATTGAAGAAATTATTAACGGATTTTGTTAATGGAACTCAAAACAAGTAAAAAAATTTAATTGAAATTGAATAAATATATTAAAAAATGAGTTAAAGGTTAATTTTCAAGTATAAAATAAAAAAATATTAATAGAAATACGATATTTTGAAAAAATATTTAATCAATAAAATTTTAAAATCTCCCTTTATGGATATGAAATGAACTTTTGGGTAACCATGATAAGGCTGGGATTTACTTGCCATTTTAAACAAAATCAAAAGCGGTGCGAGCCCTATTTACAGCCATCAAGGAAACGAAAAAAAAACAAGTGAAAAATAAAAAGTGCTTTGCTTACGCGATAAAAACTAGTGTCGGGGATTTTAGGTTTTCGTAAGGTAAAGGGTGAGGATTGTTAAGCGACACGCCTCTGTCACTCAAACCCTATTCTTTTTCCCAATTTCTCGAATCTAGGGTTTTAGATTCTCCTTTTCCTCTCCAAATCAACCTTATTTCATTTTTTTTCTTCTCTTAGAAATAATATCGTCAATGAGCAACGAAGGAGTTAACTTCAACATGTCCGGTCTTGGCGATGGTATTGATATTTTTCTCTTCTTTATCTACAATACTATCGCTTCACTCTTATCGCTTCTCTCAGTTTCTATTTTTGGTTGCAGCTCTTAACGCCGAAGCACGAGCTGGTCTCGTTAACGCTCTCAAGGTGGGTGACACCCATAATTGTTTTTGGTTTTGGTGACACCCATAATTGTTTTTGGTTTTCTTTTTGTTATTTTTGTTATTTTTTTTTGTTTTTTGATATTTTGGTTTGCAGAATAAACTTCAAAGTCTTGCTGGGGATCACTCCGATGTGCTGGAGAGTCTATCACCGATTGTCAGGAAGCGTGTCGAGGTTCTTAGGGAGATCCAGGCATGTTCTTTTTCCCTAAGCTTTTTCGATACTCTGTTAAGTTTTATTCTGATATCACTGATGGTTTAGTTGTTTTTGTAGCCGGGTCTACTCTATTATGGTCAAGAAACTGGAGTATATTGGATGTATGGGGTTGTTAATGTGTTGAATTTCTAAGATCATCTATGCACATTTTCATTGGATTTACTTTTGGTAGGGTAGAAAGTTCATTTTTCTTGCTCTGCAGCTACTTTCCGTTCCCATCTAGTTTGATTTAGATTGTTGTAATCTAACTTTTATTTATTTTAGCTGCAAAGTGGTTGGAAGGGGAATGCCATTTTTGATTCCTATTTTTTTAACAGAGCCAACATGATGAATTGGAGGCTAAGTTTTTTGAGGAGAGGGCAGCACTTGAAGCTAAATATCAAAAACTATATCAACCCTTGTATGCTAAGGTTTGCATTTTCAATTTTGCTTTAGTTATTGGCTAATCAGTTACTGTCGCCATTCAGCTGACTTATTACCTTATTTTTGTAGCGATATGATATTGTGAATGGCCTTGCTGATGCTGAAGGAACAGCAAATGAAGCTGCCAAGGACCAAGGAGAGGAAAAGGATGCTGAAGGTATGATCTTATTGAGTCATTTCTTTTCCCATATGCACCTTTCTTTCTGTGGACGATGTTTATAAAATTATGCTTTATGCAGAGAAAGGGGTGCCTGATTTTTGGCTTACTGCAATGAAAAATAATGAAGTGCTCTCTGATGAGGTGAGTATCCAATTACTATTATTTTTATAACTCTTTTTGTTTTTTTGGTTGGAAATGGTTAAGCTTATCTCTACATCCTTTGTGTTTGGAACCAGATCACTGAGCGTGATGAAGGAGCTCTCAAGTATCTCAAGGATATTAAGTGGTACAGGGTAGAGGAACCCAAAGGATTCAAGCTTGAGTTTTACTTTGACACCAATCCTTATTTCAAGAATACTGTGCTGACAAAGACATATCTCATGATTGATGAAGATGAACCTATTCTTGAGAAAGCAATTGGGTAAATACTATTACCTATCCTTTTAGAGAATTCCCTATTGGATTGTTAAATATGTCCAGATTACTGGAGGTTCTTACTTCTTTTAACTAAAACTTCTTTGCACCTAATATGTAGGACTGAAATTGAATGGTATCCTGGAAAATGCTTAACGCAAAAGCTTCTTAAAAAGAAGCCTAAGAAGGGTTCAAAGAATGCCAAGCCAATCACTAAAACAGAGGAGTGTGAAAGTTTCTTCAACTTCTTCAATCCTCCTCAAGTTCCTGAGGATGATGAAGACATTGATGAAGATACTGTAAGCCCAACCTCACCAGATCTATATAAACATGGATGATTGATTACATTTCTTCTGCTATTCCAATTGTTTTTACTTTCTTGCACAGGCTGAGGAGCTACAAAATCAAATGGAACAAGATTATGACATCGGGTGTGTTCTCTTTTCTTCTTACTCTAGTCATTGAGTGAGACGTCATTAATCATTGTTACATGTATTTGAAATACCTACTTATTTTATGCTATCTGTTTCTTTTTGCAGATCAACAATTCGAGACAAGATTATTCCACATGCTGTGTCATGGTTTACAGGAGAAGCTATCCAGGGAGATGAGCTTGATATAGATGACGATGAAGAAGATGACGATGATGATGATGAGGAGGAGGAAGAGGATGATGAGGAAGAGGATGAGGATGAGGATGCTGATGATGAGGATGCTGACGAAGGAAGTAAGACCAAAAAGAAGGTATGAGATGCTAATTTTAGGGTGTGTTATAATGTGTGCTCAATTGTTTGTTCAAAATCTGAAGTGATGCTAATATTTCTTTTGTTTCTTGCATATTGCTTGAAAATGTGCTGCAGTCTGCTCATAAGGTACACCAATTCCATATCATTTAGGTCTCTCTTTTGGCCCTTCTATTGAAAATTTATTCTTAATTATGTTCGTTGTGTATTGCAGAAGAGTGGTAAAGCAGTAGGGGATGGGCAGCAAGGTGAGAGGCCTCCGGAATGCAAGCAGCAGTAGAAATTAATTGCTGCCGTTGAGTGTGGTTTATAAGATTTTGATTGGAAGAAGCGGGAGAAAGGGAGGGTTTGCAGTTTTGGTGGTTATTTATTTCTACAGTTTTATGTTATTGCTATGAGTATGATTGGTTTCTACAGTCGTTTTATCCTTTTTGGTCTGTTGGATTGGTAGGATGGTCTGGTAATGGTACTCTAAGATGTTTTGGGATTTTGTTTTAATGTTTAATGTTTCCAGAAACTCTTTTAAGAGTTCTTGTGATAGCTTGTTATCAATTATTTAATGGCCAGTCTGATTAAAGTTATTTTTTATATACCTTTTATATACCAAGTTCTGTTGCGCACGGCTTGTGGTTGGACGGCAGCAATTATGGTCAAATGGTATTTCCATGGATCTTTAATTTTATTTCTAATGTTCTTGCAACTTCAAAAAATTATGGATGCAAAAATAATACAAAATAAAACATCTGTCGCAGCCCTTTCTACGATTACTGTAGATTTTGTTTGAAAAAATTAGATTTATTTCACTGTTTTAAGTATTATGCCTTAGTTCATATTTATATGTCATTATTTTTGTTATTTTTAAAAAATCCAGCTCAACTTCATAGAAAAAAATCTCATTAATTAACCATTTTTTAACGATATTAATGATAAAATGATTAAAATATATCAAACGGAATATAATACAACAAAATATAATATAATATAATAGGAACACCAAATTTGATTAAAATTCCCTGGAGGCCCAGCAGGCTCCCTCGCCCCCGCCCGTGGTGGGTACCCAACCACTGTAGTGCAAATCTCAAAAAGGAGGGAAACTCAAACCCTAACATCCCAGATCCACAGCAGCAGAGCTCAGTGTCTGTCTGTCTGTTTGTCTTTCCATTTCTTTCCTCCCTTTTTAATCCATGGTATTAAGTAACATCTAATCACAACTAGTTTGTTCTTCTTTTCCCACATCTTATACTTCTAAACCACGCTCCTTTCCCTTGCATGCTATGGCCACCTTTCTTCGAAATGTTTCATCTCTTAAACGTTCTCTCTTCGCTCCACAGGTTTTAAAAACCTTATCCGTTTCTTTATTTTCTTCCATAACTTCATATCCTTTGTTTTTCTCATGTTTAATCTGATTGTCTTGCACTATGTTCATTTTTTTATATAAAAAAATGGTAGTTTAGGAACAGTAGAAATATATATATATATGAAGCCGTGAATCAACTTTTCTCTTTTTTCCTTTTTGCAGGTTTGTAGGGGAGGGGTGTTAAGGTCATCTTCTCAGCTGTGTAACTTTTCTTCTAAAGGTAACTGAAATTCCATTGAAAAGCTTCAATTTGAATGTCGGTACTCAAATATTGTTATTTGGGTATCTGGTATTCTATTTCTATGTTTTAAATCACGTTTTGGTTTTTGAGTAGAATTTTAATTCAGGTAATCATCTGAATGTGATTGTAGAAGAGTGCTTTGTCATGGGATTTTTATTAGATTAATAAATGTTTGAATTCTATAATGATTTTTAATTGAAACAAGTCAGCTGTACTGTAAAGCGCAGTGCTTAATGTAGTGTCATCTTTTATCCAACAATAAAAATTATAAATTCATGCCATTTAAAAGATGGAGTTCTTTGGCTATTTTTCTTGAACTGGATTCATTGGAGTTAAAAAGTGAAATCTAATACTCTGTTTTTTTTGAGTAAATGAAATCTGATACTTTTTCTTTGTTTGTGTCCTATTGAAGGTAGAAGGAAATCCGAGTCAGATTCAAGTGATTCGTGCGATGAGAATATGTTCAAGAAAGATTTAGCTCTAAAACTTGCCTTGGATCAGATTACGAGTTCTTTTGGAAAAGGATCTATCATGTGGCTTGGTCGTGCTATGTCTCCTCGAAATGTTCCAGTAGTTTCCACTGGTTCTTTTGCTCTGGACATAGCACTTGGAATCGGTGGCCTTCCAAAGGTACTCTGAAATTCTTGTTTCAGTTCTTTTATCCTTTATGCTGCTAGTCTGCTACTAAGTAATTGCTGCTTGTGATGCTTTTTAGTTCCTTATACATCTCTGTTGGAATTTTACAGGGCCGTGTGATAGAGATATTTGGACCAGAGGCTTCTGGGAAAACAACACTTGCTTTACATGTAATTGCTGAAGCACAAAAGCAAGGAGGTCACTGAATGTATTTTAGCTTAGTACTGTGTGATTTATGATTGATTATGCTCACTCGTTATGAAATCCATTCTATGTAAAGGTGGTTGCTAATTCTAGATTTCTGACATTTGGAAGATTATTATAATAAGGCATCTGAACTATTATAAAGGTTTTGTATGCAGCGTATAATGTTAAATCTATTTATGAGATGATTGCATTTGGAGGGTGCACCAGATTTTGTTGTGGCTATCTTCTATGCTGTTGAGGTTGTTTCTGTTATCTTTCTGTTGAATGCTTACATATGGCTATAATATTCAAATGCAGGTTATTGTGCTTTTGTCGATGCTGAGCATGCTCTTGATCCTGCCCTGGCTGAGACAATTGGGGTGAACACTGAGAATTTGCTCCTTTCGCAACCAGATTGTGGAGAACAAGCTCTCAGTCTTGTGGACACCCTTATACGTAGTGGATCAGTTGATGTTGTAGTTGTTGACAGCGTAAGGTGTTCCTAGATTCATTTCTTTTCCATTATGGAGTTTGGTGTGATAAATACTGCTGATAGTTGGTAGAATGTGCTTCTGCCATGTTTGTGACTTGTGAAATATGCTTTGTTTTCCTTGTCTGCATCTTCCCTTGGACTGCTTAAGTAATTTGGTTGTGCTATGATGCGAATTTGAGGGAGGGCTTTTGAAATTATTGTTTGTGTGCCAAGAATATTGGGTTCTCATCCTTGAAGGATTCAAATTCTATAATTTTATCTGTGTGATACTGCTGTTTATCATATCTATTTACAGTGAGCTCCTAATAATAGCTTAATTTTCTTCTCAGGTAGCTGCCCTTGTGCCTAAAGGCGAGCTTGATGGCGAGATGGGTGATGCTCATATGGCAATGCAGGCTAGACTGATGAGCCAAGCTCTTCGTAAAATATGCCATTCCTTATCATTGTCTCAAACCATATTGATTTTAATAAATCAGGTTTAAGTTTGATTCCCGATTATCTCCTTGATGAGTTTTGATGATGAGCTCCATATTAGCTACATAGTCCTCTAAAGCTTTAGGTGGCCATGCAATTGTTAAAGTTCTTTCTTTGAGTTTGTTTGATTAATGTTGTAGTCTCTGACTCTGTGTACATTGTGAGTTTTGCCCTTCGGTCAACTTTTTGAATTTTGCCCCATTTAAAGGCTTTATTAATAATTCTAACCACTAATTAGTTGGCTGTTTGATTGATGCACTATTTCCTAGCTAAATTGTTACCGCTAATTAAATGTAGCTTGTAATATTTTTTTAGTACATACTAACTATTTAAACATATCAGGTGAGGTCAAAGCTTTCGACATTTGGATTTGGTGGGCCAACCGAAGTTACCTGCGGTGGTAATGCCTTGAAGTTTTATGCTTCAGTGCGTCTAAATATAAGGAGAACAGGGCTTGTCAAGAAAGGAGAAGAGGTATCAAACTCGCACCCTTTCTTTCCTATTCAGTTTGTTGGTTGGATTTATGTGTAGTGGGTAAACGCATATAAATGGTTTGTTTATTTACTCTTAGCTTGGTTGAAACTCTCTTGAGCAACTTGTTAAATTTTCCTTTGAACTGTCTCTTACATTCCCAAGCAAGTTAAACATGTAGCTTTATCTGCAATCCAGCAAATCTCACTCTTGCATATGTTATATGTCTCATTGTGTTTTTGAAATGTCTAATCTGTAGACTATTGGAAGTCAAGTTCTTGTGAAGGTTGTGAAGAACAAGCTTGCCCCTCCATTTAAGAATGCTGAATTTGAGCTTGAGTTTGGCAAGGGAATATCCCGGGAAGGGGAGATCATAGATTTGGCAACGAAACACAAACTTGTTACAAAGTCTGGTGCATTCTACAGTTTCAACGACAGGAAACTCCATGGCAAGGAAGCCTTCAGAAGGTTTTTGGCTGAAAATGGAAGTGCTCTTGAAGAAATTGTGATGAAACTTAGAGAAAAGCTACTTGATGCTGAGAGCAAGAAGGAACGACGAATAGATATCTCGGATGAGAATACTTCAGAAGAATCAGTTCCAATTGAAACTAATGATGAAGAAACTGTTATCGCCAATGAAGCTTAAGTGTGCTTAGATTTGAACTGCAACTGCCATTGCATGTTCTGTTGGATAAGTAGTAGATATTTCAGAGGATACAATGATGGAAGGATTTGGAGGTCCTCTAATCCATAGCCACATTTGAACCCTTGTTAAGGTCGACATTAGGGGCTTGGATTGACAGCATTGTAGCTTGAGTTTATTTGCCGTGTTTGTGCATGTGGGGGTAATTGTGGCGTTGGAAAGTTTTGTGTATTCAATGGATGGGAGAGTACAGGATCTTGTTTCAAATTTCAAGGGGCATCCGACTGTCTTCCTCTCACATTGTCCTATTTCCAGCCATATTTACCATGTTAACGAGGGAGCAATTTATATTTGAAAAATTGCATTGTATAACTTAGATTCTTATTTAAATTCTGAGAAAATTTTCTGCTATCTAGTCTAGCAAATCTGTTCTCTGCAATTATGAAATCATAAAATCACAGATTCGTAGTAGTCCATTGGGGATTTGAACATCATCATCATTATCAGTTTGTTGCACATAAAATTCCCAAAGAAAACTTTTTACCATATTTCCTTTTGTATAAATTTGTAAGTGTGATTTTTATATTCAAAATCGAATATACCGGTAATCACCTAAAAGACCTGACACAATTAATCGACTATATAAGTCAAATTTTAAAATAACCAAACTGAAATTTTGGATTTCATCGGTTTCTTTGGTTTTGAATTTTTCCCTCAACCTGAAAATCTTTTGTCTATTCATAGTTATTTTTTTCCTAAGTTAACTTTGATAATTAATGTATTAAAAAGAGGTGATTATTATTTTTTAACGGAAATGTTGGTTAAAATATTAATTTGACATCACGTATGATAATTTATATGTACTTTATTTTGATATCACATTATTTGTCTTATACACAAAAAAAAAATTTAAAATTCATAAAATTATTCAAATAAAATCAAAATTATAAAAAGCTCATAACTTAAAAAAAAAAAAGCATGAAGTACTTGTGAATTGTCATTTGCCATAAAAGCTGTCATGCTTAAAATTTTAATGTTTTAGTCAATATAAATAATTTAACTCTTTTTGGAAGATTGATGGTCAAATTCAATTTTTTGAAAAGGTTCAAGGTCAAATTTAATTAAAAAAAGAATAAAGGTTAAATTAACAAGATAGGTAAACATCGAGAGTTAAATTTATCATTATGCCTATATAAAAAAAAAGACAAAGTTTGAAACAACTAATTTATAAACAAGTCCAAATTTAATAAATTAAAAATATTTTTATATTTACTTTTTAAAATTTTTACTTTTTTAAGATTTTAAAACATTTTTCTTATAATTAGGGAAAAAATGAAAAATCTTGCAAATATTGAGAGCGAAATTTGTTGAATTTTTAAATTTAGGATAAAATTTATAAAATGTGAAAACATTGGAGGGTTAAACTTTTCATTAACCCAATAAAACAAAGTCCACTTTAGACTTCCATTAAGTAACTAATGAAAGAATGACTAAAATTTTTAAATTCAAAAAGTTGAATGACTAAAAATAATAACATTTGAGTGACCAAAAATAAAATGAACTAAATAGTTGAGTGACTATTCTTGTACTTTACCCCAATTTTAGTTGAAGGCAAATATAATCTTTTATACAAGAAGTAAAGAATATTTAATTTTATAACACTTTAATATATAATTAAATTCATGATTTTGTAATTAAAAATAGAAAATTAAATAAATTAAATAATAACACTGATATAATAATTATTATTTATTTAAAATTGGTTTAATAAGTATATCTCAATGGAATTATGAGATTTACTTTAGGGTAAATGGATATTCTTTAAAACTTATTTTTTTGCCTTCACCGGAAATCTAAACAAAATTCAAAATTTAAATTTTAAATTTTAAATTCATATTGCTAAATAAATATAAGTTGTTATTTATATCTTTATCTTTTATCAATGATTAGCAATCTTCATTTTACGCATTATCTAATAGTTGAATGTATTTTGCAGGTTACTTTATTATAATCTTTATTACAAACATCATATTAAATTAATTTTTCGTTCTTATATCATTAAAAAGAATCAAATAAATCTAAATATCAACAAAGTTGGCATTTATATATTTTTTTTAAAAAAAATGACATTTACTGCTCAATAAAATTCTACTTTCATGTCTTTATTTTTAAACTAGTAAATGAAACTCTATTCCAATTTGATTTTATTTAGTTTTTTTTAATAGTACAAAGATTAAATTAATTTATTTAATACTAGAGTAACTAAGTTGATCCAATCAATGATATAGAGAGACTTCATAGGTAGATTCACTTTTGTTTTATAGCCATTAAACCAACCAAGCTTTTGGTTAACTTTATTTGGTAAATGGTAAGTACTGGATTTAGGTTTAGCTTAAGTATTAAATGAATTTAGTTTGGATATAGATATTGAGTTTAATAATTATTAATAAAAAATGTCAACTTATTCAATTTGAAAAAACAAAATCGAGAATCTAATGATTTAAGCTATTTAAATTGAAGTCCTCAAACAACTAAAGAGTTAGTAGCATTTAATCTTGCCCTTTTAGCTAAGCAATGTTTGGAGATAGCTCCATGAATCTGATGCTTTATGGGTTCGAGTAATAAAAGGCATGTATTTCCTTAATTATTTGTCTTTTGAAGCTAGAAAAGGAAATAAAGCATCATGGGTGTGGAGTAGTCTATTGGAAGGTAGGGATTTCTTGAAGTTATCTTTTGTCTAACAGGTTCTCAATAGGGGAAGAGCTCAAATATAGAATGACAGGTGGGTTCCAAATACTATAGAGGGTCAACCAACTCATTTTGGCATCTTGATGTTCCTTTGGATACAAGAGCTGTAGAGATTATGTGCAAGGAAGAAGGTAGGTGGGATTTGTAACAACCCTCACCTGACCCGATCGTTGGGTCCAAACTACAAGATGCTACAATCGTTGCCAGAACAACTACAGTCAATTATACAATAAATAGTCATCCACACATGCAATTAAGTGTCAATCACATTCAAAATATGTTAAACAATCATTTTTGGGTCTTAAAGAAGCTTATGAAAGCTCTTTTGTCAACCCGAGCACAAAGAGGACCAAATTCTAAAATTTTGAAAATTTAGGATCGGCGTCACAACTTCATCATTTCCACGTCGCGAGGTCACCAAATCAGTGAGTCACATCACGACTTCATGCCAGTTGACATCGTGATGCCACTCAATGTTGGTCGACTTTGTGATGAGAGAGGTTGGTTGTTTAGACGTGGCCCCTGTTTTTGACAAAAATGCACAATTTGGTACCTAATCCAAAGTTTCCAACCAACCCTTTCAATATGTTCACCAAATACCACTTTCACTTGGTTCAAAGCATACCAAAACACGCCAAACAAACTCAAACAACCAAATTCAACTTCTTGTCAGGACATACAATGCTTATACATCAATTGAACTTAAACAAATTAATGTCATTAGAACTTAATATCCAAACCATTCAAATACCAACCTTCACCTATGCCATACCACATTGAAAACATGTCATTTCACTTCAATTACCTACACTTATGTACCTATACACATCAATAGCTTTTTAGACTTTAAACATGAATTCCATCAATCAAGAATAAGTCACAGTTCATAACCAATCATCATTTAAGCATATTTGATCCCAAATTTATATCCAACTATGTCAACCATGTTTAGCCTATCTCAACATTTACATACATATATAAATCCATCATCAAAACTCTTATGACATTAACAACCAACCAAATTAACCATTCACCAACACATACCTCAAGCATGGAAATCAAACATTACCATTTTAAACTAGGCATTAACTTAACTAATTCACATGCCATGACCAACATTCAAAATCATCATCATATTCCATATTCATCGAAAATTTTCAACTCACAAAGACTATAACACCCCAAACCCGGCCTAGACGTTATGGCCGAATCTGGCGATGTCACATAGAAAGGGATTTGAAGACAAGATTGTCGAGTTTAAAATTTTTTACAATAAGTTAGCTTTTATTTAATTCAAAAAAAACTAATTGATTTGCTTTAAATCTTGTCTCTTAGCGGAAACTTTTGTAACCAATTAATTTAGGGAAAATCGTTTCTATTTACGAAAAACCTTAGTTTTTTAGAAAAAAACCGTGTTTTGTGGAGTTGCAGTTTTAAAAAAAATCCATAAAAACAGTATAAAGTCCCAAATTTAAGCCAACCAGTCCATAGTCCAGAAGATACATCAAAAACCCCAAATAAGTAATAAATTCTAGGCATTAACGGAAAACAGTCTAAAATTTACATATGGCCACCGTCGAGTCCTTCGCTGCACCGACTCGTCAAGTCTGGGGATTACCTGTACAGATTAAACAGAGAAAGGGTGAGTTTTCGAAAACTCAGTGTGTAATCCCCACAGAAAACATGCATACAGATAATCAACAGAATTTAGTTAGATATAGTCTAGGGCCTATGTCCATCACAGAATCAGTTTGGGCTTTAGCCCATTCAAATACAGTCTTAGAAATACATTAGGGCCTTGGCCCATATCAGATACAGAATGCAGGTACAGTAAATCAGAATCCTACCCACCAGCCTCTACACACTATCTTCGTCCAACCTTACACACCATGCGGGGATTAAATCAACCCACGCATCCGTACACACCATGCTGTACTGAAATGCGGCACATAATCAGAAGGTTGCAGCTGAGTTGCCAGATAACAAGCTTAATAGCCTTTCAGACACTTCCTCCAAATATCATCAACCCACCCCGATGCAATTGTAACGTTAGGGTTTGTGCAAGTGTACACAATCGTTATCAAGTAGTAAGTAAGTATCGAGTTATTGTCTCCACAAGGATTGTATTTGTGCTAAGTCACTTAATTTGTAAAATTATATTAACAATTTGGTAAATAAAAAAACATAATATAGTTGAGAAGTGGTGATTAAAATATATTAAGCTAAATGCAATGATCACTAATGCAAATTATCCTAAGTATGCAAACTATAGGAATGAAATAGATTTTAGTAAATTTAACACAATTTGCAACAATTATAACATAAATAAACTAGGATAATTACTTTAATTAAACTCAATTTATTATCAACATGCTTAATAACATCTAGAAAAACATTCCATGATAACTCGATCTTTCATGAGTTTGGAAACCACATTAGGTCCTTTAGGAATCCTTTACTTAGTAAATACACATTGTACTGATCCTTATTTACTAAGGGTTTCTTAGCATTCGTGTGAGGTAACAGGGACATGTTAGGTTTGAAACAATTTAATCACACAAATCTAAAAACTATACAGATAACAGAGCTTGGTTAGAGTTGTTATGCAACCTACAATTCAATCGGGTTAGGATCTAAATTGAGCAAGCACATTTCAATTATGCGTCCATTAGCCGTTGTCTGGTTAGGATCGCTCAGCTAATTCAGGTGCATTTCAATTGCGCATGAACGAAATACAAACTTGATTTTAATTGAAAACACGATCGATTGAGACACAAACATTGTAAGCATGAATCAAATAAATATTATTTAATCAAAATAATCATCTTAGCTTAAATAATTTTAAGCTATCATTGTTGTAAACAAGAACAAAGAACACATAGCAAACATCTTTAAATTAAATTAAAGAAAAGAAAGATTAAACCCAATTCAGAGTGGCTGTCAACCAAGACTCTGATTGACGAGGCTCCTTTGCTTCTTTGCGTTGCTCCTTTGCTGATGGCTCTCCAAGGTGGCCGACCAAGGGTTCTTTAAGAGGCTTAATTGTTAAAATCCTTATGCAAGGATGATGAAGGGGAAAGATAGCTAAAAGAGTTGAGAGAATGATGAATGAGTGAGAGATGATGGGATGAGGGATGATTGAAAAAGTGAGAAATGATCTCTTATTTATAGGTGAGGCAATGGAGCTAGTTTGCTAAAAATAGGAGTGTCCATCCTTTGAAACTTCCTCCAAGAGTGGTTGGCCATGAATTGAGGAAAGGTGGCTAATTTTTCCTTGATTTTTGGTCAATTTGAGTGCCACAACAACTCAGGGCTATGACTTGGTCATCAGCAAATCTTCGGGAAAATCTCCAATTTCTTTAACTCTTCAAGGACTTTGTATAATTAAACCAAAAAATGGTTTATGACATCCATGTGCAGCCGAAAATTGGGTTGACTTGGTCCGCAATTTGGACGGTTTTGAAATTAGAAGAAAACTCTCAGACCTGTCCAAAAATAGTAGATAGTTTAGATGGCCAAATAATATAATTTAACCACTTTAATTAATCAATTTACTTAATCAATTAAAACCCAATTTATTAATGAAATATTAAAAATGAATTATTATATATAACTTTATATTTTATTATTTAATTTAATCATGCATAGCCTACTTTATAGCTTAAAAGTACAATATGCTCAAATTAATATAAAATAAGCCATTTTATGCATGAAAACTATATAATAAAGTATAAAATCACATTTTAATAATTTCTATGTCCTAATTTCATATTTTCGCATATTTCATTAACTTATTAAACAATTACTTGGTTTTAATAACAAATTTAAGTAAAAAGGTAATGAATTATATAGGAAAAATCCTATATATTTTTCAGTTTACATACCCCAAACTTAAATCATTGCTCGTCCCGAGTAATGTTCATGCACAACACAAGGTCCTGCTAAGGCAAATTTTGCTAAGAGTGTAAGTAGCATCAATATTTGTCTCATAATCATGCATCAATAAATTCATGCTCATAGACCTTCCTTATTAACAAGTAACTCATATACAAACATTTTGAAAATTTTATTCTAAGTTTCAAGATATTCCAACATGAATCATAGTTTGCATGTATGTCATAGCCATAGATAATATTTTTCAGTCAACACAATTTCTCATCAATCAAGCAAAACAATCATAAGGCTTATTTATGATCTTCATATGTTGAACTTAATACTTCCTCTTCACTAATATAGGTGACATAATCATCAAATCAATAGGTCTTTTATAAGGTTGTAATAGCGCTCGGTTAAATGTGGGGATTTTAAGAGATGAGACATTTCGATTTCAAAATTTTAACCTTTAATTTATCTTGGATTTCTCGAAATTCAACCTTTTTCTTCAAGTGAACTTGTGGAACTCCCCCAAACTTATTTTGAACTCATACTCATACATTCCTTTTTGGAAACTGAGCAAATTTTTCTTCACTCTTTCTTTGTCTTTGTTGTTGTTGTTGTTGTTGTTGTTGTTGTTGTTGTTGTTGTTTTTAAGCATGAGCACATACATCTTTATGAAAATTTCCTCAAATGTTGATTCCCAAGACAACTTTAGTTAAGATAGGTGCACAAAATTAGGATAATTTTAAAAAGATGGTACTGGCTTATAATTTAGGTTTATTACAATGAACAGACCTTTAAGCTCAAAATTATAGTTTCAAGGGTCTAATATCATAAGGTGGGCTTGAAAAGGCTCAAACGATCCAAAGAAAAATGGTGCCTATATCATTTTAGATTTTTATGTTCTCTAGGATTTTGCCTCAAGAAAGTTACTAAGTCAATTTTAAAGATATAAACCTTCATGCATGTCTAATCTCAAGAGAAACTAAGTTTTTATGGCAAATATTACTTAAGACTAAGATCATAAAAACATTCCATTTTTCATAATAACATACAATCACTCAGATAAAATCATCATTCATGCTTGCGTACAAGCTATCTTATTAAAAAGAATTTCTTTAAACATTCATTTATTAAGACATACTTATGAAAGAATGATTTGAAACATACTTGAAAATTTTAAGAATTTGAGCAATTATTTGCCTTACCCCCTTTAAAAAGAAGCAATGTCCTCATTGCGAGAATAAAGTAAATATTTGTCAAATTGGTGTTTCTGATGATTGGGATTTGCCTAAACTCACCGTCGTGAGGTTTTCCCCTCACCATCTGGTACTCACCCAACCATCCTTTACATATTTTATATGATGCCATAGCCCAGCCATGGTCTTACACTATATGTTCTTCAAGGTTCCATGGCCATGGATTTATCCTTATTAGAGATTCATGTTTTTAGTATCGATGGACCTCTTTAGATGACTCCAAAGACAAACACATACTTATCATGTAGACTTATACTTGACAAACTTTTTCCTTTTAGACTTCTTCATGACAAATGCATTCATGCTTACAAATGCAATGCATTTCACATTAAACTCGGTCAAATAGTTACTAACTCATGACAAACATAGTCATGCTTTCAGACATATATGCATGCGTACCATTCCTTTCCTTATCAGAGTCATAGAATGCTTTACTAATTTCAATTTCATGCTTTAGTCACTTAGCACAGAAATATCTAGACTAAAAATATACATGTAAGAGTCAGTCTAAAGACTCACCTGTTAAGCTTAATAGCAGCTTGGGCTCCAGTTCTACGTTCCTCTCAGAGATTACAACAACTATTGCCTTGGTATGAAGAAATCACTGATAAAGCTCAGGATTTCTACTCTAGTATAAGGAATATTTTCTCTCTATTCTTCTAACCTGAAGAAAGTAGGATTTTTGAAGAGACAGAAAGGGTCTGTTGTGTTTTTCTTTAGACTCAAATAGAAAATACTTATTGGAGGAGGAAGAGAAAAACTCTCCTTTCAGTCCTGGTCGCCCAGTTTATACAACCCTTGTTCATATCATAACTTGACATGTGTTACAATCCTAATCAAGTTGCTGTATGGGTGGTTCACAATTGTAAGGAAACATGTACGACAATCCACCTATATATTCATATAAATATTCGTGATACCATTTCATGGTTTGCTCATGACCACCTGTTAGGACGTAACCAGGATCGTACCAGACAAACTTAGCGTGCAATGCCTTTCAACGATATCTCTAATACTCAAAATTCCTTGACAACTCACTAAGTTCCTCTCTTAGAATTTGTAAGATAACTATTCACCTTACTTTTTTCCACCAAAAACATCATTTGGGCGGATAGAACCACGTCAACCTATTCTCTTTAGCGACTTCGCCCAGGGGCGCACTCATAAACTTTAACTCTTAGTCGAATCTAACATCTCGCCTTCTCAGGACTTGTTTCGAAATTCTTGCAATATTCAAATATCAAGGCGTCACCGGGTGGGGTGTTACAATTCTTGAAGAAATCAAAATATATTTCCTTAAAAAATTTTCCACACTCATACTTTTCAAAAGAATGATGATATAAATGCTTAACAAATATGTGCAACTAATCATTTGAAAAGCTACCATTCAAGATTTGAACACTTAGATTATGAGATATTATGTGATGTTGTCATGAGGGGTAGTAAATACACGTTGTCTTATTTATCCCTTAACTAAGGTTTTGTCCCGCTAGGTTTTCCTGGTAAAGTTTTTAATGAGACAACATGTTATGCACATTATAGATATTTGTACTCTTTTTTCTTTACTAGGATTTTTTTCCACAGGGTTTTTATCTTAGTATGGTTTTAACGAGACACATTATCTACCAATGGATATTCGAAGGGGGAGTATTATGAATACTTTATTATTAAGTGGATGTCCATCAATATCAAAATAAGTTTGATATACTTTCGGACTTCAATAGTCATTAGAAGTAGAGTTTTATTTCATTTGTACTTCTTATGTTTATAAATATAAACTTTAGAGAAATATTGTAAATATCTCTAGTGATTGATAAAAATCATATGTTTATTTTTGTTCTCCTATTTCTTGTTCTTTTACTTTCTCTATTCTTTTATTTCATAATAATTTTAGCATTGTCTTTTATTTCACTTTCTATTTCTTGTTTAATATTTTTTTATGCAAATATTTAAATATTTAATGGTAATATTAACTCTGAGATTATATATATATTTTTACTTTTATGTTTTAATCAATTTCTGAACTTTCTGAATAATTATAACTAATTAATTAATGGTTTCATATCAATGTTAATATATAACTAAATTATATATATTTAATTCTATAGCACTTCAACATATAATTAAATTTGTATTATTTTATAATTAAAATAAAGTAATAAATTAACTAAATAGAAAACACATAGATAAATAATAAAAAATGGTATAACTATCTTTTTATTTAATATTTGCTTAGTAAAAACATCTCAAAGGGGTTTACGGATTTTCTTCAAAAATGGAGGGACAAGTTGGGAATTCTTGAAATTTTACCGATGTTTTTTTTTTAATATGTAAATAGTAAACATATAATTATCTTATTTTATTTTTAAATTTATGGTTTTTTTTTGGTAATTTGGTACTTTCACCAAACAAGTTATGCTTTCATCAAATGAGCTGGCACTCAACAAATTTATAATAAATTAGATTTTAGTGCATTTGGTTGGAAATTTGAATTCTTTAAGAAAGGATTGTCAGGTTTTTTTCACATGCGAGTATATTTTAGAAATAAAATTAATTAAAAATTAAAATATCTCGCTAAATGTTATTTTTATTCATTATTTCATATTATTATGAGTTGATTCAAATCTTGATGTCATTTATTAATGGAATTGATGGAAATTGATTAAATGATATCTAATAATTGACGTCATATTTTTTTTATTTCACGAGTAATTTAAAAAAAAATGATCATGTTTATTTTTTAAATATTTAATTTTAATATTTTACTATATTCCTATAAAACATTTATCAACTCTTAATCTTACTTGTCAAGTTTAAAAACTCTAATTACAATTTATTAATTATTCCCCACATATATATTCACACTAAAGTAATATAGAGACACAAAATTAAAAAAAATAATCTTTGTTGTCATAATTAAATGGTTGCCACTTCACACTATAAAATTAATATTAAATCTAGTTTAATATAAAGTTCCCATATTTTCATATTTCTTTGTATAAAATATCTTAAATGACTATCAGTATTAAATTTAATAATTAATATCTGAAATGCAATTAAACTCTGCCCATTCTTTTTATAAAAAACTAATCAATTATAATTGCTACATTAAGATTTCCACGTAACTTAAAATTAAGTATAATGTATGATAGTGTAATTTTAAAAAATAATATCCAAATAATAATTAATTTATGATTTAAAAATTATAAAAAATAATCTAGAATATTTATGGAATATATTATATATAGGGATGACAAAATTCGAGTTGCGTCATAGATTCTAAATTGATTCGCTTTGAATAAAGTGCATTTTTTTTTGTTTGAAAAGTGGATGCAGGGTGGGTTGAATTTTTTTCTTTTTGATAGTGGGTGTTGAGCGATTATGGTAATTGATTATCCCAACTCGACCCTCTTCACTATATAAAATTACCATTTTATTTTCGTAAATATAAATTATTAAAAGGATAAAAATGTAATAATGTAAATAGAAAAATTATATATTTTATGTATAAGTATTTAGTTGACTTTAAACAAATTAAAAAAAAGAAAGATAAGTAGAAAAAATTAAATTGAAACAGAGGGAGGTGGGGTGGGGCGGACATGAATGCATCCAACTTCCATAGAGGTGATCAGTGGCGTAGCTAGGGGGTTGGCAAAGACCCTAACCCCCCTAAAATTGAAAATTTTACATTTAAACTCTTAAAAATTTTAAATTAGTAAAGTAAAATTACATTTCCCCCCTAAAAATGATAAAAATTTGATTTAATACTCTAAAATTATAAAGATATAGACTATTAAAATGGTAAATTGTATTTTTATTATTGTAAAAATTACAATTTAATTTCGGCCTCCCTAAATTTTTTTTTTGGCTTTGCCCCTAGAAGTGAAAATGGATTTCAAGATTATATGTTTATAATGAAGTGGGGCAAGTGGAGGAGTAGAGCGTACCATTTGTGAAATGGTAGTAAATTTAACAACATTTGCTCCTGTCTCGTTCCATTGCGATCCCTAACTATATACTTTTTGAAATTACTTTTGAATAATAAACACCAGGAGTTCTCTAAAATAAAATAATAAGATATAATAATTATAATAATGAAAATTTAAATAACATTACCTTAATGTTAGACAAATCAGTAATTAATTATATAATTCAAAATTAATATCAAATTACAATTTAGAATCCAATTTTAATAGGTAAAATAGATATTCAACCTCATATATACATAAAAGGCAATCTAGATTAATTATTTGAGTTTTCAAAATGTTTGCTTTTTCAATTATATTAATTACTTTGATATTATATTTAATTGTATTAAATAATTTTATTTATATTCAAATTTGAATTTATGGTAACTAATATTATATTAATTAATATTATCTTTCAATTTTAAAATTAATATTATATTAATTGTTGTTTATGTCGAAACCACTTTTTGAAAACAAAAATAGAGTCGACTTTTATTTTGAAAATAAAAAAACGGGAGTCGCCACCGACATTTTTTGAGGTGTGATCGGATCACCTTGCAATTCAATTATTTTGATAAAACGTTTTGATTTTATTAAAATAATAATTTTGGTCTACGGAATTCAAGAAAAACGAGTTCGGGAGTCAGTTACATGCAAGGAAGGATTAGCACCCTCGTCATTCCCAAAATTGATACCTAATCAATTAATTAATGTCTTAATGTCGAAAAATTAAAAATTCGAAAAGAAATTTAAAAATATGATCCTTTTAAAATTACTTAAAAATTTAGGGAATGGTGCTCTTCTCGTTAATCGAGAAAAAGAATTATATTCCGTGAGTTAGGACATAATATCTTAAATCCCAAAATGAGAATAAACACCAAAAAATTTATTTATTTTTAGAAATTTTAATCATCTCGATTTCGGAAAAGAAATCATATCCCGTAAGTTGGAACACGGTCCTTGTCTGATTTCCGAGATAATTTTTAAGAACATGTTTTTTTTAAAAAAGGTTCGTATATTTGAAATTATCGAAAAAATTGAGACCCTGTAAGTTAGGGTACGATTCTTTCGAAAATCCCAAACACCGAGTGTTATGCTATCTTGGAAGCTTGTGGATAAAATAATTTCAAAACTTAAACCATATTAAACGTAACTTTTTGAGCGAATAAAGCGCGATGGAATAATAATGTACAATGCGAAGCCATAATTTCTAAACCAAAATGTACCCTAATGAACTACAAATAACCAATAAATACCAATAAGCAATACAATACGCACAAGAGCAATAATCTCGCATCACATGTAAATATTAACATCAACATTCAAAAGCTAATGAACTAAAAGCTAATCCTAAACGAAGTTCCAAGCAAATTAACACAAATAAAATGTAACAAGTTTTTAAAATAACTAAAAAACCAAATAACATGAAAGAAGGGAAATTATATATTAAAATAAATTTAAAATAAATAATGTATACATATATGAAAGTTTGAAATAAATTAAAAATATAATTAAAAATAAATACTACATAAAATAATAGTATCTAAATAAATTTTAAAATAAATATTATATAAGAAGAAAATTAAAATATATAAAATAATATACATATATTAATTTAAATAAGTAATACATATGGAATGAAAACTTCATATAAATAATAGTATATAGTAATATATGTAAAAGGTTGGAATAGGCAAAATATAATAAAATAGGGTTTTTTAAAAGAAAATAAATCATAGATATAGAGATAGATAAACAAATATAATAATATGAAATCAACAATATATTATATTATATATGTATGTATAATGAAAATAATTTAACATAAATTGTGTATATATAAAATAGTATTATATAAGAATATTATCGTATAAATCTTTAAAGATGAAATATATAAAAGTAGATTTTAAAAGATGTATTTTAAAATAAAACCATAAAAAAGTGTATAAATTATATTGAAATTACATAAAAATATATAAAACAATAGATGGAAATTAAAATAATAATATATGAAAAATTTAAACAATGTTAATAATAAATTTTAAATAATAATTGAGCTTAATCATTAAACTAGATTTAAAATTAAATATATTAAAAAATGAAAGAATATATATAAATAAATTAAAAAAATAAAAATATTAAACTAAACTAATAAGGATTAGATTGGATTTAAAACAAAATTAGGAGGAAAAAACGTAAATAAAATAAAATAAATGACCTAATTGAAAGGCGCGAATAACTCAAAGGGACTGAATGGGGAAATATCCCCGCCCTCTAAAATGCGCTGTTTCACCAGGACCAAATCAGAAACCAAATAAAATTTAAATTATCAATTGAAGAAAATTAAAAAAAAACTGAATTAAAATAACTAAAAATGCGGAGGGGCCAGATGCGGATCCTCCCCTTGGGTCGGGTAACCACGCGGGTCTTGCCTTATACGGCGCCGTTTTGAGGCCACTGAAATAGGCCCTAAACGACGCCGTTCCGTACCTATTATAAAATAAACAATTTTTTAAAAAAAAATTACTTTCTGCCATTTTTTTGTAAAAAAAACTATTAACCCTATTTTTTCTCTGCTAGGGTTTCCCAAACTAAGGCCAATCCGCCGCACCTCCGTCGCGATTCCACCGCGAACGGTGGTCGGAGCTGCACCACAAAGGGCTTTTTAGCTCCTTTTTGCGCGGATCTGAAGGCGTTGCAAGGTAAGCCTTCTCTTTTCTTTTTCTTAATATTTATTGTATTATTTTTTAAAAAAATGAATCGAAACAAAGAAGAAGAGAAAAAAAAATTGAATATCTACCTTCAATCTATCTTTTTTATTCTAAGATCTCTGCTTGTGATATTAAATATTTTTCAATTTTTCTATTGATTCGTGAATCCTTTACAAAATACTCTAATCGGCTTTATATAACCGAATGAAATTACAAAAATTATTTATTTATTTTTTCTTTTATATTTTTTGCAATTTTTCTATTATTCTAGTGTGCTTTTTTCTGTTGCTGCTAGTTGCTTATTGGTTTCGTTTGTTTTGCAAGTACAGGCAGTTGGAGGCAGAGGCGCACATGTGGGGGAGAGCAGAGGCTGGTGCGCCGTTGTGCGGCGGCTGGGGCCTTTTTGCCTAGGGTTTTTTGATTTGTTTATGTTATGGGCTAGGGTTGGGTTAAATCTTAGGTTAATTAGGGCCTGCAATTTTGGGTTAATGTAATTGGACATTTTATTCTATTTGGTTTTTTAATTTTGGTTTTATTTTGTGTAGGTGGGCCCGGGCAAAATTTGGGTTTTACAGTTTATATTCACATTTGATTTCTAATATATACACATAATTCTTAATTATGGAAAATAGGGGTGAGCATTCGATCGAATCGAATCGAATCGAAAATTTTCGAGTTAATCGAGTTTTCGAATCTCATTTTATCATCCTAACCTTATTTGAAGTTTTCTCGAATCGAGTCGAGTGAGATGGAATTCGAATCGAATCGAATTGAATATATTTGTTCGAGTTAAATTTTAAAAAATAATTTTGGGTTCTTGTAACCATTGTCACCCATCGTAATAAAATTTGTCCACCTTAATCAAATTTTTTATTAACTTTCATCACCTCATATTTTATTTATTAATTTTTTATATACTGGTTAGCTTCTTTGCTTGCTTAGTTGTTTCAATTATCTTCAGATTCTTGTCACTATGTATTTTAGAATTAAAAAACATATTAAATGTAAAAATATGATTTTTTAATAAAAGTTATTTTAAAAATAAAATGTGAAATTGATACCAATATAAAATTTTAACACGAATATTTTATGGCATAATTAATAATTCAATTTTAATATAAATATTCAATATGACTAAATAATTCAATAATATAAATAATATAAAATGTGAAATTTAATTTAATAATATAAATAGTAGATATAAATAAAATTATTACTATTTATGTTTAGTGATTTTTTTTGGATATTTTGATTTTTTATTTGGGAGTAAAGGGTGAAAAGTAAAAGTTTAGGGGAAAAATAAAAAGTTTTGGGAATAAAAGTTTGAGGGAAAGTAAATAGGGGGAGTAAAATTTTGGAGGGAAAATATTAAAAAAAAATTGGAGGGGGGAGGGTTTGGGATAGATGGGAGGTGGGAGGTGGGATGGGAAGGGAATAAAAGTTTTAGGGGAAAAGTGGGAGGGAGTAAAAAATTTGGGGGAAAATAAAAGGTTTTGAGGGTTTTGGGGTGTAAAATTTTGAAAAAAAGTAAATGGAAGAGTAAAATTTTGGTGGGAAATGAATTTTGGGTAGATTGGGGGGTTGGGAGGGGAGGGGAGTAAAAGTTTTGGGGGCAAAGTGGGAAGGAGTAAAAGTTTTGAGGGAAAAGTAAAAAAGTTTGGGGGTTTAGGGTAAAAATGTAAAATATTATAGTTTGATATTCGAATTATTCGAGTTATTCGAATTCAAAAACTCAACTCGATTCGAACTCGAAATTCGAAAAAAAAATTCGAGTTGATTCGAATAACTCGATTAACTTGAATAACTCGATTCGTTTAACTCGAAATTCGAATTTTTTTTCGATTTTTTTGAGTCGAATCGAATTTTGCTCACCCCTAATGGAAAACATAATTTCATTAACATTAACAACTACACAAAATTCTATTTAATTCTTATATTACATTTTCTTAATAAATAAAAAGATTCATTACCATACGTATAATTTCTTTTAAAAAATTTCCTTCTTCTATGAAATTCATAACATTACCATACATATTACAATTATTTCTTTCTCATAGTAACCATACCTATTATAACTATTTTAATATTGACAACTTTATAAACATAAAAATTATTAAATTTTTTTATACAAAATGTGCAATACCCATAGATATTATACATTTGGTTGTACAATTATTGTTATGCTAATATTGCAACTATATATAAAAAAAATAGTCAAAATTAATATACTAGAATACATAGAAATGTACTAGGAAAAGCTCTGAAAATGGATACAATTGTGATCTCGTCCGACGACTAAGATGGTAGAGGAAAATACTCTAATGAAGATCGAATCACCAAGAAAGTCCGTCTTAAAGAGTTAAAGGATGACACTGTTGTGAACATGGTGGTGGGTTTAAGCCCTAGAACTAGAGTCTCTTGGAAGAACAAACTCTTGGGAGGGAGGCTGCTCCCAGGATGTCTTCGACGAATACAAGTAATTTTAACGAGGAGAATTTTGATTTCGTTGAGCCATCGATTTCTCGAAGAGAATTCAGAAACTGTTAGTCCAAGATATGGAAAACACTGTGGTGGTGAAATTGCTGGGACGTAACATAGGGTATGCAGTCTTACACAACCGTATCTCTACTCTCTAGAGGCCTTCTCAACCTTTCCATCTGATGGATGTGGAAAATGGATATTACTTGGTTAGGTTTTAAAATAAAGAAGATTATGAAATGGTTCTGACTCAAGAGCCATGGATTGTTTTTGGGCATTACCTTATTATATAGTTGTGGACGGTGGACTTTGATCTTTCAAGGCCTTTCCCTATTATGGTTTTGACTTGGACTCGATTTCCTGAAATATTAGGGTTTCTCTATAAACAACAGGTTTTTGAGGAGGTAGAAAGCCTGGTGGGAAAAGTAGCAAGATTGGACATCAAAATGGATAGTGGAACGAGGGGACATTTTTCCAGGATGGCAAGTTTATGTTGACTTGGAGAAGCCGCTCGTATCCTAAATATGGATTAGTGGTAGAATTCAAAGGGTAGAATTTGAAGCCTTACCAGATGCTTACTTCGCTTATGCTTGCTATGGACACCTTAAGAACCTTTGCCCCTTTATCGTTCCAGATCAATGCACTGAGGTAATGCAAAAAGTTCCACTCCAATGGTTGAGGGGTCAACTACGGCGGTAGGAAAGGAGCCTTCTGGGCCATGGATAATCGTTGAGCAAAGATCTCAACAAAATCAGAAGAATACTCGCAATAAAAAAGTAAACTTTTGTAAACAGATTTTAGAAAGTCTAGATTTGAGGCGTGGCCTCGCTGGAAAAAAAGCTACTGGCATTGATGAAGTACAACCAGATATTTCACGAATTACGTTTCAAAAAGGTGAATTTTTAAAGAAATTAAAAGGCTTGAAGGGAGGGGCAAATTTTGGGACTTTAGAAAATAAGAAGACTGTGGCTGGTAACATAGGCCAATCAAATGAGGTTATAACTACAGGGCCAAGTATGAATTTAGGCTTGAGGAAGGTTGGGCCTAGTTTGGATTGTAATGGTCAAGAATAGGGTAAATTAAAGGTGCATCTGGGTGAAAATCTTAGGACAGTGGTTGTTGGGGGCTCATGGGCCATGCTAATTGTTTGACTAATTTAGATGGTTAAAATGTGAGGGATTTAGCTCCCACTAAGTAGATTGGTATGAAACAACAGGGAATTAAGTCACATGTCAAGACTCATGGGAATTTATCACTTCATTTTAATCATATTTTTGAAGGACCCATCAAGTCAGCGTTGGAATTAAATCCCAAAATCTTGGATCCTAAACGACACACAACTGTGACTTTTAAAGAGAACTTAGATCTAAATTTGAATTTTAGCTCTCAATCAGAAGGGGTTTTAAAAAGTGGAAATTCTTTACCAGATTTTAAAGGGAGAAATAGCAGACGTGATAGGACCCTAAGCAAAACTATCCGTGGCAGTGGGGGACATTTCAAGGTTGTTGGGAATTCTCGTGTTCCTCTTCCAAAAATCATGACCTCCATAGTTAGACTTATTGGTTCTCAAGTTGTGCTAGAAGCTTATAGAACCAAATAATTTTTTGAAAATCATAATGGCGATGGTAGATCTGAGGCAACTTTCTAGGGGCTTAAGACTATTTGAAGATTCTCTCTTAGAGGACTTAGTTTAATTTCAATTGTGTAATTTGCTATTCGCCAAAAAAAAATTCAATTATATATATAATTTGGTGATTAGGTATTCTTGAAAGTGTCTCCGTGGAAAAAGGTTATTCAATTTGGTCGTAAGGGCAAGTTGAACCCGAGGTTTATTGGACCTTATCGTATTCTGAAGCATGTCAGATCTGTCACGTATCAGTTAGAATTACCTCCTGAGTTGGATCAAATTCACAATGTGTTTCACGCTTCGATGTTGAAGCGGTATCGATCTTTTTTTTTTTGCGCATCGTTCCTATTAAGGAGATTGAAATACGACCAGATCTAACTTTTGAGGAGGAACCTGTTCAAATTTTGGATCGAGATGTTAAGGTATTAAGGAAGGAAACTATTTCTTTGGTTAAGGTTCTTTGGCGGAATCATGGCACTGAGGAAGCCACTTGGGAGCTTGAAGATTCGATTCGTTAGCAATATCCGTATTTGTATGAGTCAGGTAAATTTCAAGGCCAAAATTTCTTTTAGGGGGAGAGAGTTGTAACGCCCTAAAAATTTGAAAGTTTTATTGTGGGACTTTGTAGTAACCAAGTCTTTATTTTTGTGGTTAAATGCTTTGTCTATGTGTTCGAGGTCAAAAGTTTAAGTCGCGTCTTAAGAAAAATTATTCTAAACTAACCTCTATCATTGACTTGTGTAAATCTGTGTCAAGAATAAGCCTGCTGGTTCAATGGTTAAGCATCTATATATTTTTTGGTCTTGTGTTCAAGTCTCTGCGTAAGTGAAGCAAAGATGTATTTTGTTGCTCCATATAATTAGTTGGTTGTTTGTTTTTAAACTTAATATTTTTTCTTTATTTTATTTTATTTTTATTTTTCTTTTCTTCTTCCTTCTTTTTTCTATTCTATCGTTCCTTCTTTTTTCCTCTTTTCTTTTTCTTTCCTTTCTTTCGTCTTTCCTCTTTTGGTTGTCGTTAGATCCTTTGCGGTATATTTAGGTAAGTATGTTTTTTATGTTGTCGATTGAAAGTTAATTGTGTAAAGTTTTGTTGTGAATTTCTTATAATCAACGATTTTGTCTTAGTTGGGTTGAATTCTCTAATTTAAACAAATTTTGACTTCTTTATTTTATGCGTAGGTGTTGGAAGTAACATTTACTAATAGGTTATTTTGAGTGGTTGCCGCTGATTCGCTGGTAAGCGTTGGTTTCATTGGAGGTTTTATGTTGAAGTTTTTGACATAGTTGAATAAGTGTTAAATTGTGTGAATTTCATCATTTTAGCCGTTTAATTGGTTTTGTTGGTTAATTTAGGCTTTATGATTTCTCTGTGTTGTTCTTATGTCAAAACTACTTCAAGTGCGTGCCGAAAACCCTAGTTGTTACTAATTTTAAACACCGAAAAACATGATTATCAATGTCATACAGCCGTATGATAAGCCGTGCGGTAAACCGTGTAACCAACTGTCTATCAAGTAAGAGCCACACAGGTAAAGGACATGAGCGTGTGTCCAGACCGTGTGTGGCCATGTTAGTGCAGAGTTCACATAGGCCAAGGACATGAGTATGTGTCTAGGCCGTTTAATTCACTGACACGGCCAAGGACACGGGTGTGTGTCCAAGCCGTGTAACTCTCTAATGACTAGATAAGGCCACACAGGTGGAAGACACGGCCGGCTGTATGGTAAACTGTGTAACGCACTGTCTATCAAGTAAAAACCACATAGGCAAGGGAAATAAGTATGTGTCCAGACCGTGAGTGGCCATGTTAGTGTAGAGTTCACACAGGCTAAGGACATGAGTGTGTGTCTAGGCTGTTTAACTCACTGATTGTAAGATAAGGATCACAAGGCCAGTGACACGAGTGTGTGTCCAGGCCGTGTAACTCTCTGATGACCAAATAAGGCACACGGGTGGAGGACACGGCCATGTGTTAGGTTGTATAAGACACATGGGCGAGCACACAGGCATGTGACAGGACGTATGGAGCCACATGGGCCAGCTACCCAGGCCGTGTGAGACCACATGGGCGTGTAAGCCAGTTTACAAAATTTTTCCATATTTCAAGCATCACTTGAATTGAATACAAGCCTTCTGTGAGGCCGTTGAACTGAATGTAACCACATAAACTGATATTCTATGATCTGGAACTAATATTGTCAATGTGTGTATTGTAGATAACTAATATTGCTAAAATTGGTCTTCGGTATACGAGTATGTATAGAATTTTGTGATAACTGTTATGTGAAATGTGCATATGCATGAGTTGGGGATTGAATCCGGAGGAAGTATTCTATCGAACCGATGGTTAAATCCCTGGTATCCGTGTACTCATCTAGTAGCTAGACTTCAATCTCTAAAATGTGTCAGGCTAACACTGACTGGTGTGTAGGGTTAGATGGGTATTGAATACCCTATTTAGTGTGTTGGGTAGGTCAGAGATTGTGTGTAGCAGTTGGCATTAAGTAACTGCATCTATTTTGTTTGTTCTGTATTTGATTTTAACTTTGATCTATTATCGTCTGTATGACTTGGATTCGTAACTGAATGAATTGTTTCTGATTTTGAATCATTATCTGCACTTGAATATATTGGTTTTATCGATAATCTATTGAATATGTAAATAGTTGGGTCCTTTATGGTATATTAACTCAGTTAATGTTGAATGAATTTCAGGTAAGTCACAAACTTGATCGGGTTGGTGAATGAGGAGCTCGGTTATGTTTAAACCATTTAGTACTATGAACCTTGTTAGTTATATTCGTTGGAAGATTATATCTAGATACCGATTTGCCTTTATTAAATTTTATCAGACTTTAAAGGTGTGCTATCACAAATTGCAAAATGTGTTTTGATTATCGTTCGTTGTAGCTCTTTAGCCTTGGCTTTGTCATCTAGGCCGGGTGTGGGGTGTTACAAGCCTGGTGGGAAAAGTAGCAAAATTGAACATCAAAACGGATAATGGAATGAGGGGACATTTTGCAGGATGGCAGTTTATGTTGATTTGGAGAAGCCGCTCGTATCCCAAATCTTGATTAATGGTAGAACTTGAAGCCTTACCAGCGGCCTACTTCGCTTGTGGTTGCTATGGACACTTTAAAAACCTTTGTCCCTCTATCGCTCTAGATCAGTGCATCGGGAATGGTAATGTGAAAAGTTCTACTCCGATGGTCGAGGGGTCAAGTACGGCGGTGGGAGAGGAGCCCTTTGGGCCATGGATGATCGCTGAGCAAATATCTTACCAAAATCAGAAGGATACTCGCAATCAAAAAGTAAACTTTTGTAAACAGATTTTGGAAAGTCTTGATTTGAGGTTTGGCCTCACTGGAAAAAGAATCTGCTGGCATTGATGAATTAAAACCAGATATTTCAGGAATTAGGTTTTAAAAGGGTGAATTTTTAAAGAAATTAAAAGGCTTGAAGGGAGGGGCAAATTCTAGGCCTTTAGAAAATAGGAAGACTGTGACTGGTAACATGGGCCAATCAAGTGAGGTTATAACTACATGCCAAGTATGAATTCAGGTTTGAGGAAGGTTGGGCCTAGTTTGGATTGTAATGGTCAAGAATAGGGTAAATTAAAGGTGTAGCTAGGTGAAAATCTTGGGACAGTGGCTGTTGAGGGCTCGCGAGGCTGTACTGATTGTTTGACTAATTTAGATGGTCAAAATGTGGGGGATTTAGCTCCCACTAAGCAGATCGATATGAAACGACAGTGAATTAAGTCACATGTCGAGACTCATGGGAATTCCTCACTTCATTTTAATCCTGATTTCGAAGGACCCATCAAGTTAGGGGTGAGCATTCGATCGAATTGAATCGAATCGAATCTAAAATTTTCGAGTTAATCGAGTTTTTGAATCTCATTTTATCATCCTAACTTTATTTGAAGTTTTCTCGAATCGAGTCGAGTGAGATGGAATTCGAATCGAATATTTTTATTCGAGTTAAATTTTAAAAAATAATTTTGGGTCCTTGTAACTATTGTCACCCATCGTAATAAAATTTGTCCACCTTAATCAAATTTTTTATTAACTTTCATCACTTCATAATTTATTTATTAATTTTTTATCTACTGGTTAGCTTCTTTGCTTGCTTAGTTGTTTCAATTATCTTCAGATTCTTGTCACTATGTATTTTAGAATTAAAAAACATATTAAATGTAAAAATATGATTTTTTAATAAAAGTTATTTTAAAAATAAAATGTGAAATTGATACCAATATAAAATTTTAACACGAATATTTTATGGCATAATTAATAATTCAATTTTAATATAAATATTCAATATGACTAAATAATTCAATAATATAAATAATATAAAATGTGAAATTTAATTTAATAATATAAATAGTAGATATAAATAAAATTATTACTATTTATGTTTAGTGATTTTTTTTGGATATTTTGATTTTTTATTTGGGAGTAAAGGGTGAAAAGTAAAAGTTTAGGGGAAAAATAAAAAGTTTTGGGGAATAAAAGTTTGAGGGAAAGTAAATAGGGGGAGTAAAATTTTGGAGGGAAAATATTAAAAAAAATTGGAGGGGGGAGGGTTTGGGATAGATGGGAGGTGGGAGGTGGGATGGGAAGGGAATAAAAGTTTTAGGGGAAAAGTGGGAGGGAGTAAAAAATTTGGGGGAAAATAAAAGGTTTTGAGGGTTTTGGGGAGTAAAATTTTGAGAAAAAATAAATGGGAGAGTAAAATTTTGGTGGGAAATGGATTTTGGGTAGATTGGGGGGTTGGGAGGGGAGGGGAGTAAAAGTTTTGGGGGGGAAAGTGGGAGGGAGTAAAAATTTTGGGGGAAAATAAAAGGTTTTGAGGGTTTTTGGGAGTAAAATTTTGAGAAAAATAAATGGGAGAGTAAAATTTTGGTGGGAAATGGATTTTGGGTAGATTGGGGGGTTGGGAGGGGAGGGGAGTAAAGTTTTGGGGGGAAAGTGGGAAGGAGTAAAAGTTTTGAAGGAAAAGTAAAAAGGTTTGGGAGTTTGGGGTAAAAATGTAAAATATTATAGTTTGATATTCGAATTATTCGAGTTATTCATATTCGAATTTTTTTCGATTTTTTCGAGTCGAATCGAATTTTGCTCACCCCTACATCAAGTTACTGGTGTAATTAAATCCCAAAATCATGGATCCCAAACGACACACAGCCGTGACTTTTGAAGTAGAAATTCTCTAGCAGATTCTAAAAGGAGAAATAACAGACATGATAGAACCCTAAGCAAAATTATCTGTGGCTGTGGGGATGTTTCAAGGTTGCTGGTAATTCCCATGTTCCTTTTCCAGAAACCATGACCTCTATAGTTAGATTTATTGGTTCTCAAGCTATGCTAGAAGCGTGCAGAACCGAGTAATTTTTTGAAAATCATGATGGTGATGATAGATCCAAGGCGACTCCCTAGCGGCTTAAGATTATTTGAAGATTCTCTCTTAGAAGACTTAGTTTAATTTCAATTGTGTAATTTGCTATTCACAAAAAAAAATGTAAATATATATATATATATATATATATATATATGAAAGATGGGACACAAGCAAATATGAAACATTGAGTTTAGGTTGCTTTTTGAGTTCCAAAATATTTTTCTTTTTTAATTACATTAGTTACTTTGATATTGCATTTAATTGTATTAAATAATTGTATTTATATTCTAAATGGAATTTATGGTAACTAATATTATTTTAATTATGGTTATCTTTAAATTTTAAAATCAATATTATATTAATTGTTGTTTATATTCACAATTGATTTCTAAATTTTAATTAAAGAAAACGTGCATATTTAAGATATTGCACATCTTAATTAATTATTAGTTTTATTTTCTAAAATCATACTTATAAAAGTATTTTGAAACAACTATATACAGTGGAGATTGAATATATGAAACAATGATATCATAAGTTGATTTTTAAAATTCTAAATTTTTTATATTTTGATGAATATCAACAAGTAGTTAAGTTTATTTTAAAATTTTAATTTATATTTATCATAATAAAAATTATCTTAATTCTAAAAATTAAGCATTTATATTATTTACTTTAAAAAACATTTATATTATTTATTTTACTTTCTCAAGTATAACTAAAATGTTACAAAATTTTTATCTAATAAATATAAATTTTTAACATTGATACATATAACCTAATCTATGCATCACACGAGATAAAAATAGATATTCAAAATTTGTTGCATGCTTGGAAATATTAAGATATGAAGCAAGGTAATATATTATTTTTACAATATTAAAATATAATATTTAAATAGTACATATTTTACAATATTTCATATTACAATTCATTATTTAATATTATTTGTGATTTTTAATAATCATAAATAAATTTAATATCTACAGGATAAAAAAAACTAATACGCTAACTAAGAAATTTATTTTGAAATGGTTGGTGCAACTTGGTGTAGTGCTCTTGAAAAAGTAATTTTATATATTTATATTTTGACATTGGACCAACTTTGGATGTGTGCATATGTCATTGATTCTTTTTGTTGAATTTGTAAAGGGCTTTTCTTAGCTTAATAAAAGAATAAAAGAAAATACTCTCAAAAAGGAAAAAAGGGGGTCCCAGGCATAATTTTCAATTTAACAAATTTGTAGTCAATTTAGGCGACATAACAGTTTAATAAATGCATTTAAAAAATAAAAAAAATTTAGTAATTGATTATATCTGTTGCCAAAATGGTAAAAAATTCTTCTCTACTCTAATATATATATATATATATATATGAAATTTTGTCTATTAAGATTTAATAAATTTTTATTAAACCGATATTATTTTTAATGGATTTTTTTTTACTTTGTGAGTACCGAAGAAGAAATAGTTCATTGAATAGGAACTCCTTGTCGGGTGTCTAATAAGATGAACCATGCATAACTTTAATCCATGCCTTGTAACATATAAGACACTATGGATGAGAATGCTACCACTTGGATAGCTAGGGCACATATTCGAATTTCAGATAATTCACCTTATCTTGCACTTGATGAGGCGCTCTTACTTTGTGAACTTATTGCTTCTCCAGGTACTCACAAGTCGGGAGACAAAATCAATATTGAAGACAATACCGACCTATTAAAGAGTTCAACTCTCAACAAATAACACATTGAAAATTTCTCTTGGCAAAATTGGTCCAATAATATATATATATAGATAATCACTGTGTGAAATTAGCAACTAGCCTTCTGAAGGAGAATTTATCCCATATATTGCCCTACATAACACAAAAAAGAAATTATGTTTCGTGTTTTGTAAGCTCATAAAAAATAGATGTTCGTTATGAATTTTAAAGCTGCTCCATATTTAGGGGAGGATCAAACCCTCGCCCATTAATTAAGGTAAAAGATACCCTTTACCATCTTACCTAGCTCTCTTCGAGTTCCAAATTATTTATTTAAAGTATAAATGTTTAAAAAAAAATCTTATATGCATGATATATAAAAACAGAAAAACTATATAAAAAAACCCCGATTTATATTTTTGAAATTGAAAGAAAGGGAAAAAATAAAGATAAAAGTAAAGTTGTTGCTTTAAACTTTGATTTAGCATCTAGAAAAGAAAAGAAAAGAAAAAACTTAACAAGAACTGCTTAATTCCTAACATCAAGATTTTAATATAATATAAATGGAGGTTCAAAGTGTATAATTCTATGCTAAATCAGATAATTATATATCATCAAAATTAATTTTACTCAACTTTATTTTTAATTGTATGTCATCATTTAATGTATAAAATTATATAAGTGAAATATCAAAAATTTGAAGCTCATATTATTTGCTTTCTATAAAATGCTTTAAAAAAATCAAATCACTAACCAAAATAGGACATTAGGAGCCTAAATGCGTTGCACATTTTTTTAAATATATTATTTAATTTTTGAGTTTAGTTTTTAATATTTAAGTTGGTTTTTTTTTCTCAATTTGACATCTGAAATTGAACATTAAATTTAAATTCAAGTATCTAATTGAGAGAAAAAAACTCAAACATTAAATTAAAAAAAAAATTCAAAGACCAAAATAAATATTAAAACCAACCAAATTGAGATAAAAAAAATAAAAACTCAAGTACCAAAATTAAAATTAAATAAAATTATTGTTGAGTAAACTTTCATGGTCTTTATTGATTTAATGTAAGGCTTTTATTTTTTTCTTGAAGAGCACATATTTAAGTTCACTATTAAAGCAAATTAAATTGAGGTAAAAATATTCAAGTATCAAAATTAAAATTAAATAAAATTATTCTTGAGTTAACCTTCTCGGTCTGGTCTTTATTGACTTAAGGTATACATATTTAAATTGAATATTAAACCGGTGTTAAAAGGGATACTATCAAATTTATTGTGATATCAAAATTTTCTCTTGCATACCTCAATTCTCAGTCTCAAGTTAATATAATTAACTGAGCCTTCTGATAACTGGTTGTTGGCTTCAATGGACATGATGCTCACATTTCTATCTTGCCTCAAGAATTCCAGCAGTCCCATTAAGATATTATCTATCAACACTTCTCCTCTAACACTAATTCTCAGGTCGACCATTCTTTGTTCCGATGTCGATTCATGTAGAGGTATAATCCGAACATTTAAACTCTCATTTGATGAACCACCAACATCTGCGGCAGCAGGCAAAAGCCGAGTTTGTAATAACTGGTTTTGCTTGCTAAGCTCCGCAACTTGAGCTTTCAATGAGGTCAAGTACTGCCTGGAATTAAAGAGGATTGATGCCTTGTCTTTCTACAACAAATCCCAAGCGGACCTAATAAATTCATTGTTGATACTTAAATAGTAAATTTTAGAAAGGACGATATATATATATATATATGGTATACCTTGGTGCCAAAAGGAAGAAGAGATCGCAACGCAATGAAATCTTCATTTTGCTTTTCTCGCCTTCTTCGTTCTGACATCATACGGTGCAATTAGTTGCTAGTGGGGTGGCGGCTTAGCACCAGTTGTTCACCACGTCTCACTAAAGTCAACTTTCTACAAAACAAAGTGGCTCGTTTCAGTAAACTTTGCGATCGTAAACTCGCCCTCACTGGCGGTGTCGACCGGGGGACATAACGTTTTAACGCCGTAGCTTTGGGGTTTAGTAGGTAATTGTAAGGTAAATTTTGATTTTGTCGGGGAAGATGGGATGTTGAAGAGGTTAGAGCAGCGAGTATTGCTCTGGTTATGGAAGCATTTTCTCTTTCTAGCATAGGTAATTGAATATTGCTTTGCATTTGAGTCAAGGCTTGCATTGCTTGTTGGCAAGAACAATCAATTAATGAAGACATTGGTTGCAGTGAGGAAGGTGTTGGTTCGATCGGACTACCCGTCGACAGTG
Organism: Gossypium hirsutum; assembly: GCF_007990345.1. NCBI lineage: Eukaryota > Viridiplantae > Streptophyta > Magnoliopsida > Malvales > Malvaceae > Gossypium > Gossypium hirsutum. The sequence continues at coordinate 13,544,305 of NC_053442.1, read as the reverse complement.
ACCTTAACGACGATGAAAACGAAGACGGTCGGTTCAGGTCAGTTGGTTGGGGAAACGGATCTCCAACATGAGATAATTGCCTTGGAAAATCTTCTGGGAAAAACCTTGTCTTCTCTATCTCCATGTTAAGCTATTAAGAACAAGTAATAAAGTTCAGTGACAAATGATAGTATACATCTATGCGTGTGTATATATGTTTAACATGGGGTGTGGTTCATCTTTATAACGAGCTTTTCTTACCACCATTAAATAAATTTGTTTTAGCAAAATATATATACACACAGGCAGACATGTACAGATTGATATTTTCAATAAACACAAGGCAGTGACATATAATTTCGATGAAGTTTCTTACTTGGACCACATTGGACAACCCTAACTCAATCTCCCCACTCCTGCATCCCATGAAAACAGCCCTCTGCAATATATAGCAGACAAAAAGAAACCCTTGTTAATTAGGGTTCTTATACTATTATATAGTATGAGACTATGAGTATCAAAGGCGTCGTATAAGTTTTTGACGATAAAGTGAACAAACCTTAATTCCTGCTTCCTGCAATAAACACAGAACTAGGTTAGTTCCTAGTTTGCAAAAATAAATAATGCAGTCATTAAAGCTTCCATAAATATTTACCTGATAAAACTGTCGCTGTGTCTGATTGGACCATCGGTTTTGAAGATCTAATTCCCTTAGTTCAATGTAGGGCAAACTGTTGGCGAAAGCAAATCCTGGAACCAGGCTACTGTATTGCAGAAATATCATACATTAGCACCAGAATCAAGTTGGGGAAAAAAGAGGGTAAAGAGAGAAAATTTTCGCCATACTGATTATTTTCAAGAGGGAATATTAGTTGCCGATATTGAAGGAAGAGCCCAAAAGCAACGGGTTGAGTGTTTTCTTCAGTGTAATATCCATCCCAGCCAATTAAACAGCTGCTAAAACTAATACAGTGTTTACCTCAAATCATAAAAACTATGAATATATGCAAAGTGAAAGTGAATGAAGAAAGATATACTTGGGTGGATTCAGGTAGGAGGAGTAAGACCAAAGGCAAATGTATGAGCAGCCTATTGACTGCGTGAGTAACTGTAGGTATTGAGCACGAGGTACTGCATCGAGGTGGAAGACAGCATCCATAGATATCCCTTTTTGGATCTCTATAGTACTAAAGTGCCGGGTTTTATTTGGCTTTCATGTCATTTGCTTCTTTTGTCTGCTTTATTTTTCTAATAAACTACTTTTACCGTAAGAAAAAAATGAATCGTAACTAAGGGGATCACACTTGGGAAAATAAACTAAAATTAAGCCAACTGAAGGCCCAAGGGCCAAGAGGGGTTTGAAAAGTAGCAGGAATTAATTAAAGAAAAAAGAAAGAAGAAAGTGTATGAACAAGAAGAAACCATAACTTAAAAAGTTGAAGCTCTGTAAGTCTTATTCATGGTTTTCCCCTTTAAATTATTATTTATAAGATTATTATTTTAATAAATAAATTTAATGTTAGAAAATGAGAAAAAATAGATATTCATCAATTTATAAAGATTTTTATAATTTTATATTCATTTTTATAAAGTATTATATATATTTTTTTAAGTTTTTTAAGTTTTGATTTTGAAGGATCATCTTGGGGATCGACCCGTATAAATAACAAGATAATAAAAGTAGAGAAGAACGAATACAAATATTTTAGGTGGAAAACCATCAAAGAGGGAAAAATTACGGGCAAAGGAAGCTTCGACTTTTCACTAAATGAGTAAACAAACGAGAGTACAATATGGAGAAAATTAACTTAAATGTACTAAATGTACTTTACCCAAAACCCCGAATACAAAGCTCAAAATTCCAAAGAGTAAATCGGTAAACAAAACCCTAAATCTCACATGACACTCACAAAAGGGGTATAAAATACTATCCATAATTACCACGAAACTCTCACCAAAACTTATATGCCGACTACATCTTGTCGACCCCAAAGAAAAACCATTTTTTTATTGACATTTCAAAACAATGATATAATGCCTCTTTAAATAAGCTAAGATTAGAGTTCTAATCATATTAAAATATTCTTGGAATAATTAGAGTTTAACTAGGAAAAATAACAGAGTTTAATTGGGAGAAGAATACGAGGCACACCCCACAGATCAAGATTAAATTAATAGAATGTGTAAAGCCGAGGGCTAAATTTATTAAATTTTTTTATATTTAGGACTAATTGATAAAAATTATAAATATTGGAGGGCTAAATTTATCGTTTTGTCAATAAAACATGCCATTATTAGTGACTTAATAGGGAGTGGCCAAAATATTAAATTTCAATAATGTTAGTGACCAAAATAGAAATCAACTAATAATTGTATGAGTATTTTTATAATTTACCTAAAAATAATTGTTCATCAAATAAATTCAACACCGCATTTTGTTTTTCTTTTAACATAGGGGTAAATTATTTATTCATAATACAATTATAAATTTTTTTGATTAAAATATAATTTTATTATTGTATTAATTTATAAAATTTCAATTCTTTAAGGGACTAAATTTTATATTTTACTATTTTTGGCCTTCTTGACTTAAACGTTGCTCCTATATAAGCCCAGTTTAGGGGTTTTTTTTATCAAAATACTAAAAAAAAATAAAAAATACTGAAATAGGGTGTCAGAAAAAGTATTTACCAAAATGGGTTACTTTTTCATTGGAGCCTATTAGATAGGCGCCAATGAATAAAATAATAATAAAATTTTTTTGAATAAAAAATAATTTTATATTTTTTCGGGTCAGTATTTAGACCCGTATAATACATAGTATTGGCGCCTATCTTAGAGGCGCCAATGGTGGTGCCTCTCTGGGAGGCGCCATTATTGGTGCCATACTGAGAAGCGCCAATGCTCTGATATTTCCCTATAAATACCCCCAACACAGACATAAATTTTACTAGAGAAACGGAAGAAATAAGAAGGAAGGAAGCAGAAGAAAAGAAGGAAGGAAAAGAAGAAAAAATAAGGTATTTTGGTTTATTTCTTTTTAAATAGAATGTAGAGTCTTGTTAGTAATTTTATTATTTGAAAGTTATTTTGTCAGGTTATTAATTTTGTTAGCTTCTGAATGAAAAATTTTGCATTAAAATTTTTATGTAATTTGTTTACATTTTGGAACTGTTTTAAGAAATTTGAAATTCTTTTTAACAGATCTAGTATTGAAAATGGAGAATCAGTTTTTTGTATGCGTTTTTTTTGATGGAGAAATTTTGACAACAACTATGGGATGTATATTTGAATGTCGCAAACAAGTAGCAATGAGATTTGATAGAAACATCTCGTGTGATGATATGAAGGAAAAAATTAGTGAAAAAATTTATAGACGTTGTGGGAGAAGGATATCAAAAGTTTTCTACAAGTTTCTAGTTTCAACAGATCCAATAAAATTTACCGAAATAGAACTTGTAGACGATGAAGACGTGGAGACAATGGTCGCTCTTTATTGTGGGACTCAGAGTAACAAAAATGCACCGATTCAGTTATTTGCTGAGTTAGCCGGTGTGGAGGCAACTGAAGATCCCACTCCATTAGGTGAAGAAGATGAAGTTGAAGTGCCGTGTATGGTGGTTTCGGTATCGTATGTTGATAGTCAATCAACTATACATGGGATAAATATTGATCTTAATGCTGCAGCCGAGACTGATGTGGTTGGTGATGATGTATACTATAGTAGTGATCCTATTGATTATGAAGTGGATAGTGAGAGTGATCCCGACGCAGACGAGGTCCCGGATGATATTGTCGATGAAGGCGTGAATGAGGATGGAAACGTTAATACATCTTCAGTCGAAAACCACATTCGTCGTATTGTGATACACAATAATCCTGGGGCACACATGTCTCGGATAGACCCCGATGCGACACAGGCAGCTGAGTTTCCGGAGTACCCTGAAATACCACATGCTAACCGAATGGGCGTATATTCTGATCCAGAGGAGTTATGCGTGGGCCAGAGATTTGAAAGTAAGGAAGAATACATGTTTTCCATTAAACGGTATAGCATGAATATATCAGTAGATTACAAAGTCATCGAGTCTAAACCAACATTATATATTGGAGAATGTTGGAAGTCGGCAGAAGGCTGCAATTGGCGGATACGAGCTGCATTTATGCAGAAGTCGCAGATGTGGGAGATACGAAAATTTGTTGGGCCCTACACATGTACTTCAACACGTATGACAGAAGATCATCGAAAACTTGACTCCAAAACTATCTGTACATACATCATGCCAATGGTGAAAGACATGCCGACCATTAAAGTTTCGGTACTGATTGCTAAAATACAAGCACGATTCCAGTATCGAGTATCATACCGGAAGGCATGGATAGCTAAATAGATGGCAATGGAGCAATTGTACGGAGATTTCGATGCATTGTACAATGAATTACAGGGATGGATAGCCGCCATGAGGGAACACGTGCCGGGGACTGTAATTGAGTTGCAGACACGATCTTATTACGGGCTAAATAACCAACTACAATCAAGAAAAAGAATTTTCCATCGGATGTTCTGGACTTTTGATCAATGTGTGCGCGCATTTCCCCACTGCAAACCATTTGTGCAAGTAGATGGAACCTGGCTATATGGAAAATACACACAGATCTTACTTCTTGCGGTTGCTCAAGACGGCAACAGGAACGTACTCCCGATAGCATTTGCCATCGTCGATAAGGAGAACATGGAATCGTGGGAGTTCTTTCTTACCAACCTGCGGAGGTATGTTCTTAGCAATGATAATATTTGCATCATTTCCGATAGAGGGAAAGGATTAATTGCAGCCATTAGACGTTCTGGTGTACCATGGAGATCTGTTTACTGCATCCGGCACATCGCGACTAACTTCTATCGAGATTATAAGAATGCAGACTAGAAGAGACAAGTTGTGAGAATGAGTAAAGAATTGCCTTATCTTTTCAATATAAGTTTTAATATTTTAGAGCAATACTGTAACTTTAATTTTTTTTAATACATATGCAGCGTACGAGCTAGAGCCACACATTTTCCGCCAAAGAATGGCCCGGCTTGAGAGTGACATGGAGGGTCAAACCAACACATCTTTCCGGCAGTGGCTGGTACCATGGAGCCGTGGCAATGGGCTCAATGTTTTGACGAGGGCTTTCGTTATGGTCAAATGACTACAAACTTAGTGGAGGGGATCAACGCTGTGTTATTAAAAACACGACATCTTCCAATTTCATCTGTCTTCTCGGCAACGTTCTACAGGTTGGCTACCTTGATGCCAAGAATGGGTCAGCAACAAATGAACTAGATGGAGGCGGGACATGTCTTTGTCGAAGGCATTAGGGATGCAATGGTTGTAAACCGTCGAATGGCGAGGTCGATGATAGTAGAAGTATATTCACGACATAATGAAACGTTTCGAGTTACAGAGACCATCGGTTGTCGACCCAGTATACCACCTAGGTCCTACGGACCCTGACATTATTAAATTAGCAAAATAGTTAATACAATATAATTTAATTTAATAAATAACATGAATATCAAAAACAAATTTTATTACCATCTCATTAATAGTACTTGATATGTGATTATTATTATTAATTAGAGAACCCATTTCCTGCAAATCTGCAATAAAAAAATGAATTCAGTTAATTTGTTTCAAAAAATCAATAATTACTGTTAAATAAAAACAAAATCAAATAAAATTTAATTATATAAAAGTTACATTATATAAAAATTAAATAAGTTAACAACAACTATATGATTAAAAAAGTCAGTTATAATTAAACTTTTAATAAAAAGATTTTTAATTTTTTTATAAACTTTATATGTTAAACTCACCAAATACTAAACTAAACACAACAACTTATAGCTTAATCCTAAATTACTAATAAATTACATTTTAAATAATTACAAACACAAAAATTTATAACATAATCCCAAATTACTAACAAATTAATTATAAAATAATTATAATATTCATACAAAAAATTACAATATTACAATATATCCCGACATTACAATATTCATACAAAATTACAATATTACAATATTCATACAAAAAAATTGCAATATTCATACAAAATTATAATATTACAATATTCATACAAAAAAATTACAATATTCATACAAAATTACAATATTACAATATTCATACAAAAAAATTGCAATATTCATACAAAACTATAATATTACAATATTCATACAAAAAATATTCATACAAAATTACAATATTCATACAAAAAATTACAATATTCATACAAATTACTAATCCAAAACTAGAAATACAAATTTAATTATAAAATAATTACAATATTCATACAACATTACAATATTCATAAAAAAATTACAATATTCATACAAAAAAGTTAGAATATTCATACAAAATTCTAATCTAAACTATAAACACTAAATATAGATAATTTATAATTAATAATTAATAACAAAAATTCACAATATCTTCTAAAATATCTTTTAAAAAATTCACAAACTATAAAATTTTTAAATTATAAACAAAATTATTTACTAAAAAAATACATTACATTTTTTTTCTTTCTTCTTCTTCTTCTCCTTTCTCTCTTTTTTTTTCTCTACCGTGTGGCATGTTGGGACCATTTACATTTACTTATAGGTAAAAAAAAAGATGCATGAAGGGACAACACATGCAGCAGTATGCAGTGGTGCAGCAGTGGGCAGAAGGCCATTGGCGCCTCTCAATGAGGCACCTTCATTGGCGCCTACCAGATAGGCGCCACCCGACCCGACCCGACCCGACCCGACCCTTTGACCATATTTTGACCCGTATTTTTTTTAAAAAAATATTAAAAAATATAAAATTATATTTTATTCAAAAAATATTATTATTTTATTCATTGGCGCCTATCTAATAGGCTCCAATGAAAAAAGTAACCTATTTTGGTAAATTCTTTTTCTGACACCCTATTTCAGTATTTTTTATTCTTTTTATAGTATTTCTGTAAAAAAACCCCAGTTTAGAGTTACTTTTGGTTGTCCAAAATTATTGCTAAACAACCTACTTTTTTTACCTTCAAATTGACTTTTCAACTTAGACAAAAAAACTAGATTTATGGGCTTTTAGCTTTTAGAAAACAAATTTTGATGTGAAAATGTAAAATTTTGAAAAGTTAGAAATTGTTTTTTTTTTGAAGCTGAAATTAAATTTTAATTTTTACGATAGTAAAAATGTAATTTTATCATTTGAATAGCCTACATCTTTATAATTTTTAAAGGATTAAATCAAATTTTGTTCATGTTTAGGGGGCCAAAGTGCCTAAATGGAAAATTTAGGGAGAGTTTAGAGAGTTTAACTATGATTAAACTTAATAAATTTAATATTAAATTAATATATAATTATCAAGATAATATTAAAATAATAGAATGTTCATCTGCAAAATAAACACTAAATTAAATTTAATATTTAGATAATCACTTTAATATTAAATTAATAAAATAATATTAAGATAAGTATTACATTAAAATTAATACTAAACTATTAAAATAATATTATTTTTAGAATAATTAATCTGAAATCAAAATTTTTGGTAGAATCCCAGTATGAGTGTAACTCTTCCACTGCTCAACTACTGACGACCAACTGCCACTGACCACCAGGACGCCTTATCGTAGCCATCAGCACTGCTGTGTTCGGTGATGTAGGTGTGACACCTTTACAGCACCCCAAACTGGTTCGGATGTTTTCGGTTTAGTTCGAGTCAATGACAACCCGGCCGATTCAGTCTAGCCAACGGTTTGACAGTTGGACCAATTTCACGTATTGGGTTCGGTTCGACCAGTTTTTGGGTTCCTGGGCCTAATTTTCGATCTCAAGTCTAATTTTCAAGTTTAATTATCTATTGGGCTAATTGTCTGACTTGAAAATTAACTTCCAAAAATATCATATTTGTAACAGCCCAAATTTGGGGCTAGTCGGAATAGTGGTTTCGGGACCACAAATTTGACGAGAAAAAAATTTATTTTCATTATATTTTTATGGTCTACAATTTCAAAAAATGATTCCGTGAAAATTTCGTTCGAAAATTTTGAAGTTTGGGCACTCAATTTAGTCAAAAGGACTAAATTGTAAAAAGTGCAAAAGTTGAGTTCTATATGTTAGAGGTGTCCAATTGTTATGAAATTTTAAATTGGAGGTCTTTATATGGTAATTAGACCATTGGTTAAGTTGGTGAGAAAAATGGGTATGGTTAGGCATGTTTCCAAAGTTTTTCATTAAGGGCATTTTGGTCATTTAGTTATTAAAATAAATTAAAAACAAAATTAAAAGCCAATTTTTGTCTATCTTCAACCCCTAGGCCGAAAATTTCTTGGAGAAACCATGGCTTGGGTTTTTCAAGCTTCCAAGCTCGATTGTAAGTCCGTTCTATCCCCGTTTTTAATGATTTTTACGTTTTTGAAATCCTCGTAACAAGATTTACCTATTCTTACCATTGTTTTGAACTAGGGTTTGTGTTTAAAAATTTAACCATGAATGATGTGCATGTATTTTGATGTTTTATGGAAGAATATGAATATTTGGAGTGTGATAAATGATCTGTACTAAGTAATTTTCGATGAAAATGCCTAAAAGGATTAATTTGTAAAAGTTATAAAATATGTCACAAGTGTATGAATAAGTGAGTGTTGTGGACTGATATAGTTATGAAAATGGTTCAGCTATGCCTAAAATGCAAGGAAATTGAATAAAAATTATTTTACGAGCCTAGGGGCAAAATTGTAATTTTGTGAAACTTTAGGGGTAAAAACATAATTTTTCTAAAGTGTGATTTTTGGACTGGAATGAATAGTGTGAAGGTTATATAAGTTAAATGTATTGTTATAAATCAAGAAAGACGAGAAATTGAAATTGATCGATAAAAAAAGTGAGAAAAAGTGAAAAATTCCCGAATGAACCTTTGGAATAAAAAGGGATACGAATGAAGTGACAAAAATGATCACATGTGTGGCACGGATTGTGTGTAGGCCACTATGTAACAGTGAAAGTGATGGTCACGTGTGTAGTACTATGTTCAGGCTACTACGTGTACTAGAATGATAGGTCGCATGTGTAGTACAATGTGTAGGCTACTATGCATACCGGATAGTTTTGATCACGTGTGTAGTACTATGTGCAGGCTACTACGTGTATCGGATGGTAATGGTCACATGTGTAGTACTATGTGCAGGCTACTATGTGAACCGAACATTATTGATTAGTAAGGTGGTTGCTATGTGCTGATTCCACCGGACATCATTGATTAATAAGGTGGTTGCTATGTGCTGAATCCACCAAGTATCTGATATTATTCCGAAGTGTTCATCGGGAAATTGACTAAGTGTAATTGAATAATGGATATAGGTGTGGAATTGAATTGAATATCGACTTAGAAATGGAAAAGTGAAATTTGAATTGAATTGAATTGTGATTGAAAGTGAAAAAGTGAAATTATTAAATAGTACATTTAGCAATAAAATAGTTTAGACAGCAACAGTTGTGTGAGTTTGAAAAATCACCAAAAATGGTGGAGATTGAATTAGAGGATGAATAATATATGAAATTGAAGATGAATGAGTCTATTTTCACATAAAAGAAACGGAGCAAGCAAAAAAGTTATATATTTTGAGATATTTGAAGTTTAGTTAGACAAAGTCAGAATGAGTTCGGAATCTCCTATTCTAACTTTGGAAAATTTTCAAAAATTGTACAAAAATAATTATGGAATAAAGTTTATATTTTTAGAATCCTCAGTGAATATATTTTCAAGATAAATAAACGGAAACAATATTTGAATTCTGTACAATGAGATAATTAATTTTTAGTGAAGAGAGGTTAGAACTGTCAAGCAGTGAAAGAGGGGAAACTTTAAAGAATAAACTATACTATTTGGCTAAATCAAGAATTCTGAAAATTTTGATGGTAAGAAGATGTGTAAATCTAGTTTTGGGAAAAATTAACAGTTCTTAATTTGGAGTTCTGTAGCTCTGGGTAAAAATAATTTAGTGACTCTGACTCGAATAGACAGCTTTGAATATACATGTGAGTGAATAGTGAAATTGTAGTTAATGTTGTTTAAGTGTTATACACATTAAGGATGTGGAATGGAGAGGAGGAGAAGGAGGAAAATTGGAAGAACATATGAATGATTTGTGTATAATTGGCCATATGCTCGATTATAATCGATAAACGATTGAAAAGAAATTATGTTTATAATTGTGCATTATTAGTTATAGTTAAAGTTCATGTGAGAAAATAAAGTTTTATAGTATGTGTATGTGGTATACTTGGTATATGATTTGGTATGTAGCAATGTCAGAAATGGTTTATGAATTAACTCATGTTGATAAGTTTGATACATAAATAAATGTGGTGCTTATCCATGCTTATAATGCTTATACTATATGTTTATTTGGCTAGCATGTTTGGTATGTATGCTTAGGCTTTGGCCAAGTTGTGGCTGGATTACGCCACATTAAATTTATAAAATTATGCATTGAGATGGTAAATGTCTAGATGTTTGGTATGTATGCTTGTGATCATAAAAGGGTGGTAAGGTTTAAAGTTTGTAATCTTTATTAAAATGGTTTATCATGTGGTTAGTCTTCAAAGGAACTAGCTTGCGACTATGGTTGAGTGTAATGTTTATATCTTGTGTGATATGCATAGGAAATGGGAGTGGAAAGGAAATGAAATACTAGGTTCATGCTTGAAGTTTAAAATGATGCAAAAAGGGGACCTTAAGTTAAACGATAAATATGTATTAGTATTGAACTTAATGAAATTGAATTGTACGTGAATCAAATGGAAATTGCAAATTATATGATTTGAATTAAATGAATTATTGTGGTTTTGAAATATATATTGGATTGAGAGATTGAATTGAATCGTGAACATGAGCATCGTTAATTAAATGAAATGAAAATGAAGTATTGAATTGCATGAGTATGTATTGGGTCTCAGAAGCCCTATTTATTACAAATATAGTATTTTGAAGTTATAACGTGAAGATTTATAAAAGCATATTAAAAATTTGAAGAGTTTAAATTTGAATAAAATTTTATAACTCAGTTTAACATGTTTATAAGTATATGTGTTCTGGTAATGCCCCGTACCCTATTTCGGCGTCGAATACGGGTAAGGGGTGTTACTATGTGACATCGCCAGAGTCGGTCATAACGTTTAGACCGGATTTGGGGTGTTACAATATTAAATTTAAATGATTTGATTAATTTAATTTTACTTGATTAAAATTAAAATTTCCAAAAATCACTTAGATTTTCCAAATTAATTTTTCAAGAAAATTCTTTAATCAAATTCTCTAGTTAAACAATTCTCAAGACCACCTAATTTAATTCCGTACCGAATAAATTGACTCAATTAAATTATTCCTAAAGTTGTAGAATTTTTTTCTGATTAAAATACAGTTTGATCGAGCTTTTGTTGAGCTAGTGGAATGACCAATCAGACATATACAATTAGGCTCTAGTGATTGCAATTATGTCCAGAAGCATCATACCGATAATTTGCAAATACTTAATCATGGAGTCAGTTCACAAGAAGTATCATGATTGAAAACTCTTTATTGTATACTCTTTACGAAAGCAATTCATCCAACTGCTTTGTCCAATAAACTCGTCATTTGTGTGTTACCCTTATATGATATCCTTGATTTCTTTGAGTTAAATCTGTTCACTCAATACAATCCTATTTTATCTCATTGTCACCATTGTGTCGTCTTAATGATTAATATGATCATTGTCAACAAATAGTTGTGATAAATTTCTCATTCGAGAACAAGCAACCCGTGGCCACGTTTCATATTTATCAATCCACATAATGCCAATAAGAGGATGTCATTAACTCTTTAATTGAACTATGAGTTCCACTAAAGCCATGCCATACACAAGTCATGTACCCAACATACCAGCTATGGGCTCGATCATCTTTAAAGCATAAGCTTCCACTTATATTAAAGTACATGAGTTGTATATGCATGGTTAGTGACTAACTCAGGATTTAAGTAGATCACACCATGAATGTCACAAGTGAATTAATTCACAAACGGATTCAAAATTAATTCATTTTGAGTCCAGTCCAATGTATCATTCTACCAATGAATACATTTATGTCTCTACTCGTGGAGTCAACTGCTCTGATAGCCAAGACTAGCCATCTCCCCAGTTGGAATTGTAGACGACATAATAATCCTTCTTAGTATTTAAATCAAATGCTCATTTTGATTCTTTTATAGGATTATAGACTCCTTTAGATTTTCTACTGAAGTAAGTTGTCTTTCTCACAATGTAAACGTTCTTTACAATTCCACTTATCTTCAGTTTGAACTTTAGACAATCAATGAGCTAATATTTGCTTGTCACAATTTCGCTATGCATGCAAAATATAGAAGACATAAATACAAAAGACATAATAGTGAAATGTGAAATTAACTTTATTTATTTATCGTTCAAATAAATAGAAAACAATTACATGTTTACTATAATATGGACACATTTCCCAACAATCTCCCACTTGCCTTAGTGAAGTAAATTTGTCATGATTTATGTTCCTATATCCTCGACGTGTTTGTTAAAAATCCTAGTTACAAGATTCTTAGTAAACGGATCCACAAGTTTACTTTCAGAAGTTACTTTCATCATATCTACAATTTCTTTGGCTTTAGCTTCTCGTATCAAGTGATACTTCTGATCAATGTGTTCCGCCCTCTTGTGACTTTTCATTTCCTTGGTATTGGCTATTGCAGCACTGTTAGCACAATACAATGTTATAGCTTTTTCCATACCAGGAATAACTTTAAGTTTAGTTAAGAACTTTCAAAGCCATATTGATTTTTTCGTTGCCTCAGAAGCAACCACATACTCGGCCTCCATAGTAGAGTCAGCAATGCAAGTTTTTTTTACACTTATTCATACTATAGCTCCACGACCTAGAACGAATACATTTCCCAATGTCGATTTCCTTGAATCTTTATAGGTTAGGAAGTTTGAGTCTGTGTGTCTAGCAGGAGTAAGGTCCTCCCCAGAATACACAATCATATAATCTCTGGGTTTTTTAAGATACCTTAATATATGCTTTACAACTTACCAATGCCTGAGACTTGGATTCGCCTGATATCGAATAACCATTCCTACAGTGAAATAGATATCTGACGTGTGTAAAGCATCACACACATAAGGCTTTCAATTGCTAAAGCATATGGAACCTTATTCATATGCTCTCTTTCTTTCACTTTCTTGGGACAATCATCTAAAGAAAGATGGAAAACTTGATGCAGTTGGCTAAACGTCTGGCTTCACATCGGTAATTGCAAAATGTTCTAGTACCTTATCGATGTATGAAGCTTAAGATAGTGCTATCGTTTTATTCTTTCAATCTCTAATGATTCGAATTCCAAGAATATAATTAGCTTCACCCAAGTCCTTAATGCTAAACTGTTGAGCTAACCACAGTTTAACCGATGATAGTTCTTCAACATCATTTTCGATAAGTAAAATATCATCAATATACAAAATAAGGAAGACCACTTTTTTGTCTTTTATACACATATAAACACAAGGTTCATCAACATTTTGCTCAAATCCAAAAGTCTTGATTGTTTGATCAAACCTTTTATTCCATGAGCGGGACGCCTACTTAAATCCATAAATGGATCTTAGCAGTTAACAAACTTTCTCCTCCTTTCCTTTGACAACATAGCTAGTGGGTTGAGCCATGTAAATGGTCTCATCAAGATAGCCATTCAAAAATGTTATCTTGACATCCATTTGCCAGATCTCGTAATCAAGAGCAGCGATAATGGATAAGAGTATGTAGATAGACTTGAGCATGACTACCGAAGAAAATGTCTCATTGTAATTGATGTCTTCTTTCTATGTGCAGCATTTCCCTACAAGTCTAACTTTATGTGTTTCCACTTTTCTTTCCGCATTTCTCTTCTTCTTGTAGATCCACTTACACCTTATGGGTTTAATCCCAGTCGGGAAGTCTACAAGTTCTCACACCGTATTGGATTTCATAGAATCCATCTCGACATCCATGGCTTGTTTCTAGAGCTTGGAATCAGCATCCTGCATAGCCTCCTTGTAAGTGAGTGGATCATCATCTTCATGATTAGCTTCCATATTATTAATACTACCATCATAAATAAAAAAGTTCTGTTTCTTAAAAACTCTCCCACTACAACGAATTTCCCTTTATTATTGATTGTTTGCAGGTCCTTTTTCAATTTTCTCGAGAATTGAACTCGGTGATTGTTCTACCACTCCCGAAATTTCCTTAAGTACCACTTTACATCGAGGCTTAAAGTTATCCATGTAGCTTTCCTCGAGGAAAGTAGCATGAGTAGAAAATTTAATCGTATTATCTTTTGGATTTTAGAATAATCTTTCTTTTGTTCCTTTTGGATATTCTACAAACATGCACAATTATCTGAATTCTTTACATCCTTATCCAGAATGTGTGCTGGAAAACCCCATATTATAAAGTGTTTTGGAGTAGGTTTCTTTTCATGCCATAGTTCATAAGGTGTCTTATAAGAAAACTTGGTTAGAATATCATTCAGAATATAACAAGCCGTTTGTATCACATATCCTTAAAAGGAAGTAGGAAGTTGTGAATAACTTAACATTGAATGAACCATGTAAAGCAAGGTTTTATTCTTTCTATCAGTTAAGCCATTTTGCTGTAGAGTGCCCGACGTAGTCAATTGGGATAAAATCTCATTCTCTATGAGGTATCCTAAGAACTCATCAGACAAATATTCCCCACCTCGGTCAGACTAAAGATTCTTTATGGATAAACCTAATTACTTTTTCACTTTCGCATGAAACTCTCAAAATTTATCAAAGGTTTCGCTTTTGCGGTGTGTTAGATACACATATCCATATCGAGAATAGTCATCGATAAAAGTCACGTAATAATCATAACTTTCTTGGGCATTGATGCTTATGGGACCACATACATCAGTGTGCACAAGTTCTAAAGGTTGTTGGCCTTTGTACCTTTCACATTAAAATACCTCTTAGTCATTTTACTTTCCAAGCCAGATTCACATTGTGGAAGACTAACTTCTTTAAGCATATTTAAGGGACCTTCTTTCACGAGTCTAGTGATTCTTTATTGGTTAATATGGCTAAGTCTTCAGTGCCATAGGTGCCCCTCATTAGAGTGATAAGTCTTAAGCTTTTTATTCACTATTTAAGTTTGAAGCATCGAGTAGTTATTTGGTTTAATAAAGTAGAGATTGTTTTCCATCCATCCATTATAGATTAAAGAAAATTTTCTATGAATAACAATCCCTTTATTGAATGTCACGGTATAACTGTCATAAAATAAACATGCTACAGAAATTAAATTCCTCTTAAATTGATGTACATAAAACATGTTCCTTAAAACAATCTTCCTAAAATTATCAAAGTGTAAAATAACTTCTCCCACTACTTCGGTTGAAACATAGCTTTTATTTCCAATCAGCAACGAGAGGATCGTATCATGCAGATTTCTCATTTCGTTGAATCCTTGTAAAGAAACACACACATGGTTATTGGCTCCATAATCAATAACTCAATTTTCAATTGGTTCTTCCACTAAGTAAGCTTCAACCACAAAGAGTTCCATACCTTTGCCCTTTTTGGCTAAGTAATCCAAATACTCTTTGCAGTTTGATTTGAAATGCCCTTTCCTATTGCAGAAGAAATATTTGATCTTTTTAGGATCTTTTGACTTCTTAACCTTCTTCCTATTCACACAAGGTGGAACCGAAGGTTTAGTCTATTTCTTCTTTCCATAAGCTTTTTATTTCCCCTTAAAGGATACGGGGCCCACAACTAAGTTTGCCTCAGGTTTCTCCTGAATCAGCTTACCACCATTCAGCATCAACTTATAGGATTGTAATTCCTTTAATGAGCTAAGTCAAGGTAAGCGCATTGTTCCCTAAGTTGTAAGCAGCCCTAAAACCAGCAAACTCCTTGGTTAGGGATTTGAACACTATTTCAATTTTCGTGTTCTCATCTAATTCAACCCCATTGTCCTCTGCGTTCGCAAAGAATCCCATAAGCTTAAGCATATGTTCCTTGACAAGAGTGCTAGTTTTCTGTTGAGAATTCATCGAATTTGTAATAACAAATTGTCGAGCCAATGCGACTGGCCTCCGAGCAAATCCTTCAAATTTGCCATGATCTTTTTGGCAGTACAAAAATTCTCGTCTTGCTTTTACAACAAACTACTCATGCTCGTTAACATATAACATCGAGCAATTGAGTCAGAATCTCTACAACGATTTCCTGCTTTATGTTGAGCTTTAGGAGGGCACATTTCGTCAAGAATGAATTTTTGTTTCTCATAGCTGATAAAACTATCAACAAGTTCCGTTTCCATTCTCAAAAGTTATCCTCATTTAATTTATTCTCAGTAAAAATGCTAATAAGAGGAGCAAAAGACATATTTGAACTGAAAAAAAATTAAGATTCACTAATTAATATCGTTGTATTAAGCAAATATTTTTCATTTCAGTAACATGTCAAGAATGTAGTCCGTGGTCTTCAACTGCCATCACATCTTTTTCTCGTCATGGACTACTTTTGGAAAAATTACATTTAAGTCCTATGTTCGTTTCCAGCTCACAAGAATCCAATGGATTTAAAAAAAAGAGCCCTACATGAAGATGATAGTCCGTGGTCTATTTCACAAGAACCACAACATTGGCACAAAACAATTATATAACAAATATATAATATCGTATCCATTCCCATGTCTAACTCAAAATATGTATGAGATTTAAAGAATGTCACTTTCTATATAATCAAATCATTCAAGAAGAAGAGAAATTTATTTTGATTATCTGTTTATACATTTAGATAGAACACAACCTGGATTTGTTTACCAATTGTTGGAAAAAGGGGTTTGTAAAACATAGTGAAAAATAAATTTAGGGAAAAACTAGAGTATTAAATTTTTGTTCCAAAAAAATATCTTGGTTGTGATATCTAAATTAATAAACACATAATCAAAATTGTACCTTTTCGATTCATCTAAGATGAGCGCTTCGACCGACTAGTCTTTTCGCTATCCTCAAGCTCACATCTGCTGAGTGTGGGCTCGCTTCGAATCAATAAATTTTCACAAAAATTACTAGTGGGGTAATTTTGAAATTTCTCTAAAATTTTGGGTCAAGTTGTAAATTAAAAAAATATCTTTAAAAATTTTCAGGAATAATCTCTTCAAAGAATTTTCTCTCTACAACTTTCTCTTGAATTCAAGTGTGGGTAAATAATGACCCAATGCTCTCTTTATATAGGGAGAGTTTTAAGAGTTCAACTATGATTAAACTTAATCACTTTAATATTAAATTAATATAATATTTATATACTATATTAATTTAATATTAAATCTTGTTAATGTTTATGTTGTAGATAAACATTAACTTAAATATTAATAAGATAATCACTTTAATATTAAATTAATAAAATACTATTAAGATAAATATTTAATTTAATTTAATATTAAACTATTAAAATAATATTATTTTGGAATAATTAATCTAAATCCAAATGCTCTACTAGAGTCCCAGTAGGAGTGTAACTCTTTTACTGCTCAACCACCGACGACCAACCACCGCCGGCCACGAACACCGCCATGTCCGGTAATGCAGGTGCGACACCCTTACGATATTCGAGCTTGTTCGGTCCGGGTTACTAATGACTGGACTGGTTCGGTTCGGTTTAATGATGACCCGATCAGTTCGGTCTAGCCACCGGTTGGACTGTCGGTCCGGTTTCACATATCAAGCTCGATTTGACTAATTTTTGGGTCTTGGTCTTGGCTTTGGGCTCTCGAGCCCAGTTTACAATCTCAAGTCCAATTTTTAAGTTCAATTACCCATTGGGCCAATTGTCTGACTTGAAAATTTATTTCCAAAAATATCATATTAATTTTAATTAATTTGATTAATTTAATTTTACTTGATCAAAATTAATTTTTCCAAAAATCACTTAGATTTTCCAAATTAATTTTTCAAGAAAATTATTTAATCAAATTCTCTAGTTGAACACTTTTCATGACCACTTAATTTAATTCCACATCGAATAAATCGACTCAATTAAATTATTCCCAAAGTTGTAGAATTTTCTTCTGATTCAAATGCAGTCCAATCGAGCTTTTGTTGAGCTAGCAAAGGGACCAATCATACATATACAATTAGACTCTAGTGATTGCAATTATGTCCAGAAGCATCATTCCGATAATTTGCAATTACTTAATCATGGAGTCAGTTCACAAGAAGTATCATGATTGAAAACTTCTTATTGTATACTATTTATGAAAACAATTCATCCAACTGCTTTGGCCAATGAGCTCGTCATGTGTGTGCTACCCTTATATCATATCCTTTATTCCTTTGAGTTAAATCTGTTCACTCAATACACTCTTATTTTCTCTCAATGTCACCATTGTGTCTTCTTAATGATTAATATGATCACTGTCAACAAATGACTGTGATAAATTGCTCGCTTGAGAACAAGCATCCCGTGGCCACGTTCTATATTTATCAATCCACGTAATGCCAATGAGAGGATATCATTAACTCTTTAATTAAGCTATGAATTCCACTGTTGCTAGTAAAGACATGCTATACACAAGTCATGTACCCAACATACCAGCTATGGGCTCCTCCACTTATATCAAAGCACATGAGTTGGATACGCATGGTTAGTGACTAGCTTAGGATTTAGGTAAATCACACCATGAACGTCACAAGTGAATTAATTCACAAATGGATTCAGAATTAATTGATATTGGGTTCAGTCCAATGTATAATTCTACCAATGAATACATCTATATTTCTACTCATGGAGTCAACTGCTCCGATAGCCAGGACTAGCCATCTCCCCAGTTGGAATTGTAGACGGCATAATAATCTTTCTTAGTATTTGAATCTCACTTTGATTCTTTTACAGGATTATAGACTTCTTTAGATTTTCTACTGAAGTAAGTTGCCTTTCTTTTAATGTAAACGTTCTTTACAATGCCACCTATCTTCAGTTTGAACTTTAGACAATCAATGAGCTAATATTTGCTTGTCACAATTTCACTGCGCATTCAAAATATAACAGACATAAATACAAAAGTCATAATAGTGAAATGTGAAATTAACTTTATTTATTTATTCATCTTTTAAATAAATAGAAAACAATTACATGTTTACTACAATATGGGCACATTTCTCAACACTAGCTATGCCCCTGCTTCCTTATTTATATTGGATTTTAAGTATGTAATTTTACTTTAAATTATAAACATTAATTAAATTCATTTTTTAATAGTTATATCGGGTATGCATGCAATTATTTCTATTATACTCTTGTCTTAGATCTCTTTGTTGAATCATTCAACTACTACATAAACTTGGTGAAGCTTAACCTTATACATGGTGAAGCTCAGCCTTATAGGCTTGCCAAGAAAGTAATATTCCTCACCTAAACATCTTGTCACACCAAGTGATCCTACACAACCTTTAGAAGATATATAGGGAAAAGTTCCTAACATCATTAATCAATCCATCACAACCCAACCTAACAAATGCCTCACCTAGTCCTTCAAAGTTCACTCCAATAGTACTTTTAGTTGACATCCACCACATTACCACTACACTAAATGGAGTAGAGAACTCGATAGCTGGCATCTACCCCCAAAGCACTAAGATAAAAGTACAAACAACCTATATAGTCTACACTATACTAAAACTCAATCTTAACCTTTTCAAACTACCATTCTAACGACTCAACACACCATCTACGTTGTGAACCACCCCTAGCCCAATGGCTCATCACACCCTTTATGGACCTCAATTACATTACCTAACATCTTGTTTAACTTTAGTGTTATAACAATGGTGTCATCTGTGAGAAACCAACAAAAAGCTACGTTTTTTTACATCCTAAAGGCTACAACCACCTGGGGTAAGAAGACTAAAATGTCTCCTATAACTAGCATGGAATTAGATCTAGAGACTGGAGACATAGTAACACATTAGAGGATTACCACTCCTCTTACCCGTAGTTTCAACAATGGAGTAGTTGACATGCCCATCCTCCTTCTTCTAGTCCTTTGGTAAACCATTAGGAGGAGGAGCATTGTCGTAATTTTGGGGAGGAAAAAGAATCCTGACCTTCCGTCGAACAATATCAAGTGCTCAGGCCAAAAACAAATTTCTTTACGCCTAACTCCTAGAGTATGTCCAAGGAGAAGCTAAGATAAGTCTAGGGAAACCAAAGAAAGGAGAAGGAACTTATTTCTTGATTAGGGAATCTTCTAGTCAATAGAATAGTCTTGACTTGTGGGGGGTATTTAAATCATCGCTTCACTTAATAGAGAAAAGACAAAGCTGGGTGGGATATCATAACTATCAAAAAGGATGTCACTCTCCCTCTTTCATCATTATACTCCCTTAAATGCCTCGCAATGAGAGATCCTCGGTGAGAAAGAGGAATATTGGGAGCTCCCCTGCCTCTTCGATTTGATCTATAGAAGAGGAAGTCTATAATGAAATGCTGATACAATAACAGTTTCTGACGAATAGTGTAGTACACTTTCTATCGATGAGAAAAATACCCTAGTAGATCTATGGCATCCGTTGAGAGGAGTCTCTATCATAGATATCGGGGAAAAGAGGTATTTATTTCACTTTTATTATAATATAGATTTGAAGAGGGTGACTGAAGGTATGCCATGGACCTTTAGTACACATCTAATCATATTTCACAAGTTGGAATCAAGAGAAAACCCTTTAAAAGTGCCACTGGTTTTTTCAGTTTTTTGGATTCATATTCACAATCTGCCTATGAGATATTTTTCGGAGGTAATGGCGCATCAATTTGGGAATTTCATTGGTAAATTCATGCAGTATGATACTTGTTTATGATACTTATTTGATATCAAGGGTCATTTGGTTTATGAGAATACGAGTAAAGATGGATGTTCGAGTCCCATTGAAAAGTAAGAAGAGAATTATGCTGCATCAAAATTGTTTTGTTTACGCTTACTTTCAGTATGAAAAACTCACATTATCTTGTTTCTTATGTGGAAAGCTTGGTCACGATAAGGGCTTTTGTCCAACTCGGGTTACGCTAGGGACACAGGTTGTGGAATTTGGTTGGGATATTTCACTGGGAATGACATCTAGGAGGAGGCTAATGACGGTATACTTGTGGCTACGAGAAGAAAATTCAGGGATAAATCCATCAAGAGGGGATTTGGATGGAAGGGGCAAAATGGTTGGAGGAAGCATGGCTAGTTTATCTAATGTTGGTCATCAAGTATACAAAGAGAATATAGTTAATGTGTCAAGTTAGGAAGGGCAAATGGAGTTAGGTTCTTATATGGAGGACAACCCTTTGGGACTGATTAATGACAAGAAGAGGCACTATACTCATGCTGGGAATTTGAATGTTTCCATTAAGATGGATTCATTAGATTCGAGTATCTCTATTGAAATATCAGAGGTCACTACTTAGAAGGTCGGCTGGGAGCAATGAAAATTCTTAGCTGAAATGTTTGTGGATTGAGGCATTCGTGGGCTATCAAATGTCTCAAAAATAAGTTGGGACATATTAATCCCCAACTACTGTTTCTAATTGAAACAAAGGTAAATGCAAGAAGAATGGAGTGGATTTGAGAAATGAGCGGATTTCCTAATGGTATAGATGTTGGTGCAGATATGTCTAGAGGTGGGGTATCTCTGGGATGGAATAATGATTGTATTGTTCAGTTAAGAAGTTTCTCTTCTTTGCACATTGATATGAAGATAATAGAAGGGGATGGGTTATCTTATTGGAGGTTTATGGGTTTTTATGGGTCATTGAAAGAAAGGTAGAAAGAAGAAACATGAAACCTATTAATGATTTTGGGAAGGAATGTTTCATTGCTATGGTTAGTGTTTGGCGAATTTAAAAAAATTATGTGTTCATTTGAAAAATGAGGGGCTCAGATTTAAGATGAATGAAAAATGAGAATGTTTCAAGAAACTATTGAAGAGAGTGAACTCAACGATCTAGGATTCTCGGTTCAGTGGTTTACTTGGGAAAGGGGTCAGCTATTGGATAATAACATACAGGAACATCTAGATAGGGGTAGCTTATTTGGCTTGGAGATAGCTCTTCCTTGGTTATACAATCAAGCATCTTACTCATGCTTTTCAAATCATTTTTTGATATTGGCATATACTTTAAGCCATAAAAGTACTCAGTTGGTATGGAAACGCCCCCGCTTTTGATTTAATGCAAATTGGGTTCTTGAAGAAACATGTGAGGTGTAAATTAGGAATTTTTTGGGAGTGGGTTAGGTTGGATGTGCCGACAAAACTGGAAGAAATGAAGAAGAAATTAAGTGGGTGGGCGAAAGAGAATCATACATAGAGGAAGCATAGAGTCTTCGAGTTAATTGTCCGGTTGGAAGAATTGAATTCTACTAACCCTGATGAGGATAGTCTAGTTGAACTAACTAAAGTTAATCTTGCGTTGAGCATTGAAGTAGACAAAGAAGAGCTATTTTGGGAACAACGGGAATTAGCAGAATGACTCAGATTTGGAGATTGAAATGTGCCCTATTTCCATAAATTTGTATCTTATCACAAGAAAATGAATATCATAAGGGGATTGAGAGATAAGAATGGAGTATAGGTAACAGGGGAAAGGGAAATGGTTGTGATTACGATAGATTATTCCAAAGAACTATTCACGACTTCTTCAATATGGAGCTTTGATCATGTGTTGTCGGGAATACAACCTCGCATCTCGGAGAGCATGAATGATGAACTGTTAACTGCGTTCAAGGAAGATGAAGTGTTAGAAGCTGTTAAAAGTATGATGCCACTAAAAGCATCAGGTATAGATGAATTCCCAACTTTATTTTTTCAGAAATACTTACATGTTATTGGAAAGGAAGTAGCTCAGTACTGCATTGATACTTTAAATGGAGCAAATGAGTTTGATACTATCAATCACACAAATATAGTGTTGATCCCTAATGTAAGCAACCCGAGTTCTATGTCCCAACTCAGGCCTATTAGTTTTTGCAATGTTTTATATAAGATCATAGCTAAGATAGTTTTTAGTAGATTTAGAAAAGTGCTGGACATTTGTATTGATGAGGCCCAGGGGGCGTTTGCTCCTGGAAGACAGATTATGAACAACATTCTTATTACTTGTAAAATATTGCACGCCTTCAAAATGAGGCATCATGGCTCTCATGCTTCGTTCACATTAAAATTGGATATGAGTAAGGCCTATGGTAGAGTTGAATGGGTTTTTTAGGTAGGATGATAGAGCGATTGGGGTTCAATAGGGATTGGATTGACTTAATGATGAGGTGCATAACATCGGTGTCATACTTGGTAGTCTTTAATGGTAATTAGGGAGCAGTGTTTCAACTTTCCTAGGGATTTCAACAAGGGGATACTTTAAACCCTTATTTATTTTTAATTTGTGCAAAGGGCCTATCTAGTTTGCTTAAGAAAGCGAAACAAGATGAGTTAATTTAAGGAGAAAGAGTAGGGAGGTGTGGTTTGGCAGTGACACATTTATTTTTCTGTAGATGACAAGATTATTTTTGGCTAGAAAAGTGTAGAAGAAGCGAATGAGATGAAAACAATTATATTAGAATATGAATTAGTGTTAGGCCAAGTGGTCAATTTCGATAAATGGCTCATCTACTTTAGTAAAAACGTTAATAGTATAATGAAGGAATGAATTGGGGATGTTTTGGGAGTACGGATTTGAAGTAACCCAGGAAAGTATCTTGGGTTGCCAACTATTGTTGGGTGAAGAAAGAAGGAAGAATTTGTGAGTTTCAAAGTGAGATTATAAAACGAATAGAAAATTAGAGTGTTCGCCATTTTTCAGTAGAGGAAAAGAGGTATTTATTACGTCCATTTTACAAGGAATTCCAATTTATGCCATGTAATGTTTCTTATTACCGATTATGTTGTGTCGCAAGTTAGAAAGTGTTATTAGTAGATTTTGGTGGCGTAATAGTACCACAAAAAGGGTATACATTGGTGCCAATGGAGGTTGCTATGCAGATTGAAATCCAGAGGTGGGCTGGGCTTTCGATATTTTGCTAGATTTAATGTGGTTTTATTAGCGAAATAGGCTGAGAGATTATTAATGAAGTTAGATATTTTGTTTGCTCGTGTGATGAAATCTAAATACTATCAGGGATCGAATTTTATGAATTCAAGGTTAGGGTCTTACCCTTCGTATACCTGGCTTAGCATTTGGAGTGCCCGAAGGCTAA
Source organism: Gossypium hirsutum (assembly GCF_007990345.1). Taxonomy (NCBI): domain Eukaryota; kingdom Viridiplantae; phylum Streptophyta; class Magnoliopsida; order Malvales; family Malvaceae; genus Gossypium; species Gossypium hirsutum. The sequence goes on along the minus strand of NC_053442.1, from coordinate 13,519,994 downwards.
TAGAATAAGGCAGTGGTTGGAAAATAGGTAGTGGGGTGGCAATAAATATTTGGAATGACCCCTGGTTGCCGAGACCTGGTAAAGGGAGAGTTTGTTGTTAGAATATTAATGTTAATTATACAAATGTAATAGATTTGATAAACTCGAACTCGAATACCTGGAAGTTAGATGTGTTAAACATTCTATTTAATAGTGGTCATATAGAAAGGATTATGAAATCTCGCTTTGTAGCTTTTCCTGAATTTAGGAGCTTGTGTGGTGATGGGATAATACATAAGTTTGTTCAGCCAAGAGTGGCTACAAATGGCTCATAATAGAGGATGCATGTCACACCCCAAAACATAGGGGGTTAGTTGTCATAAATAAGCCAGGAATAAGCCTTAGGCTTGATGGTTAAGTAGGTTGTACATTGCTTAGAGGCCCTAGGTTCAAGTCACTCCTCTCCCATTTCTTTTCTTTTAATTTTTAGCAAACCTAGGATAAAAGACATACTAAAAAAATTATTAACTAGTGTAAAAACTAAAAAAGAATGGGTAGCAACTCAAATAGTTAAAATGCTACTTCTTCCCTTGTTTGCCCAAGATTGAGTCACCTCATGCTCAAAAATGTCCCTTTCATTTTTCCTTTATATTTTCTTTTAAATTTGGCCCAAAACTTGGGATAATTATTCTTGCTGCCCCTAGGGTTTCAATACCCTAAGTAATTAGTCATTTTTCCAAATTAGACTAGGTTTCTTGTTTTATTTTCAATCCCAATTAGAATTTTCTTTCCTCTCCCTATTTCTTCTCTCTTCCTTTTTTTTCCTCTCTTACATCAAACTTAACATATTTTGTTGCTGAAATTATTTTGCTTACTATATTAAAATAAAATCCTGATAAATCGATTCTTTACTGATTGTTGAAATTCTTCGTTGATAGCCTCTAAAATTCCATTATGTTTGGTAAATGCATCTAGATCTAAAATGTAGGATTCCGAATTTCATAAAATTTCCATCCAATGTTGATCTTTCAAATCAATTATTTAATATTTCATGATTCTTGATGAATCTATAGTTAATATTGTTGAATCTTGATAAATCTTAAAAAGAAACATTAACTCGTGTATAAATGTCATTTTAAGGACCTGTTCTAGGTGCATCAGATCAAATTGGATTGTGATGGACGACGCTTGGGCTCCCAATGAAAGGTGTGTGTGTGTGTGTTCTTTTACAAGTAAATCAGGGAAAATCATGTATTAGGATAGGGCCACATGTGTGGACCACATGGCCCCTCATACGCTTTTTTCCTTTGAAACCCTAGGTTTTTCGATTCTCACACGGCTTAGGACCCTCCACACAGCCTACCACACGATCGTGTCTTCCCTGTAGGATGATTTTTCCACATGGCCGACCACATAGCCATAGCCTATCACACAACCTAACCACAAGGCCGTGTACCCTCCATACGGTTCGATCACATGACCGTGTGTCCTTTGCGCCTCAGATTTTACAGTTTTGATCCAGAATTTTATGGTTTGTTTAGTTTTGCCCAGAAATTTATGATATATCTAGTTTAGTCCCTTATTATTTCTCGAATGATTTTAGAGCTTTATTTGATTCAATTGAGTTCCTAATTATATGAATAATGATGGAATCTAATATTTGACTATTTGAATTATTACTCTTTATGCATGATAAATATTGCATGTCTACTTTCACTAAATTTCTGATGAATTGCCACTATTATTTCCACCACTATATTACTAATTGCATGATATACAAGCCTACTTCTACCGTTAGATCGAACACATGATAAGCAAGTTATTACTACTGCTATGATCTACTCAAAGCATGATAATTGCTATCGTATATATACTTGTTATAAGCATGTTATTGCTACTATATTAATCTGTATAGCATGTCCTGTAGCATTTCATGGGGTGAGACGATTTGAACGAAAGAAGTAGTCGGTAGTTCATCTACTCGACCAATGGTTTATCCACAACGTATTTTAGTCTCCAATCATCTGCTCGATTAGTGATTTATCCACAACATATTTTAGTCGGCAACTATCTACTCGACTAGTGGTTCATCCAACACGTATTAGCAGCTTTTATTTGCACAAATGGATGGTTCATTCACCATATTTTAGTCGACAGTCATCTGCTCGACCAGTGTTTCATCTACAATGTATTAGCAACTTTTACCTGCATAAATGGACAGTTCACACACTAAAATGTTTTAGTCATTAGCAGTTCAACTGTAGTGATCAATGGTTCATCCACAACGTGGTGTAAAGGTAGAGGGGATCTGGGGAACGCCAACTGTGGTGTGTAACGATGGGGTAGGAACCTTTTATGATAAACTAAAATTGCATTGCATTCATAAACATTCATATAGATGTGAATAGTGAGATATTACAATGATGAGTTGACCTGAAATACTGATATTTAGAATTTTTATTCAATTGTGATAATTCTATAAGTGGATATTCTGTACGATTTGTCTACTGTTTGCACTGGTTTTCTTGTGATTGAACCCACATTGAGCTTTATAAACTCACTCCCCCTCTTATTTCCATCTTTATAGATAACCCACCAGGTTAGGGTGGGGACTCGACATACAGAAGGTTCGGCTCGGATAAATTTCTTTATCAAAATATTTTAGATTTATTACTAGATATATTTTATTATTCAGAGACTGTATCATTTTATTTTATTTGAATTATGGCATGAGACTTCGATTTTGGATTTTTTTAGCAAGCATGGTAATTTATTGGAATTTAGAATAATGAAACATGGACTTAGGATTAATTTAGCTTAAAAACTATCCTAGTTTTTCTTAATTAAAACTAGGTTGAATATCATTTTTTTCACTGTTAGTTTATAAACAAATTTTGAGTAATAAATAAACTGGAAATTTACTAAGTTTTCAAAAATAGTCACCATTATAAGGAATACGTTTTACGTAATCAGTTTTTTGATAACTCGTGGGTATGAATACAAGCATTTAAGGAGCTTGAATACAAGCATTTTCATTATGTTCTAGTTAAGTTTTCATAGTTTTATTTATATTCAATAAAATGTGCAAATTGAGTCTTTTATTAACCTTAAGGGTCAAATGAGACCTAAGGGTAAGCTAACATACTTTGTGAGTGTGCAAGAGACCATTATAAGGCACACTAAACGTATACTGGTCGTTATGTGGCAACACGGATGGCTCAATGTCGCAACATAGAGAACATAATGAAGAAAACTCAAGTCTGCCTTCAATGTCGCAACACAGATTGAGGGTGTCGCAACCTATCCCTGAAGATGGCTATAAAGGAGTATATTGGTTGCTATGTCGCGACACAGATCTTGGTGTGTCAGAACATCAACTCTATGACGGAAACTAAACACGAAGCAGAGGCATTTTGGTCTGCACAGTCAAACTTTAAAGCTCGAGAACGTCGACAAACCTAGGATTAAGGACAACAACCACCTGAAGGCTATACATAGGCTCATTATTCACCTGTTAGAGACATTATTCCTTTCAGCTTAGATTCTTTGTGTAAAATTTATTTTAGTATTTATTTTCATTCTTAAGTTTTAGGTTTATTTAGTTGTTCTTGTCGATTTCAAGAGATCTGAACTGTGGAATCATTTAACTCTGTGGGTTGGCGCTTAATCTCAATACAATCAGGGTCTTTCATTTACTCTATCTAGTCGATTTAATTAGAATAATTTCTCCTTACATCGATTATATATTGTTTATGAATGTTATGAGGAACTAATCCTTTTATAGGGGATTAGTGAGTAGAGGTAAGATCTGTTAACTATTTTGTAGGGTTACTCACCGGATCAACTGTTTAGGAAAGAGAGAACGTGAAACAAACCCTAGGCTTGACAACCCCCGAAAGTCATCAAGGTGGGAGTTAACCTAAAATTGGTATTTTCTATTCATGAACTCCTTAACCCTAAACCAATTTGGACTGTGAGGTCAAAAAATAAGTAGTTCTTGCTAACTCATTATGTTAGTGAAAGATCGAAAGATCCTGCTAGGGTAGCGACTAGTTGATTGATGAGGAAACTCGAAATGTCAGTTGATGGAGATTACCTAAGCGAGCTAATAACCCATACTCAGATTTGATTTATTCTTCCTTTTTAATCTCCTGAATTTTATCTTTTTATGTTATTTTGTCTTTATTACTATTATTATAAAAACCCCCAAAATCCTTTATTTTATATTCTTTTTACTATAACTAAATTAAAAATACTAATTAGTTATTTTAGTGTTTAGGTTAAAATTGATCTAGCACTTGTCTCCCTTGGGTACGGTCATTGGATTACTCACCTATTTCGTTGTAAAAATATATTATAACTCGACCCGTATACTTGCGAATATCGCCTTGTCTTTCTATATTTTTATTGCAGTATTCATAGTCTGGATGTTAGTACGTTCGAAGGCGGTCACTAAGTTTGCTTCTAAGATAAACAATTGTTTTTAAATAACTATTTTATAAAATTTGATAGCTTATTGGGCCATTTCGGTGGTTGATGTAATCTTCTGAATTTGGGTCTAACGTCGAAGTTGAGTTGGGGAGGTCACAATGCGGATGCAACAGATATCGATGAGACAACTCAAAATACAATCTTAAAGGCTATCTATACAAAGTTATGGAACCTAAGTTTTGCTAGTAAGATAAAGATTACATGCTGGAGAATCATTAATGACTATTTGCCTACATTAAGAAATCTTCAGGCACGAAGAATTGCAATGGTAAGTAGTTATCCTATTTTTTGATAGGCTGAAGAATCTGTAAAGCATGTGTTTAGTAAGTGTCCCTTCACGCACCAAATTTTATAGCCTACATGCAAGAACTGGATAATCTGGATATGGTAAGACTAGTCTTTCAGGGACTGAATTCTTACACATGGGAACCACCATCAGGATATGTCATGAAAGTAAACTTTGGTGCCACATTTTATTAAGTTACAAAAATTACAACAACTGGGATTCTAGTTAGAATCAATGAGGCATTTGTAATGGTAGCATGCACTTACCCATTTGAGCACGTGGCAGACTCAATAGTGGCAGAACCAAGGTCTTGTTTACGAGTTCTCATCTTTATGGAGGAGTTAGGGTTTCAAGAAATTGTGGTGGAGGGGGATGCGCTGACAATTATAGAAAAGGTAAACTCTCTTGAGGAAGACAAATCAAAAATTAGTTTCTTGATCAATGAAATAAAAAACGAGTCAAGAGATTTTCTCGATTGAGTTTCGACATGTACCTAGATAGGTGCATGAAGTAGTGCACTTGTTAGCCAAGGAAGGAATGAGGCATACATTACCCAAATTTTGAGTAAAGGAAGCACCGAGGGAGGTGGAGGCAGAGGCAAAGAAAAATCAATAAGCCATGCATGATAGGAGTTAATTTGGGTATTTTTTATGCTGGAGGATTTGAGTGATTTGAGACTCCGATTTAGTCAAATGAAAAGGAATAGGAAGAGAATCAACGAAGTTATGCCATTACTGGAGGGAGGGGAAGAAGACACATTTTGTTTAGACTAGAGATAAGTTTTGGATGTTTGAGCTTCAGAGAGAGTGATCTATTGCAATTCATTATAGCATATTAAACTATATTCTATACTTAATAAGCTCGTAGGTGAAAAATTTAGTTATGCTTTTTTTTAGTTTTCATTTTTAGTCTTTAGATGATAAAATGAGCAATTTTGATTATTTATAGGACCTTGTGGACCAACAAAGGCCTAAAGGTAGACTAAGATGTCCAGTGAGTGTGCAGGACATTATTCGAAGGCACAAAGTTAGTAAACTACTTGTAATATTGCAACACAGAGATACGATGTCGCAACACCAAAAAAGAAGTATCAAGGGAGAAGACTGCCTTTGGTGTCGCGACACAACCCTAAAGACACGCCCAAGCCAGTAGGCTGCTAACCATGTCGCGACCCAAGCTAAAGGGTGTCGTGAGACTGACGTGACGAGTCTAATTAATAAGTCAAGGGTATTTTTGTCTGTACAACAAACTTTAACAAAGATTAGTCAGCTAAATTCGGTCAAGGACTGACAACTAAACTTAGGCCTATAAATAGGATTGCTCTGCATAGTTTATGGACACTTTTTTACTAAGTTTATTTTCCCGTTTTCTATTTAGTTTTATTTTTACTTGTAATTTAGGTTTCTTTTCAGTTGTAAGCGTAGTTTAGTTTTTATTTCATTCTTCACGAAATTCAGATTGTGGATCCACCGAAATATTCGACGGATTACCGTTCGCGCCATTATTAATATATCAAGATTCTTCTAATATGTTTTCTTGATTTGTTTTTAATGTTTATTTTTTTAATCAAGTTTATGATGTGTGTCAAACTAATCCGCTAACGAGAGATTAACGAGTGGATGTGTGATTAATTGGCTTCTATGTAGGGTTTTTAACGGTTGGGATAGGAAGAACTTAAAATCGTAGGCTTGACAACCTTAGGAAGTCATATAGGTAAGAATTAACCTAAAAGTGATACTACCTATCCATAAAAACCTCACCCCAATCTGGTCTGGACTGTGAGGTTGAGACATAAGTAGTTCTTGTCGACTCATTAGATTAGTGGAAGGCCGAGAGACCCTGCTAGGTTAATGACTTGTTGATTGGATAGAACCCGAAATAAGAGTTAATTATGAACACTGAAGTGAGTTATTCTTCCTGTTGTTTAGATCTTATTAAATCTATAATTTGGTTTCCCGATTGTTTTTGTATTCTTTAATTAGTTTAATAAAATAGATTCTATTACTGCATTATGATTTATCGTAATATAGTTTAATTAAAATACTAACTAGACCCATTATGTAGAAATTAGGATCAGGTTAGTCTCACCTCCCTTAGGTACAATCCTCGGAATACTTCTATACTTCGTTGTATAACTATATTATAAATTGATCCGTATACCTGCGAAAACCACTTAACGCTTATATTTGGTTGCAATATTCACACTCTACATGTTAGTAAGTTCGAAGGTAGTTAAGTTGGCGTCGTTGCCGAGAAGGCAATGCCACTGAATTAATTTTAATTTTCGTGTTTAATAGGATAGTTAGGAAATTCTTAAATTATTTCTTTTATTTTTATTAGTTTAATTTACTAACTTTTTTTTTCTTACTTTGTGCATTTTAGTGTATGACTCAGAGTAGAGGCACACTTATAGAGCCAACCATTGATCCAGTAAGAATAATAAATAGAAATCGTCGACAATATCAACAAAAATAGATGTACAATAACCCACCTGTTGTGGTTCGTCCACCACGCGATAATTCGCTCTTCAACAATCCTATTGTAGTTGAATAGGAATAGGATTACGTAGGTAGAATAGGATTTAATTTTCTTAAAATTGTTTAGAATTAGGATATGTATGTACCAAGCATCTTGAAATTTAAGAAATAATGCCAAAATAGGGCTGGTGTTGCAACACGGAACCTCCGTGTCGCAAAATCGAGCCCAGGCACAAAAAATTTTAAAATTTAGCTCGATGTCATGACACGGGTATCCCTGTGTTGCAACATCAGAGACAGTGGCCTCAGGATCTCAAAACTTCAAGGTTTTTCACCACATTGAACCCTGATGTCGTGACAATGAGAGATTGTCAGGGGTGTTGCAACATGGAACCCCTGTGTTGCGACATCGCTGCGAAAAATTGCAGGGTCGACTTGACCTATTGCAAAATTCGTCGACTAATTCCTTATTCTTACCTAGATTTTAACCTAAAAATAGAATCCTATTTAAACAAAAATACCCCTAAAAACTAATCTTAAATACTATCTAAGTCTAAAACCTCCCAAACTCTCCTAAAATTCTTTTTAACACTTATTTTTTATACCTTCTTTCTTTGCTTTTAATTCTCTTTACTGCAACTTTTTCTTTTTCTTCTCTTTTACTCTTAATTTGTGCAAGTATGAAATGTTATATTCTCATGGAGTTTGTAACCAACTTATCCATGAAACAACAAGCATTCGGTGTAACAAGGTTAAGGGTTCCTTTGTCTATTTTACTGTTGCATTGCATTAGTTGAGACATTGTTTGATTATTAGTTTGTCTAGTTGAACATCTTAGAGAAAATGCCTCTTAGGAAAGCTAGAAAAACTATTAAACAATAAGCATCGATAAGCAAAAATCCCTTTAATTTTTCAAACTCGAACATTGAAAAATTTTTCTTAGAGCTTCAAGGGAAGATGTTCATATAAGAGAGGGGTTTCAAGCCATTGATGATCTTGTGTAAAGAAATATGGGCATTGGTCCGACACCATAGGTCAAAAAATTTTTGGGTAACCCTCAAAGACCCCGCTATGATCCTTGTGGTACTAGAATTCTATGCATCATTTAGGGACCAGGAGTCTAGGCGACCCTATGATGCCATTTGGGAAACAAAAATAGTTAGGGGTAAAGAGGTGTGTGTCTCCCTAAGAGAAATTTTTGAATTCTATAATTTAGCTTAATATGAATATGATTTTATTGATAACACTGATTTGACATATTTTAAATACATAGATATGGATAAATTTGTAAAATATTTAACCGAAGGTCGAGGTGAATGGAAGCACCGACCAGGTATCAATGTCCCCACTTCTTTTAATCAAAAAATTATGTTTCCTATTGAAAAAATGTGGATTCAATTCTTATGCACTCAGATTACACTTGCTTTAAATGTATCTAAAGTTAATACATTTCAAGCTATACTATTGTATGGTATTTTTTAGAAAAAAATAGATATATGTTGGGCGATGGATCTATCATAGCATAAAAAGATGCAAAAAGGGCCAAAAAGTTGGGGTTTTCTTCCCCCACCTAGTGACATCACTATGTAAAAAGCTTAAGGTTCCAATGGAAACAAACGAGCAGTTCATGAGGCCAACGAAGTGTTTGATGGAAGATTGAATGTATACACAATGCGTCGAGCTTCAAAAAAAGAAAATTAAGGATTGGAACCAACACCGAAAAGAAAAGATGGATGTCCGGGCGTCACTGAAAAGAAAAACACTATCAACATCATAGAGAGGGCCAGAGGGAAGTAATATCCCGAATTTAGGGTGGGCCATACGGTGGATGTAGGATATAAAACCAGTGGGGCAGGAATTTGCAAGACAGAACGATATGAGAATACTCGATCTACCTCCAAATAAATATGGCCTGACACAATTCCATCAACCATCCAAGGTGGAAGGAAGCTAGAAAGACGAAGGGAATGATGATGAGGAAGATGAGGAGGAGGAGGAAGATATGGAGCATGACTCCCAAGAGGATGACGATGATTATAAGGTGACATTTCAATCACAACGATCTATGCAGAAAGGGTAAGTCATCCACAACCTAACTCGGCATGCACATTAATCAAGTGGGGGCTCCTCTTGAGGCCACGTATTGGGTAAGGAAAAAGCTCCAGTGGAGGGGTGGCAGCCACCCCAATTTGATGATTAAAACTTTATTATTTTTGGGATGTGTAAACAATTAATTTGGATGATTTTTATTTTTGTTTTTGCGTAGGAGTGGGATAATATTAGTATATATATTGTGTGTGTGTTTTGTTTTTAAATTTTCTATGCAAGCACCCTACATGAGGAAAGCATTACATTTACGAGCTTTAAATGAACAAGGAAGGAGAAACCTATCATAAGAATACAGTAACGCCATGATTAATTGGATAACTTTTTTCTTATATTCTTAAGGGCTGCACATTAGGATCAATGTGCTATCTAAAGTGTGTAGGGGTTAACATAGGAAGTTTAAATTTTTAATGCTGTAATTTTTTTTATTTTTCTTGTCTAAAATGTGCTTGAGCTTATAGGAATGCAAGTGATTGGTTAGGAGCGTGTATATAAGTTGATTGGATTTACTATAAATTTGGCATGATAGTGAAAGATTTTAAATTATCAATTATTAGACTAATTAATATATATTACACTGCAAATAGACATTAAGTAATTAAATGTACCAAATTGTAATATCCCTAAACATGGTCTAGTAGTTTCGGGTATATTTTTCGGGTTCCAAGTGTGAAACTAGGAATTTTTGGGGTTTCTAGTAATTATTAATTTAATTTAAGAGGTTAATTTCATCTAAAATCGATTAAAAAATAGTCTGAAAAAATAAAAATATTTTTAGAAAATTTATTTTAAATTAATTAAATAATTATTAATGAAAACAATTAATTTGGGTTGAAAAAAGTTTTTAAAATAATTTTTATTGAGGGTTCAATTTAGTTAAATTTAAATACTAATTAAATTTGATTTAATTGTAAAATAAGAGAAATTTTGGAGTATTTATTTGGAAAATAAACCTTAAAATTCAGAATTTTGGAGGGAAATGATTAAATGGTAAAGTAAGGGAAATGTGGGAGTGGGAGTTAGGCAAATTCCCCAATTTTTAAATTTTTGGTGGGTTGTTTTAGTTTTAAACACAATGCATCTAACCTACTTTTCACACCATTTACATCATATTATAGTGCTATAAATTTTATTTTCTTTGCATAGTTTTAAAGATCTATCTCAGAGAATTGATCCAACCAATTTTGTTCTCAAAATACTCTATCAATTCACCCGAAATTATTCTCAAAAGTAACTAAAAATATTCTGAAATTTCTCAAGCTTCTTAAATCAAGATTTTCAATCAAGATTTTCAATCAATGAATTTAGATCGAATCAAAGGTAATCTTCAATCCTAAACTTGTTTTTATGATGATTAGAAACATTTTTACATGATTTGAGAGTCAATTACATATTTTTTTATCAATGCCATCCTCTTCAAAAGCTTAAGGTGTTTTAATGGTAGATCTTGAATTTTGAGAGGAAATCCACAAATCAATGGATGTTCCAACTAACAATGGATCTATTAAAAGGTTTTTGATCTTGTTTATCAAGATTAAACATGTTTTGTGAGGTAATTGGAATAAATTCGAATTTCATCATCTTCATGAACTGATTTTCTAGAATTTTGTAAAATTGATTTAAATGTGAAATTGATGCTTAGTTTATGTGTATTTGGTTTAGTATTGATGTTTGGATGTGATTAGGAGGGCTGAAGAGATCAATTTTGTGAGGGATCGAGTTTTTGATTTGATGTTACAAATCTGATAAAGTATCTTTGTGAGAGAATTTCGACTAACATAGTTAATTAAAATTTATGTTTATCATAGCATTTGAAAGGTGGTAATGTCTACTTTACCTCTTTTGAAGCTTCGAGTCTTGAAGTGGACCGAGATAACCGGAATTGAAGCTTGAAATTGCCTAGTTAATTACTTGTTGTGATAGAATAAAACTGTGGTGAGTGTTTCTAAGGGCGATTTGGTAAATTGACCCTCAATTATGTTTAATTAGTAGTTTAATTAATGATTTCAATTATTTAATTATGGTTAAATGGTCGATTTTGCAAGATTAGTATTAAATGTGCAAAAATCAAATTTGTATTGAAAAAAATGGTAAGTAAGCTTTTGGGTGGTGTTTATGTTATTTAATTAGATTAATTTTAAGGATGGTTTAAAGCATGTGTATAGAAATTTTTAATCATGATATGTTGGTGTTACAATTGGTAAATGAATTGTTTGATTTAATTGGATGCTAAATGACTATGTTACAAGTTACACATAAGCATCTTGTCAAATTAAATTGAGCACAATAATGACTGATTTATATGCTATGTTTGACTTAATACATTTGCAACATGCATGGTGGATCCATTGGATATAGTTGACATGCCATAGGATTTGTGGGTACTCGCCATTATTTGTGACATTGTGAGCATATGGCTTTAGGTGGATTGATTTGTTTGGAGTAGATAAGGGAGTGTTGAGCATGAGTCTCCTCTCAATGGGTTATTTGAGGCGCTATAAGTGAGCGCGTGCTTCGGCCTGCTAAACTCGATGGACTGTATTTATTATTTATTCGATGTATGATCACCCGATTAAGCCATGAGAAGTGTATGCCAATATATTTATGTATGATTGTTGCTATATCAATTGATTATTGAAAGCCATGAATAATTGATTTTTGGTATTGAAAATGCTTATGGAAAATTTAATTGCCATGTTTTATTATTTTGGCTGATAATTGGTGATTGGTTGGTTGTGAATTAAGCATGAATTGGATGTTAACTTACTTATCATTTTTATTAACATTCACTAAGCTTTTTAAAGCTCACACCTCACAATTTGTGCAGGTAATCTTCGGGATTGAGGAGTTGAGGAGCTGAGCAAGAGAGTTCCAAGATATTTAGGTTTGGTAGAGACTTTATTTCACATTTTAGAGACTGTAATCGGACATTATGGTACTCCTGAGAATTAGTTTGATTTTGGTTGTAATTGGACTTTGGACTTTGGACATTTTAATTGGATGGCTTTATAATAATTTTGAGGCATGTTTGAGTTTAATTATTAAATGATTTATGGTGTATTGTTGCTTGATAACAAGATGGTTGATAACATAATATATGAAGCATGAAATTTATACTAACGATTGTTCAAATGAAGCTTCCATGGAGTGGTTTACTAGCGACTAAGGTATGCCACTTGTTTGATTTATTCGGTGTTTGATGTACATGAAATTGATTGTTCTATTTAATTGAGGCTTAATTGATGTCAATAAATTCAATTAAAGGTGTATGTATATGTATGTTAATTAATCGTAGTTAAATAGGATTTAATTAACCATTAAAATATGCAAAATTGGGTTTTAAAACAAGTTTTTTGAAAAAAATAGGTTCAATAGTTTTCGCACGGGCGTGTGCCTATCCACACGAGCTTGTGAGGGGTTACACATAGGTCTATGGGTAAGTGACACGGGCGTTTGGAAACTAGAGCTATCACACACGGGTGTGTGGGATTTCCACAAGGGCGTGTGCGATCAGCCAAAAAGTTTTTCACGACATGAACATGGGCATTTAATGACACACTGTTTAGAGGACACGGCCGTGTGGGTTTTTTGGGGTTTGAATTTGTCTTTTTAAATTGATATTCTAATTTGTTTAAGTTACAGTTTAGTCTTGAAAATTGATTAGTCTAATTAGAGCTTTAGATGATAAGGAAACTTGGTAAAATTTCAGGATTAGTCTTGTAATGGGTAAAATTCGATAGAAACACACTTAATATGTAATTCGGAATAGGTTTTGATAGTTTGTATTTGTTACAATTTAGTCCTTAAGAGTAAAAATTGAATTAGACATAGCAAACGAACTCAATTTAACCTGAAATTTATAGGCTTACATAGTTTTGACTAAAAGAAGGTTAGTAAACATTTAGATATAAAATTGGGTTAGTTTTACCATATGGGGTAAAATGAAAAAAAATGCCCTTAGGTTAAATTACCTAGGAAAAATTTAAATTTGGCTCATAATTTGCTTCTACATTAATAAATAACTAATAATCAAATAAGATTGAGGTGTTATAAGGTCAGGGTGTGCCTTGGGTGGTCGTTAGCTAGAGAGTCACTTAGGTGGCTAATGTAACGCTTTGAATTCGGGCTAGTCCATCCCGGTTGGGTTTGGGGTGTCACACAAATGATAGAGAAATATAGGAAAACGAGCATGCTAGTATGAATAATAGATGACTAGAGTTGTGGTTACTTAGTTAATTAAATTCATAAATATTAAGATACTTACGGATGACCTAAGGTATTGTTTGGTCTAAACTAAGAGCCAAAAAGCCAACCCTATGCATCGACCTTTAGTACCTATATTTGAGCCACAAAACACTTCTTGAAGAACGTTTATACAAAACCTTAAGCCCAAATATATATTGTACTTATCCTTTTTCTTTAGTCCCTAAACTACACGAATATTAGACGTCGGGCCATATGTATTGAGGGATAGGTAGAGATATAATAACAATTTTGTAAAAATAGAGTGAAATAGGAAGAAACAGTATGGTATAGTGATTATAGGTTAAGCTAAAAATGTGCGAATAAGGAAAAATTCAGAGAAAGTCAAAACGAGTAAAAAAGAACAAATCAATAGAAAAGCATTATGAGTGATAATGTATTGAAAAAGTCAATGTGACTCAAAAACAATGTCAAAAAAATAAAAACACTTATTCATTAGTGCACAAGAACTCGTAAGCTAACCGTAATTGCTATTATTACACTATTTTTTCCTACATGGAGAAATAAGGAAGGTAAGAGAAGAAGAGATAAAGCAATGAGCAGGAAAGGGACTATAAGGGGGTGATAGGGGATAATATGATGTGCCAAACTAATTCCATGCCTGAACCTCATTTTGATGCTCCATGTTCTTCAAATCCATATCAATCTTAAGCCTCAGAACGTTACAAGCCGAAAAGTCCTATACAACCTAGGTAAATCTATTTGTGAGTGGACATTGTATTAAGTGATTGTGATAATAGTTGTTTGTATTTTACTAGAATAATCAAAAGCCTTACGTAATTTCTTGATGGAAAAATATATTTGATAATATTTTTGTTTATATACTTTGTAATATACTAAACTTAGACGTTTGAGGTTGATAGTGGTAAGTCATTTACATATCATGCTAGAATTATGTGTATTTACGATTATTCCTATTTGCTTCGCTCCTAAACTAATCCATGTATTATACTTGCACAAGGGTCGTAATTTGTTTTATGTTTTTCTTTTTATGTTTTCTTGCTTGAGGACAAATTATGACTTAAGTGTGGGGAAATTTGATCTGCTACTATTCATTATAGCAGATTAAACTATTTTTTGTACTTAATGAGCTCATAGGAGAGAAATTTAGTTATGGTTTTGTTTAGTTTTCATTTCTATTAATTAGATAATAAAATTAACAATTTTGATTATTTATATGACCTTGTGGGCCAAGAAAGGTCTAAAGGTAGACTAACATGACCAGTGAGTGTGCATGACATTATTTGGAGGCATGCAGATTGTCTGTGATGTTGTAACACAAAGCTAGGATGTCACAACACAACAAAAGAAGTATAACATCCAAAAAAACCAGGTTAGTGATTGAGAGTGGTCACGACCAAATTTCTATTTAGATAATCTTTTTCTCATTTGATAATAAATAAATATCAATTATAGTGATTGAGTAGTGGTGGAGCTGTCCTTAATTATCTGAGTTCGAATCCCTTCCCTTTCATTAATTTTTGTTTGGTGCAAATTTTTTTTAAACCCTTAGCAAAGATCATCCCATGTTTTAATTATTTTCTTGTTAAAATGATCACAAGGAAGTGAAATGGCCTAGTGGTTAAAAGTTTAAAAAGTTTCCTAATTGTCCTAATCTACATCTTTTAACTTAAATTTTTTGTAATTTTTCCTATGAGCTTAAATCCCTTGCCGTCCAACCTAGCTTGCCATAAGAGGGGAAGATTCTTTCCTTTTCTTTTGGTCAACATACCATAATTGTGGAGACCATGATCCCCTTTTTACTCCTTTGTCACCCTAACTTGCCAATTTCTCCATTTTTTTCTTATGTATGGTTCATTGAAGCTAGACAAGGTTGAGCACACTTTTGCCATCCATTCTCTCACTCTCCTCCCCACATTGCTACACCACCCATTTCCTCTTTCTTTTTTCTCTTTTGATTAGATCTACACCTCTCTTTTTTGTTTTTCGTTCCTAGCTTTGCACCACCATCACCTCATCGCCGGACCACCACTTTTCCACCTCTCCCCTCTCATTTTTCTCCAAATGCCGCCTCTTGCACCGCCCTCCACCATCGTGGCAACCACTGCGCACCATCGCACAACTTCTCCTTTTTTCTTATTTTTTTCTATTCTCATTTCTCCTATTTTAAGAAAGTGACCGAACCCATATTCTTTCCTTCTCCTCCGCCGAATCGCTGCCTCCGCCACCGATGATGGAGATCCTTTCTCTTTTTCTTCTTCATTTTGAATGTTAATTATTTTTTTATATAGTCAAAAATTCTACACTAAATATTTTGTTTAATACCTAATTCTAAAATCTATTTTTCTTGGCCTTATTTTCAAATAATCCTCCTTTTAGATCATTCTTTCCCCTCCGATTCTTGACTATTACGATCTGTCAAACCTTATGTTTCAACATAGTAAGTATAATAGTAAGGGTTGTGAAGAAATATTTTTCTTCTCCTTATTTTTCTTCCCTTCGCTGAATATTTTAAAGAGCCTTAGTAAATAATTTCTTCGTGTATTAACATCTCTTATGTCATGTATTACTAAAGGGCCGATCGACATCGACCCAAGAGACCACTAAATGTTGGCATTTAAATCACTTATCCGAGAGATGATTTTAAGGGTAAATGATAATGGAAAAATCAACACCACTATTGTATCAACCTTATTGATGATTTTTATTAACGTAAGATCACTATTGTTGATTGAATAGGTAATCTAATTGTTAGACCCACGTGTGGGTGTTCTTAGAGATTTGTTGCACATCAGATCTACGATCAAGTGTGGGTTTTAACATTAAACTAAATTAAGTCTTTGATTTATATTTATAAAAATGTTGTTATTTAAATAATGTTATTGATAAGGATACTTTATGTATCCATAAAGAGAGATAAACCGTCGATATGAATTTTATCAAGTAAGTACTTCCCCAAACCGTATAAGCTGTGAAAAGCATGTTGTGTGATATTGATGCTTATTATTGATTTGAGAAAGATGTAGATCTCATTATCATGTTATGTGATTATGTGGCATATGTAATGTTTGCATGAAAATAGAAAAATATGTATAAGTTGGATTAAATTATAAAGTGTTAGGTTAAATGTCTATAAAGCACATATAATTTGGCCCAATACAATGAGAGGCTTGAATCCCCATCATAATACATATGAGGGGAAGCACACCCTATTAGCCTTTCTCCCTCTCCTAGTTGAACTAGGAAGTTATTTTTCTATTTGAAATAAACATCTCCAATTCAATAAGGGTTCTACCTTCTCTCCCTATAAATAGATGGCACCGATAAAGCTATTTACACAACTTTTAGAGATTGTTACTTTGCCAACAAATAGAGAGAGTTTGTTCTCAACTATTAAATATATTTTTCTACAATAACAATTCTACCGAATTCTATTAAGAAGATAAAATTTTTGTTTTCACCCAAAATAAAAGAGAGAAATTTTTCTAGTTCTATGTTTCGATTCAATTGGTTTGAGCTCACACTCGAAGCAGTTCGTGGCACGAGAATAGTAGAGAATATCATTTGGTTGAAAGTCAAGAACAATGAATGTCCTTTAAGTAAAAGATATAGGTATGAATTTGGTTATGGTTTATTGCTATAAATATCACAAATCAGGTCAATTTTTGAAATTTTTAATTTTTCGTTGTGCAAGAAAACCGTTTTCAAACTGGGATTTTTCCAACATCTATCATGTAAAATTTTGATATAATTATGTCGAGTAGTAAGATCGAGAGGAGAACTATGTGCCTAGGTAAGACCGATAGAAGATCTTAGGTGGTAACTTCTAGTTTAGGATGAGACCAAGAGGAGATTCCTAGTTAGGAGTGACAAATGATGCAATCGAGACATGTTTATTAGCCTAGTAAGTAATTAGTGGACCAATTGACCATCACATTGATCGTTTGCATCATCTAAGGTAAGAAAGAGGAAGGTTAGGTTAGTATGTTCAATTGGTAAGCTAGATTTAGTTGTGACATGATTTCTATTTGGTTTTGCACTAATTATCTTTGAGTTGATTAGATTAGTATTTGCTTTATTATTGGTTGACTTGACTATTTCATCTTCCCTTATCAATCCCTTGAGTACGATCCTTGGACTACCATGGTATTTCATTGTAAACAAAATCTATATTACAATTTGACATTGTACGCTTACAGTATAGTCGTGATTTAATTTATGAATATTTTTTCCTTTTTTTTATACTTGTACAAGAGTGGTAAGAGATCTTTAGAGATAAGTCTTCAAGTTGCCTCGATCCAATCTCCTCGTTTAAGGGGATTCGATTGCTTGATCAGATCCAATCCAATCTTCAAGATATGTTATTTCAAATAGATTAACATTCAAAGATGGGGTATTATACATCTAAGATATCAACAATAATCGCAACCCAATCGTTTTGGTACAAAGGATTTTCAATTATAAATAAGGCAAGTTATGTGACTTGCGCAGTGTCAAGTGCAGTGAGCACTGCTCACATAATTGCCTCATCAAATTCCAACATGACTTCCATAGATAGAGCATGAAGCTAACTTCACAAAGTAAACTTTAATCCATCCTGAGTTGCTCAAATCTCATCAAATCAATTACCCTTAATATAATAGGGATACAAAGAATTGAGACAAATTTTCATAAAGTTAACTTATATTTGCTTGGATTACATATCCTAGTATATAATGTAAGTAGATCACATTAAAATCCTTGAACAGTAATCTTATTTAATCCAATTTCTTCTTCAATTATAATCACGAGATTGGTTGCACAACATCCTCAAAAGGATGCCAACAAATAAGCAAGAGGTTTTGGTTAGACATGCTAACAAATAAGGCCGGTTATAAAACCTATGCAGTGCCAAGCGCAATGATCACTACTCGACTTGTTGCTTTCAAAACATACCTCCATAGTTATTATTATTAGTTTCAAACTGTATATTTCATTATTTATTAGTGGTTATTTTTAAATGCACTCATGTATTCTAAATACGTGATGCCCATATGCATATGTGTTGACATATTTTTGTCTTGTCTGACCAGGCATTTGGATATGTTTTCAGGACAACTCAAAGTTTGTTGGACACCATATTTTTGTCTTGTCTGACCAGCCATTTGAATATATTTTCAGGACAACTCAAAGTTAATTTAAGTGTTGACATTTTAGACTAAGTAATTAATGTTTGGCTACTTTCTAAGCAGCAAAGGAGAATTTCGCACCACAACAGAATGAGCATTTTTATCTTTTTGATTGACTTGGAGAAAAATGTAAGAGACTTTAAGATGATTGAATATCTTTAACCCTATCTCTGAGTGAGTTTCGTAAATATAGGATTGAAGAATCTGGACTGTGTTGATAAATATTGCGTTAATTCTCTCTTTACGTATCTCTTTGACTCTCATTGTGGATTTGTGTTTATTCCTCTCCTTGATTTTCTTCTTGCGCTGATGTACTACCTATGTTATGTTCAAACATCAATTTGAACATCAAATTGATCATAGAGCAAATCTAGGTTCTTAAACCTTAAATTAACTTTAAAACATTTAAATGGTCAAATTATGACTCTTTTTTAGA